>NC_056692.1:11046428-11363571 GCF_018350215.1 Panthera leo | reverse complement strand
CAGTCAAAGCTGAGACAAGGCCCAGGGCTGGGACACCCAGAGCAAAATCACCCTCGAAGTCCCCTAGATGCAAGTTATCTGTCACACTGACCCTGATACCAGGGCCCCATGTCTCCGAGGGCCTCAGACTTAGGAGAAGGTTGGCCTGGTCAAGGTGCTTTCTGGTGCCTTCACTGGGGGAAGCCCAAGGTACAGACACCAGAGTGATGATATGGGAGCTGTACCTGCCATTACCTCCTACTGACAACTGCTGCTCCCGGGGGAGGCTTTGGAAAAGGAAAAGAATTTTCAAGTTGGTTACCTCAAATCCAAAAATGATTTGGCTGCAGAAAGAACTCAAATGAACGTGTATGTACGCATGTGAGTGTGTGTGTGTGTGTGTGTGTGTGTGTGTGTGTGTGTGTGTGTTTCCCTAAGCAGCAGCATCCGGCACTTACACCCTGCCTTCTTTGGAACACTCTAGACACACTGACATTTGCAAAGGGAGGGAAAAATCTTTTTCTTCTTTTTTTAAAGATGGGAAAGAGGAAATCTTTTTTCCTTAGTAGAGAATCCCCCCGCCCCCCCCCCCCCTTAATCCTTTTCAAACTCAAAGGATCTTCAAAGGAGCAGGTGCGAAGCTCTGGGGCCCTGCCCTCCCCACCCTTGAGGGGCTGGGGGTACTGGGGAAGGCTGGGCGGCCTGAGGCTTGCAAAGGGCAGGGCCGAATTCCCCACGTCACCTTCCGCCCAGCCGGCCCGGTTCCCAGGAGAACCGGAGAAGCATTTTCCCAGTCAGCCGGGGAACACATTAGCATCTCTGATGACCGTTTTCCAACTCTAATCTCTCCCTCCCCCTCTCTCCATTGTTGAGGAAAGAAATCCCTCTGCCAGGGCACCAGCCTTTCCCAGGGAGAAGAAGGGCCCTAACCCCCACCTCTCGTAGCGGAGGAAGACGTTGTTGAGGTCATCGTTGACGTGCAGCAGCTCCTCGGTGACCTCCTCGTTGGACACGCGGGAGATGAGCTCCACGATGCGCTGCTGCATGGCCCGGCAGGTCCTGTTCAGCTCCTAGGGAACACACGCGCCTCTGGCTAGCCTGCTGGGGACGCTTTTGGTCACATTCCATTTCCTTTGGGAAAATGCGTGCCAATTCTTAAAAGTCACAAAAAGAGTGCACGCTTGTCCAGAAAGCTGGACGTGGGTGGGATGCAAAGTGGAAGGCTCCTCTCTGCCTCCTGTCACCGCAGGGGAAGTAAGCTCTTGTTCAATAGACGGACAAGCGTCCACAGCTAGCCGTGGTACGTACATCGGTAAGTGTTTGCGCAAACCGTTCCTTACATCTATGAACAGGATTCTTTGCAGCTTGCTTTTTCTCTTCAGCAAAATACTCTCGACAACCTTTTTTCCCACGGCTTTGTACAGCCGGCCTCGTCCCTTCGTGTATTATAATACACTTCCCCTTCCCCCCCAACTGCTGGGCATTCAGGCTGAGGCCTCTTTTTGGCCGGCCCAAACACAGCACCAAGGAACATTCGCGCGCACACGTGCTCCTGCATCTGTGCCAGTGCTTCCACAGGACAAGCTACTAGAAGCGGAATTTCTGGGTGAAAGGGCGTGGTCCTTTAGAACACAGACTGGTAACGGCAGAAGACCCTCCAAAAAAAGAGATCAGTTCATTGTACACTCCCGGCAGCCCGACCACACCAGGTGTATTTCGGCGGCGCGTCTGACATTTCGCTGAGGTCTGAGCTCAGCAAGCTCTGATGTTTCTTCCCAGCTGATGACTCTCGTGAACTCCCAGTCACCACTGGGGCCCTCTCTACCCCCGGAAGGACTATCCCTCTAAAGACAGACCCTTACCACTTTATAGCCTGGCTACCGAAGGCTTTTCCTGCTCCAGATGGCAGCCTGACTCGGGCTCTCGTTGAAACTTGCCTGTGGAGCTCCCTCACCTACCTGCCAGGGCTCCTTGCCATCCTGTATCCCAGACTGGCCCTGCAGCATCCCTGAGTACAGGAAGAGCCTAAGGACAAAAGCTCCAAGTCCCAATGGGGGCGAAGCAGGGGACAGCTTGTCCCTGCCCACCTAGACGCAGGAGGCAGCTGATGACCCAGTGAATGAAGGGGCTGAGGGCAGGGGCAGAGGTCCTTCCTTCTCACAGCTCAGCCTCAAAACCACCTCCTTTTGAAATGTTTCTGGTAGAAGTCACTGCTCTACTCACTGCACATACACGATCTCTGTTCAGCTTTGTATTTTGTCCAGAGCTTGGCTAGAACTAGGTTTCTCCTCCCACTAGACCATAAACTCCATTAGGGAGGTGCCACCATTTATTCCCCTTCATGCCCTGTGCGGAGCCACACGCAGGGAAAAGGCCCAGGAATCATCTGCCGAGTGGACCAGAGAGGTGGGCAAAGGCAAAGCAGGGAATCCAGGCACCCAATGGCGCCCTGTAACACTGTGCTCACTGCACATGGGGTGTTATGACCGGGCTCCTGGTCTGCCTCACGCTCTACACTCTACACTGAAGCTTCTTGAGGGCAGAGATGGCATCCTTTGTCCCGGTTTCTCCAGTACCCGTGACTGACACGTAGGAGCTACTCCCTAAATGCTCCAGGGAGAATTACTGAAGGCAAGTTGCATTCCTTCTGTCCACACTCGGTCCAAGGCACCGAAATAGTGTTCCCTTACACGCATTCACACACACATTCTTGCTTCACCACTGAAGGGGGGGGGATGCGTGTCCTAGGCTTGATCCTGCAGGTAAGAGCAAGGTCGGGACTTCGACAGACCTGTCCATCACAGAATAAGTAGACCATGACCAGCCAGACACCAGGCCTGGACACGGCTTCTGCTGTCACCCCTCCCCTGGCTGCTCGGCCTGCGGGGGCTGCTTCCCCAAGAGCGGAGGCAGCTGAGGAAAGCAGCTCAGCCCACGTGGGTCAGCCCAGAATCACCCCACTCCAGCTGTAATTTCCAAGACAGAAGGTATCTAGATTTAGACAGCTGGGTACAAACTAGTCTGGTGTTTACCGGCAGAAAAACAGCTTCATCTGGAGATTCTCTGGCTTGTTGCGCCCGGTCTCTCTGGTTATGGAAACACTGCCTTGGTCATGGGTCTACCCAGTTGCTGGCCCTCTGTAGAGTTAGAATGCTAATGTTTCTCTTGGTTCTAGGGACAGCTAGCCCAGTGTCTAGACCTTCTAATTTTCTCTATGAACAGATTCCCACTCTTGGTTCTCCTAAGACCCCCATTCTTTGTTTGGGAGAAGGCAGGACCATCCTGGAAATAGGAGGCTCCCAGCAAATCACTGGATAGTCAAAACTCCTCTCTCCCTACCCTCGAGCTGGTACTTCCGGTGCCAGCTGAGCCCTGGCCAGATCAGCCCAGGCAGGGAGTGGCATTCCCACCAGCAGGAGATGCAGAGGAGGGGAGGTCAGAAGCAGGCTGAGGTTGGAGGAAGAAGGATGGGGGCCTGGACTCTACGATGCTCTGAGTCCTCGGTGCATGCAAACCACCAGCTCCCCATCACTGTCCTCGCTCAGTTATCCACATCAGCTTAGCCTTCTACCTAGCACTCTCTCCACTCAGAGAATGGGGAATTCTCCTTCACCTAGAATCTAATTTTCCCTCTCCAGGACTCATCCCAGGCCCCAGTGACCCAGTAGTAAGCACTTATAAACATACAGCCATGTGTCTGAATAACAAGAGGCAAATACCAAAAATGAATTGCACAAGACATTATATCCAGTAAAGAGTGAAATACCACAAAATGGCCACTCTCTACCATTGTGAATGGCTCGTATCCCCAGGCCGGCCAGGAGAGGGGCATTCAGGAACTGGCCTGGGCCTTGGAGCCTTTCCAGAACTCGAGTGATGGACCGTCACAATAACTGCCATGGATGCTGGTGGACACTCACAGGTCAAATCCAGTCACCACAGGAACAGTCAAAGCCAGAGGCCCAGTGGAAACCCAAATTACAGACACAAAGTACGCTCATGAGTGAGGGCTAAAATGAAGCCAGGCCATCAACATAAAACAAAACAAAACGAAACCCCACAGAGGCACTTATGAAAGAAGCCATCACAGTAGATCGCATGAAGGATTCCAGGAGCCAGGGCTGACGTGAACGGTATAAATGATTGTAGTATTTCTAATACACTGTTAGAGTTCAAGGAGCACCTGCTTAGGGCCAAGAAGGAAACACGGATTTAGATGAACTAAAAGACCAGCCCCCGTCAACCAAAAGAAAAAAGAAGCTTAGCCATTCTCGGGTAGCAGATCCTGCCCAGCGCTTTGGAAGACACGCCACAGACCAGCCAAAGAGCATGGGAATGGAGGAGTGGGAGAGACGGAGCCCGGGGACACAGGAGGCCGGGCAGTGGACAGAGCAAAGAGGTGCAGTGCCTGCCTCTCTGCTGTCTGCCAGGACCCCTTCCTGGTCCACCCTGTCACTCCCTCTCCCTGGGTGAGGGCGTGCCTGGTATAGAGGAGACCGGCACTCAAGGTGTTTGCCAAAGATCTCTGAGGAGCAAAAGGAGCTCGATCTTTTCTGGAGACTCCCCCCAACCCCAACCTTCTCAAGACTTCCACAGCACTCTGGACATACCTCTACTCGGGGCTGCGGCCCCAGGTCGCCAGAGCCCCTCCATCAGAGCCTCAAATAAGCGAAGACCAGCCCTTACCCCCACCCTAACCACCGGAAGCCTCCGAACGCAGAGCAGCCCTCAAGGATGGTCTACCGGAACCCACGGAGAACCGAACCAGATCCCTCAGAAGATGGCAGGGAGCGTCTCAGTAACATGGCTCCAAATGCCCGAAGCACAGAACCACTAGATGAAAAAGGGCAGGGCTGGATTCAGTCTCCCCCATGGAGCCCAGGCCCTCCCGTGTGCTGGGAACCAAGTGGCAGGCAGCAAGCAGCCATGACTGACTAGATCAGCTCTCCGAGCCTCCAGCACCCTCTGGAACTGTTTCTCTCCGGGGAAGGAAAAGGGGGTCAGCGAAGTGCTGGAGCTCTGCAGAGTGCCACTAAAGTGCCTCCACGGCATGGGGTTTTGGGACACGCCACCCTACGGCAGCTTTTATCTATTTTAAACAGTACAAGGGCGTCTGAGTGGCTCAGTCGGTTAAGTATCCAACTCTTGGTTTCTGCTCAGGTCATGACCTCACGTTCACGGAATCGAGCCCCGAGTCCGGGTCTGCACTGACATGGCAGGAGCCTGCTTGGAATTCTCTCTCTCTCCCCCTCGCTCTCTGCGCATCCCCCGCTCATGCTTTCTCACACGCTCTCTCTCAAAATAAATAAACCCTGCGGTTCTCTGGAGAATTTTACTGGTGGAGAAAAGGGTTCCATTACTTTACAGAAGCGTTTGGAAAGTGCTAGAGGATTTCTGAGACCTCTCCTGGCTCTAACATTACGACTCAGCTCTTGGGAAGAATGAGACCCAAGGGCAGAGAATGTGTGATCTCATGAACTGCAGGAACCAGAAACACCTGCTCTGAGCTTGCACTTGCTGCCTTGCTCCCACAGCCTCCAGCTGGCGTGGGCAGAGAGATGGCCCCCGACCCACCCCATGGGCAAAGCCTCTGTGGCCCAACCCGAGAGAGGTCCCCAGGCACCTCCCAAAGAGCTTTGCCTAAACTGGCCCAGAGAGTCTGGCCTGGAGCTTCTAAATCAAGGATGTCCAAGGGTCTCTGCACAGAGAAAGTTTTACCATCTCCTTCCTTCAAGTTTTTAAGTCACCACCTTCTTTTTCTGTTTGTTTTATTTTAAAGAATCTCCACACCCAACGTGGGGCTCGAACTTCACAACCCCGAGACCAAGAGTTGCAAGCTCCACTGAATGAGCCAGCCAGCACTGAATGTGACCCTAGGTCATCATTTTTTTTTTCTTTAATGTTTGTTTATTTTTGAAAGGGAGAGAGTGAGCACAAGAATGGAGTGGGGGCACAGACACAGGGAGACAGAGGATCCCAAGAGGGCTCCTCCCTGACAGCAGAGAGCCGGCGCAGAGCTCAAACTCAGAAACCGCGAGATCAAGACACGGGCCAAAGTAGGATGCTTAAGTGACTGAGCCACCCCGGCGCTCCCATCGTCTTAAAATAAATAAACAGTGAGAAAAAAGACAGAGATCAAAGGGGAGAGGAGAACCAGAATGTTGAGATTTCTGCCACCAACCACCAGCTGGCCGCCTGCATGACCTTCATGGGGTCACACGCAGCCAGACCCAGGGCAGGCGCAGCTGGGGAGACCTTCCTCTGCCTACCTCCATCTCTAAACCAACCAAACGGAGCGACTTTCTTCTGGCCCGAAGTCTTGCCCAGGTCGTCCTTCCCACTGTGCAACAGCCAGGACAGGAATTTCCTACGTGTTGAAGATTTCGGCTTCTCAACAGAGGAGGAGAACAGCTGGTCAGTGTTCTTTGTGCGAAAGCCCTCCATCGATCAGAACGTATTAAAATATCCTCTTTCTGTCTAATTAATCCCAATGCCTTTATCTTTTCTTCAAGGGACATTCTCATCCCCACCTCATAAAACAATCTTTTAATCATCTTTATGGATTTCCTCTGAACCCTCTCCAAGTTCTAAGGAGCACGGAACAAGGTCCTGAAGATCTCTTTTCTATAGCTGCAAAGGAAGGCGGGGGGGGGGGGGGGGGGGGGGGGAGGAGGAGAAACTCTTTGTTGAAGAGAAGGGGGGATAATGAAGCTAAACATGTAGAATAAACTAGATTTCTCTAGAGAAAATGGTCCTGGACATCCTGGTTTTTGCTGAAATGATGCAAGACGCAAGAGGGGATATACCATCTGCTACTTGAAGAAACAATGTGGAGGAGGGCTTCTTTTATTATCTGACGGATGGCCACGCAGGAATGCCCAATTTTGGCATCGCTGGATTAATTAAAAGTTATTACTATTTGAAGACAAAGCTCAAGAGGCTAATTTGGGAGAGACAGAGAATACCAAATGACAGCCTCGGGATCTTTTAAAGATTTCAAACCCTGGACTCACGGGCTGCGGCTAAGGACGTGAACTCTAGCAGACACAGATGGCAGTCTCAAATTTCAGGCCCGGACCCAAGTGCCCACACACAGGATGGGGGAAGACCTGGCTTACCGGCCATATGAGGAAGAGATGGAAGGTTTTGTGTTGATGGAAATGCTCTCGATTTACAGCACCCGACTCCTGCTGAGAACTGACAGGTCATCTACGAGGTGGGCGGCCAACAGCCACGTTTGTCCCACACAGGGACCGGGCCGTGGAAGGGCTTATGGCAGTCCTCAAACATTTAAGGACCCACCTCGCCAAAGAAGACTTTGTTTTGTTCTGTCGTCAAAGATGACAGACCAGGGTAGCAGCTACAGGGAGACAGACTTTAGCTCGCTGTATAGAAGGGGGTGCCGATAATAATCACGGGGGCTCCAACTTGCGTATGATGGGCCTGTGCGCCACCTCGAGCGGACGATTCCTACCCTTCTAAGCTGAGTGTGATCACTCTGGGCCCTGAGGGGTAGGCGACTAGCCCAGTGTCGCCCAGCCTGTCAGCGGGAGGGCCTGGATGTGAACCCGGTGGCTCTTGCTGCCTCGCCGCGGCGCTTCCCAAAGTCTAACTAGGACGTGCGTTTGGAAACGAAGTGCTTCCATGGGCTCACGTGAACAGCCTGTCGTGTCAAGAAGATGTTAAGGAAGATGAGGCAGGCACACCAGGCAACACGCTGTAGGTGGAATCCGAGCACATGTGTGGAGCCGGACTGCCGAGGACGACTCTCCCAGCTCAGGGAGTGGAGGATCCCACACGGCACAGTGTTCCCTCCGGGCACCCTGCCTCAGTTTCCCTCAGGGTCTCCGGCTACGCTGACAGCACAGCATGACGAGTGGCCTCCGCTTCCCTTGAAGCAAATGGCTCTCCTGCTGAGGTTCGCTGTGGCTCTGCTCAAGGCCACACCTGAAAATGCTCTGCTAGGCACAGGAAGCAATCGGGACATTCCCGCCCATGGTTATGGTCGCCACACCGATACGTCCCGGGACCGACACCTACAATTTCCTCTCTTTGCATCTCCTCCTACCCAGAGGTTTACACTCCAATCGGGAGCAGCTTCTGTTGGCGTGAACATTTGGGGTGGTGACAAATGGGTTTATTTCCATGGCCCTGGCCAGCACTGTGAGCTCTGGACAGCTTCTACCCTGAGCAATCTGGCTGCCCTCCAGCTCAACTGAGGGGTCCTCGGGGCACATTCCAATCCCATCACTTTCCAAGCAGATGGTGGCATTTTCCCATGTGGCAGTCTCGCTGTCTGGGGTGGCCCTGGCCTTTGGGAGCCCCTGCCCAGCTGGCTCCAACTGTCCCAGGAAGAAGAAGAGGGAAGATGTCAAGAATGACTGAGGAGCGAGGCCGGTGGCAAGGAGAGCCGTGGCTGTTCACACAGAGCTGCCCAACTCCTGAATCTCCCCTGTTGGAAGGCCAGCCTCCCATTGGCACCCGGAGTCGTTCCTTCTCTGTTTGATTTATACGATAGCAGGGAGGGCTGGTAGGCTTGGAGTTGGAACAAAACAGAGGGAAGGAAAACGTCATGGGAAGCAACCTATTTTTGAAAACTGTGAGCTGATGCCAGGAGATTAGGTTCTGTTTGTCTTGGCTGATGGGCTTGTTTAAACACACACACACACACACACACACACACACGCACGCACGCACGGAGTATGCTTGCTGTCTGGGTCTGCTATGGCTGTCTGGAAGCATGCTGGCTTTGTTCGGCCCACCCCCTGCTGCCAGGAGCTCAGCTCTGTCCACTGCAAACCCCCCGTCAGCAGGAATTCGGACGCTGACACAGCACAACGCTGCCTCAAGAGGCCCTCTCAGTTTCTCGATTGTTTCTGGACTGCTCTCAGATTCCAGTGCCTGGAAGAACTCCCCCTGCAGGCTGGGAATGGAGGTCAGTGACACATTAAGGGGACACTGGGTCCCCTGCAGTGGAAAGCTGGACCTGCCAAACTGAGGCCAACCTGGTCTGCTGCAGGTGTCAGGGGTGAGGTCTGTGAGAGGCCGCTCAGGGCTCCTCGTTCGGGCCGGTTGAGAGTACTCGGTTCGGCTTCAAGAGCAACCCGATGTCACGGCTTCGTGGAGAGGAGCTGTTTCCTGTCTGCCTCCCGCACCAGGCTGGGAGCTCCTCCAGAGCAGAGACCACACTCCATGCACCTCCGCTTTGCTCCGTGTCAGGCCCAGAACAGGCCTTCACCCACCCTCACCTCACCTCCTTAGGAGCCGACGGCTTCCCAGGAGGAAGCAGGCACAACAAGAGGCTGCCTGGGACCAGGTCACTTTCGCTGTGCACACTGCTGAAAGGCAGGGCCATCAGAGCCGGGCCTTCATAGGCTGCGAGCTGTGTGCCAGCAGCAGGGTGGGAGGTACGGCGCCTGGGGGGCCAAGACTGACGACTCTGAGCGCCAGACAAGAACAGCAGAAGCAGGCACGTCGTGAGGCACTCCTGCCAGCTCGCCAAGCCAGTCTGGCTCCTGACCTGTTTACTCAAGCATCTTGCCTCCCGCTGAAAAGATCCTGGCACCTGCAGTTTATGGCACCCTTTCTCCACGCCTCCAGAAGGTCACTGCTTCTAAGGGCAGTGCGGGTGCCATTTTCTACAAGTGCCAGAGTCGTCTGAGATGGGTGTGGTGGAGATCTGGTCACTAGCTTTGGATCTGGCTGGCTCAGACACTAGTCTGAGGGCGGCCCTGCAGGCTGGCCCTGCTACTGGACCCCTCTCGGTCATGCCCCCAGACCCACTCGGTGTCCAGGGGGCAAGAGGCCAGTTAGCAACGGGTCCTCAGGAACCATAATGTTGGCGACCCCAGCCCAGAATCCTCAGTATTCAGTAAAAGAAAAGGAGCTTCTATTTAATTTCAGTCTCAGGAGTCTCTGGGGGATAAAGTGTGGCTAGAAGGGCTCCCTCGTGTAGGAAAGGTTGAGGAGGTCCTGTCACAAATGTTTACGACATAATGTTGAGGAAGCAAAGCGATACACAAAACGGGGCACATAATAGGATCTCAACTACACCTGAAATGAAAACAAACGTGAAAAAAATGCATCAAAACATCGACAGGGGTTACTTGTGGGTGCTGGAATCAAAGAAAATGAGTTATCTTCTTCCTTATACTTCCTTCATCTTTTGAGGGGCACGTGTTCTGCAGTCGGCAATTTATTATCAGGGCCAAGATATTATGAAGGCAAATAAAAAGGAGAGCCTGGTGCTGGCATCTGATCGCTGCCAGGAAGCATGAGGCTGAGTGTGAGCCTACATGTCCCTTCCCATGACAGTCCCCCCGGGCTCCGCTCCTGCCTCACTGCCGCTTCCCCAGGTCCAGACCTTCCACAAGATGAGGCCCCCCCTCACCTGCAGCAACTCCAGATCGGACGAATCCTCCTGCCCGGGGACCATCTCTGTTAACATCTCAGACATGACTTTTGTGTTTCCTCGAACGACGTCCAGTTCACTCCGAAGCCTGGCAATCTGTTAGGCCGGGGAGGTGGGAGTGGGGAGGAAAGCAGGAAGGAGAGGTCAGTCAACCTGAACCTGTCTGGTGACAGTCCCATTCACTGTGACATGTAGGTCACTCCTCTGCATGTGCTGGGCAGAAGGCGGCTTCTTATCTCACTCTGGTCCGGGTGTGAGAGCAACGGCAGCTCTAAGGGAGAAGCGAATGCGGGAGTGAGGCCACCCCCACGGGGCCCTTGGTTAACCAAGAGTTTGTCACGGGTGACTCTGCTATGACACTGAGGCAGCGCTGTACAGGGAAAGAGCGCCGGGTCCAGTGGGGACTGAGCTGGCTTGTGGCTCGGCCCTCCCACAGCAAGACTCTGAGTGGGGCATTAATCTCCCCAGGCCTCCGTCCCTATTCTTGCCAGTGAACGTGGTAGAGTGTGTGATCCCCAAAGGCTCTTCAGGACTGGGATCCTCATAAGGAACCCCCTCGTTATAGACTCTGGCCCCAGGAGTGCACAATCTGAGCACTATGGTCCTCTGAGAGGCTGGCTGGCGTTAGCTGCACTTTCCCAGTGTGGCAAGAATGAGGCAGAGGGACCAAAAGAAGACTCCAGGGGAGACCCCCTTGCAAGTCAGCTCCCTACCGAGGTCCCCGTGAAAACTACCTGACCTTCCCATCCGACAGAGCTCCCCAAGGCCTGGGCCTGGGCCCTCTTTCTTGCAGGAGGGACACTGTAAAGGACGGGTGTTAATCTGAGCCTCAGTTCCTCAGCTACGGAAAGGTGAAAACGACGGCCTCACAGGGCTGCTGTGAGTAACCCAAGTGAAACCCTGCAAGGTGCTGGCCCACAGGCACCCAGGATCGATCCCTTTTCCACTACAACATCCAGAGAACTGGATTTGCTATGGCTCTTAACTGCGCTTTGACCTAATTCAAATGCCACCTTCTCTCCTCACTGAAGCCTTTTCTGACTCTCCCCTGCCCTCCCTGAGGCAGAACCAAGCAGCGCACCTCCTACCGCAGACCCCCGCCCCTGTCCTGGCTGACCTCCTGGGGACGGGGACTCTGCTGAGTTGAGGTCTGCACTCCGAGCACAGGGATAGCGACAGGAGACTTCGATAAATGTGTACTGGATGGAAAATGGACACATGGTCAATGAGAGCATTGGGTGAGATCCCTAGAGGCTCTTCTCCCCTCCGGTTCCGCCCAGTGGGCAAAGTCCTCCCTAGTCTTAGCCAGAAGAGCTTTCTGACCCTGGAAGCTCAGGAATGCAACAGACACCACATGGGATCAGAAGGGTTCTCAAAGCCAGGCCGCTCTTCCATTCTCCCCCTTCTCGCCCATTCTAGCCCCTCCTCCAGACTGTTCTGGCTGCTGGCAGGGCTCTTCCCGAGCTCCCACGCAACCGGCAAAGAGTCAGTGGAGGGTCTCAGTGACCATCCAACTCCAGACATGTCAGACTTCCCTCCGGGCAGAAAGGGACACAGTTCTGCCCGTAGCAGCAGAGCCTGCCGCCAGAGACCCTCTTCCCCAGGGCTTCCCTTCTGGGGACAGGTCCTGGCCACTGTGAGTAGTGAGAAAGGGCAGAATGGAGTGAACCGAATAGCACTTTATTGTACGGCCCGTGTTTTAGCTGTGGGTTTCAACCTCCTCTCCTCAACAGGGCACGCGGCACTCGGGGGGACTATCACGAGGCCACCCCATCCAGCTGCCCGACAAGCTCATGACTGCTCCGGGGGTGGGTAAGAGGAAGAACCACTGCCCCGTTCTACTAACAGTCGACAGAGGTTAAAGTGACCCAGCCGAAGCCTCACAGTGAGGAGCAGAGTGGGGACTCAAGTCCAGGCCCGTCTGACCTCCAGCTCACCTCCTCCTGCTCGCCTCCTCGGGGCCGCCAGAGAACGGAAACGTGAGCAACCCTGGCACGACACTTCGGTTAACCACGCCTCATCGCTTGACCCCTCTGTCTACATGGGCTTCCGTAAATAATGACGTTGTCACAAACACTGGAATGGATTTTCTTTTTTCAAGTCTGATCAGTTCTCAAATTTTACTGAATGGCAATTCTACAGATTCATCTAAATACTAGCCTCCACGACTCGTCTAAAAAAATCCAGGTTGGGATTTCAATGGCATTGGCCTCTCAGGAAATAACTCAGGGAAGGTGGGCAGGGTTTGGAATAAAGGCAGGAAGAATGCTTCCTAAGGGCCTCCTCATCCCGGCATCAAGGCCTCACGGCACCTTGCTGAGCGGGTCACCGGCCTCTGATGGCTGACGCCTCTTACAGGATCAATCCAAACCGCTCCGCGCGACTCACGAGGCTGTTCACAACGCAACTCCACGGCTGTGCGCTGGCCTCACCCTCTGCCTCTCCGATCCTGCACCTGCACTGATCCCCCAAACCCTCCACCTGCTGCTCCCTCGAGCGCCCCGCTCCTCCACGCCTCCGGCGCACGCCTTGTCAGACAAGTCCCGCTCCGGCTTCGAGAGCCTCAGCAGCGTCGGCTCCCGGGGCTGCCCTCCAGGTAGCACTAACTCTCAGCTCCTGCTCCCGCAACCGCACCACCACACCGTCCACGCAGCCTCTGCACCCGTCTCCCCACTGCACGGTGGGCCCTCCCTTCCGTCTGTGGGTCGCGGACACTAGCACAGTGCCTGGTCAGGGAAAGCATCCATACGTCTCCAGGAAGGGCGCGCGAAGACAGTCGGCCGACTTGCCTATGGCCCGGAAGCGTGCGAGTACCTGTTCTGAGTTGGCCGTGATGGGGCCGGTCACGCTCAGAGCCGGGGCCTGCGGAGCGGAGTAGGGAGCAGGAGGAGGCGAGGAATAGGAGCTGGCACTCGTCCTCTGCTGCGACTGGGGCCTGGGCATGGTCGCGGCCGGATCCACTTCGGGGACGCTCTGGCACGGCAACAACAAAGTCCTCTGTTCACCTGGGCTGCCCGTGCAGCTGGGCCCGGCGCCTACCCGCCCCGGCAGCCCCTCCCGCCACAGCCACCTGCAGGGAGGCAGCGGGCCTGGCTCTACGGCTCACCTGTGAGGCTCGGGGAATCCCTGCCCCTCCTGCACCCAGTCTCTCCTTCCACAAATGGGGGGTACCAAGGGCTCCTCCCTCTACTTACCTCCCAGACAAACCAAGCAACTCAGAAAGGCAGCGCCGAGGGCACCCCGTGAGGGCTCTGGTCAGGGTTCCCGTTATTAGGGCCCCCTCAGAATCTGAGTGGAGGGGGGCTGCTATGAAGTTTTGCTAATCACACATCCCTATCTGGTACCAGAAGATTATATTTTGGCCTTTACAAGTAAACTACTATAAATAGCAATTATGCAATTTACCGAATGTTCTTTGTAATTATAAGCACAAAACAATGCTGTTCTGTGTCATTATTAGAAAAATAAAACAGGTTACGTTTATTCCACAAGGCATGGTAAGTGGTTTGGAGGGATCATAATGAGAACAAAGCTTTGCAAAGTAGAATTCCTTATGCTTTCCCTTTTGAGCATCTCAGAAAGCCTCGAACGTTAACTGTGTTCATGGAAGAGACCTGCACAGGCACTCTGGACTCTTTGTCCCCATTTTGGAGATGGGCAGATGGGGCCAGCGAGGCAGAGTGTGTGTGCTGGCACAAGGTGCCTCTCTCCCAGATCCTGGAGCTTCCTGGCTCCCCCCTGGGGCCGGGCGCTGATTTCCACCCAGTAGAGGTACTAGCTTCCCAGGATGAACGGTCACCATCACCTGCGTGCTTCTCATTCTGAAGCACAGAGCTGCCTCACGTTGTAAGAGGCTTCGACGGGAGGAGGCCTTCTCTGGGCTTTGAATTCCAAGGCTGGAGGAATTCAAGCATGTCTGGATTGACACCGAACACTCAGTTCAAAACAGAATTTAGATCCATTTGGCTTGTACAGTCTAAAAAACTGAAAGCTGCCCTCTGCCCCACGATCGGTGATGTCACCAGCTCCTCTGCACTGCCACGGACACGGAGGTGCTCCGGCACTCCCAAAGGGAGATTCCTGGGCCCTCGGAAAAGCGGGTGCTAGTGACCCTCACGGGATGGGCCCTCACAGGCTGGCTCCACCCAAGCAGCCATTTCCAGGAAAATCTCGGAACCGATCCCTCTGTTACATCCTCCTTGCACAGTCAGATGAGAACTGGGAGCGGGGGTGGGGGAAGACACTGCTGCCACTTAATCACCAGCCAACCAGCCGTCTCACTCCTGCATTCCCCTTGTTATTAAAAAGAAATGCCCTCGAGCTTTAAGAACGCGTGATGACAAGCTGAATAATTCAAACGGAGCAGCAGAAGGGTGGTGGCAGTGGCCTGCCCGTTCTGCAGTAGGTCTTTCTAGAGAACGCCAGCTGGAAGCTTACCCGCTGTGGTGTGTGTATGGGAGACAGAGCGTCCAAGTCTGCCATGGGAAACTCGACCCCTTTCCTCTTCAGCTCCTCGTATATATGCACAACGCCGGTGAGGTCAGGACTGCTTCGAAAGGCATCAGCCCACGCCTGGGAGGATGAAAGAGGGCCTGTCAGGAAGCATTTCTCACCAAGGGCAGCCCAGGTCCTCTCTCAGAGGCCAGTGCCCTCCGACCCTCAAATGCCAATCATGCTGGCCAAACCCACTCTGCCCCCGCGCCCCCGCCAGCGCTGCCATGACGGGGCTGGCGAAATCTGGGTTTTCAATGGTGCTGTTGAGCATGAACAAAAACACAAAAACTTAATTCAGCGTGTAGCATTTCCTTGGAGAAGATGCGGAGAAGTAACACCTAAGCACTGTGACGCATCCTAAAATGCAGGCATTTCCCTAATCGCCGGGAAATCAATTCCTGGCGCTGCTTAGCTGAAGGGCGTGCGGAGGCTGCCTCGCTGCCGTGCCCGCGGGATGCCATTGGGACCGGAGTGCCGCGGCTCTGCTCGGCAGAGCTCCCGTGGGCGGAGGCGGGAACCGTAGGCAAATTGAGCAGAAAGGAAAGGAGAAATTGATGTGTGGCGGAAATAAAGGCTAATGCAAGGTCTCCTCAGTGGATCAGAGAGCGCAAAAGCGGAGACCATCTCGCCTGGCCGGAAAGGGGAGGTGGCAGAGGCTCAGGGGAGGGAGAGCCCGGAGCTGCCCACCGTGGCAACGCCCACGTGCCCACATCGGAGAAGCCATTGGAAAGCACGGCCACAAGAGCCCCTTCGCTGAAAACACAACACAGAGAGCAAAGAACGGATATCCCAATAGACACTGATCATTGATTCATGACACTCAAAAAAAAAATTTAAATATTTGGTTCTTTGGAAGTTGCAGGATCAAAAAAAAAAAAAACAAAAAAAAAAAACAGCAGCATCTCCAAAGGGCTCCCCCAAAACAAAGCCCAGCTCTTCAAAATGGTCCTGTCACCCTATACGTACCCAGAAGAGGCGGCGCGGCGTCTCGCGCCCACGGTTCCGTTGCCAATTCTGCTGTTGTCACAAGCATTTCCCTGCCTCCCTGGCTCTAGCACTGCGTTCCAACCAATCCTGAGGCAGCCCCAGAAACTCGATCTCTAACCACCAGACCCACTTGAAGTTAAAAGGTCAGTTTCCAAAAAGCCTTGCTCATCACGACTGATACATCGCACCACAAACATTACCGTCAGCCCGGCTTCCTTGATCCATTTATCGAATGTGCACACTCAGGGATTTAATGCCCGCTTGAGGACGGCCCCTCTCGGCCGACACTTCCTCCTGGATTCTGAGTGGGGCCCGTGGTGCCTGCGGAGGCCCATCGGAGCACCAGCTGGAGAGCAGCGCCCCTGAGGCCCACCCCCCCAGGGAGTGCCCCGGAGCCCCATTCTCCACCAGCTGCCTTGGCTGCTGCCACTTGATTCAAAATCCAGCTGAGTCCTGCGACTCCAGCTTCAAAATGCAGCTAGTGGGTTCGTTTAGGGTCTAAGGCCAGGTTTACAGCCTGTGGTGGGAGGCCAGGGAGAAGAAAGCATGATGGTCCTTCCTGCTGCCACTTCCTGCCTCGATTTCAACGGGAGGACCAACAGTTCCAGGGGACGGCTTTTCAGTTATCTTGTTCTCCACCTCAGCCAACTCCAAGATAGGAAGAGTGGAAATTAAAGAACCATCACTGTGCTCTCCAGATGGGGGATAGTTCTTGGGGCACCTGCCCAAACAGCGACTCAACAGGCCCCCTTTCTCCAGTACTATGTATTCTGTGGCACCAAGAGGGAAACACACATCCCAAGTTGGGCCAGTCAGCTTCCCCTCCACCCAGGAGCTAGGCCCCGGGCTTGGGGAGAGCTGGGCTGCTCTTCTTGGGTAGGTGACATTGTCCACTCTAGATGTGGGCAGCCATGTGCCCAGTGGGGACCAGGGAGCAAGAGCTAGCCTATATGTGGGACGTTGAGACCAGTGTGCTGAGAGGTACAGATGAGAGGACTGGCGGGCTTTTCTGATCCCTTCTGTCCCTTCCCAGGTCTAGTCACACCCAGGGTTCTGGGAAGCCCTACCTTGTCCTGACAGACTCTCCTCTTTGCCTAGGCCAGCTGGAATGAGAATTTGTTATCTGCAACCAAGCAGTCTTGGCTAAGCTACTCACTTCCCACCTGCCACTGTTTCAACCCCTGTATGAGACCCCTGTGCAGTGTGGCTGAGGTGGCCACTAACAGAACATACGTTCCTGGCAGCATTCTCTCCTGAACAAGATTCTGATGCCAACAAGGAACAGGGCAGGGGCACCTTTAAAGGAAGAGTCATAGGTGGAAACACAGAACCGGGAGAAACCCAGAGACGCTACATGCCTCTCTCATCTCCCGGGGACAATGCCCAAATACCTGTGCTCCTGCCTTCTCTCCACTAGGTCAGACATTTGCAGGCACACACCGAGTCTCGCCCTTGCAGAGAAGGCAGTCAGACGTCATTTGTCAAGTCAGGTTGAATTTCGTACTCACAGTTACCAAGCTCCATCAGAGAACACAGGAAGATGGCCAGAGAGGCTGTCCACATTCTGAGGTGACAGTGACAACACAGAAGCCTCTCTACACGATTGACCCAGCTGAGATTTCAGACTCTGCTCTAGGGGAGAGGTGGAAAACCTCAGGAAGTCTGGGCTACTCTGGGTCCCCAACCTAAAGCCAAGGAGCCACAGGGGTGGTGCTGGCAGGCTGCCCTATAGGAAAGCAAAGTGACACGGCAGTGCTGGCACTCTGAGGGGTCCCTGTCACAGGGGCTAGCTGGCGAACAACAGAGTGACCACCTCACCACTCTTTATGGAATTCTCCCTTTTCGGGCCTATGCCTACAATGTTAGGGGGTCGAAAGACCCAGGGGAAGGTCTAAGGAAGGAGAGAAAAGAGAATTTCATGCTTTTCTCTCCTTCGCTCCTTGGGATTGTACACCAGACCCCAGACAGAGGCCTTATACCAACACAAACCGTACCCGACTTGCTTCTAAATCCCTCAAATTTTAACACAGTTTTAAATCATCAACTTTCAGATCAATGAACGACTGCTCATTTACACGATGGGTTCTGTTCTTCGCTTCTGCCATGTTCTGCTTATGCCCCCAGATCAGACCTCCTACTCCCGGTGACAGGGTCTCCAGAGAACTGCCAGTCCATACAGAATCTGGCCAAAGGTCCGGCCGCCGGGTCTCTGACACCTTCCAAGAACACAACGCCTCCAGCAGCTCTGACCCCCTCCTCCTCCCCAGTCAGCTCACTTTCTTTGGTGGAAAAAAAACCCCTTCAGTGGAAAGAGAGTATTTTTAGACTCTGTCGCTAGGAGGAGGGGGGTGGGGAGGCAGGGCAAGGGGTAAGGGGGGAGGCACGCAGGATAGGCATGGCCACCAGGAGGCTACCCTACTGGGATGGTATCATTTCTGTTCCTGAAAACAACCGAAGGGAAAGGCAGAGGGATATGGCACAGAGCACGAGTATCCCTGTCTTCTCAACAAATGGGACCCCCCAAGAAGAAACAGAAAGGCTCGCAGCCAAAGGCCAGCCAAGGGACCAGGATGGAGAGGGTGCTAAAAGTGGCAGGCAGGGGGCGCCTGGGTGGCTCAGTCGGTTGAGTGTCTGACTTCGGCTCAGGTCATGATCTCGCGGTCCGTGAGTTCGAGCCCAGCGTCGGGCTCTGTGCTGACAGCTCAGAGCCTGGAGCCTGTTTCAGATTCTGTGTCTCCCTCTCTCTGACCCTCCCCCGTTCATGCTCTGTCTCTCTCTGGCTCAAAAATAAATAAACGTTAAAAAAAAAAAAAAAACTGGCAGGTAGTTCAAAGGCTGGGAGTGAGAAAGCGGCTCACCAGGCTTCCCTGCTCTCTTGCTGCAGAGAGACCAGCTCCCCTCAAGACAGCTCAATCCCTGGGTAAACGCTTCCAGCTGCCCTGCCTGGCAGTTTACGCACTGGGCTCGGAGGGCAGTCTTCCCCAGGCGTTCTGAAGGGCGGGGCCCCTGGTGTACACAGCCTGAGGGGTGTCTCTTTTGGGGGGTTCAGTGGAGCTGGGGTGGCTACGGATGGCTAGAGGGCAGCCAGGGACACAGATGCCTCGATGACAGGAGCCTGGGATGTGGGGACGAGGGACAGGTGTCCATGGGTTCTCAGCAGAGGGCTGCTGATGGCAAACAGCTCCGGGAATGGCACCTGTGTGACCAATCTCAGGCCAACAATGCCTGTGATCAGCATCCCAGGAAAGTAATCAGAAGAAATCGTGGGCAGGAAGCCATGGGGACACGGAAGGACAAGCACCCATTTCTCTAAGGAACAGGGAGACTGTTAGAAAAGCTGGTTTGGGGTGCCTGGGTGGCTCAGTCGGTAAGTGTCCGACTCGTGATTTTGGCTCAGGCCATAACTTCATGGTTTGTGAGTTCAAGCCCGGCATCAGGCTCTGTGCTGAGAGCGCAGAGCCCGCTTGGGATTCTGTCTTCCTTTCTCTCCACCCCTCCTTCACTTGCCCTCTACCTCTATCTCAAAATAAATAAAAATAAACTTAAAAAAAAAAAAAGAAGAGCCACCCAGATGGCTTAGTCAGTTAAGTGTCCGACTTTGACTCAAGTCATGATCTCACAGTTCGTGAGTTCAAGTCCCACGTCGGGCTCTGTGCTGACAGCTCAGAGCCTAGAGTCTGCTTCGGGTTCTGTGTCTGCCTCTCTCTCTCTGCCCCTCCCCCACTCATACTCTGTCTCTCTCTCTCAAAAATGAATAAACTTCCAAAAAGTTTTAAATAAGTAAATAATGAAATAAAACTGAAAGAGAAAAGAAAAGAGAAAATAAAAAAGAAAAGAGAAAAGAAAAGAAAAAAGAAAGAAAAGAGAAAGAAAAGAAAAAAGAAAAGAGAAAAGAAAAGAAAAGAAAAAAGAAAAGAAAAGAAAAGAAAAGAAAAAGCTCCCACCAGAGGCAGGAAGCAATCAAAGGGACAGTGGGCTCAGGCCATGCCTGGTTGTCAGAGCCACAGGTCTCACAACCACCAGGAGCACCAACCAAGCGTCCTGGGCCAGGTTGATCGGGGGGGGGGGGGGGGGGGGGGGGAGCACTTGTCTATATAACCCCTTGGCTTTAAAAGCTTTTCAAGTGCTGGAGTATTACTTGACAATCAAAAAGAATGAAATCTTGCCATTTGCAACTATGTGGATGGAACTAGAGGGTATTATGCTAAAAGAAGTTAGAGAAAGAAATATCGTATGACTTCACTCATATGAGGACTTTAAGACACAAAACAGATGAACATAAGGGAAGGAAAGCAAAAATAATATAAAAACAGGGAGGGGGACAAAACAGAAGAGACTCAAATATGGAGAACAAACAGAGGGTTACTGGAAGGGTCGTGGGAGGGGGGATGGGCTCAATGGGTAAGGGGCACTAAAGAATCTACTCCTGAAATCACTGTTGCACTATATGCTAACTAATTTGGATGTAAATTTAAAAAGTGAAACTAAAAATAAAAAAATTTAAAAATTAAAAAAAAAAAAGCTTTTCAAGTGTCGATACGTTCAGAGTCTAGGGCTGCCCCTCAAATGTCCCCAAGCCAGCTCAAGTGCTCCCTGGGGAGGCCCTTGGCCCTCTATCATCTGCAAGCTTCTGTCTCTCCATAAAATCGATGGCTCCCCAAGGGCAGGGCTGGGACTGGGCCGGTGCCACTTCCTGGCAGCTGGACTCCGGAGAGCACCAGGAAACATCCAGATGGTGAGGAAGAACCTGTTGTGGCTCTGGCACTCACACATTTAACTGAACCTCTTTCCTGTCTAACCGCATTTCCACTGTGGCCTGCTGCCCACTTACGGGCTGCCACAAGGTCCAGGGATCTGTCGCCCCCGGCCCTGTTCTGTGTTATGGTGGGAGTAGCACATGCTCTCCAGGGGGGAATATCAGACTCTCTGGGCGGGGAGGCGGGGGTGGTGCAGTTTTTAAACGTGTAAATAAAATCATCTTCTTCCTCCAAGGAGTTGAGGGGCGCCTGGGGGGCTCAGTCGGTTAGGCGTCCGACTTCAGCTCAGGTCGTGATCTCCTTCTCATGGTTTGTGAGCCCAAGCCTCGTGTCGGGCTCCGTGTCTGGAGCCTGCTTCAGACTCTCTGTCTCCCTCTCTCTCTCTGTCCCTCCCCCGCTCATACTCTGTCTCTCTCGGTCTCTCTCAAAAGTAAGGAAACATTAAAAGAATTTTTTTAATTAAAATAAAAGGGGAGTTGAGAACAGGTTGACAAGACGCAATGCCTCCACATAGGCATCAGGTGGGCCAGAATGAGGACGCATTGGTGAAAATGGGGCGCAATGAAAGCTCTCACATGCTGGTGGGAGAGAGCAGCAGGGATCTGCCAGAGTAACCACTCAACCAGAGCGCGGCCGTTCCCCACCCAGCAATTCCACTCCCAGGGATGAGGCTGAGCCACGTGAAACTGCTAATACAGAACTGTGCTTGGCCAACAGAGACGCAACTTCACCTACGTGCCTTAATACGTACCTAGTAACAACGAATACGTATGTTCACCCAACGACATGTGCTAGCTGTTCACAGCAGCGGTTTTCCCAAAGGCCGCAAACTGGAAACACCGAGTGTTCAGTGGAAACGAGACACAAATGGCGGCGCGTTCCCCCAAAGGGACCCGGTGCAGTGACATGAGCAGGGGGCACGGGAGGCCTATCTGGTCACACCAATGACAAGGTGAGGCCCGCAAACAAGGCCCCAGACACACAGACCTGACTGAGTGCTGCTGCAGAGTCCACGCGGATGAAGTTCAAGTATGGGGAAAAACCTGGGGCGCCTGGGTGGCTCAGTCAGTCGGTTAAGCCTCTGACTTTGGCTCAGGTCATGATCTCACAGCCCGGGAGTTCGAGCCCTGCATCGGGCTCTGTGCTGACAGCTCGGAGCCTGGAGCCTGTTTTGCATTCTGTGCCTCCCTCTCTCTCACTGCCCCTCCCCTGCTCGTGCTCTGTCTCTCCCTCAAAAATAAACAAACATTAAAAATAAATAAATTAATTAAAAAGTACAGGAAAAACCCATCTAGGCTGTGAGGTGGTCACCCCAGGCAGTTGGGGCTCTTTGGGGGCAGGTCACATTCTGCTTCACGACACAGAGGCTAGATTCTACGTGTGTGTTCAGTTCGTAAAAGCTTGTCAAGTTGTACATGCTTTTTTAACGTGTGATTTCCTGTACGTATAATTCAATTTTAAAAAAGGCTGAAGATCCTGTTTATACTTTCGTTCACCGCGTTATAGAAGCCAAGCCATCTGCCAGCTCTGAATGCTATCTGTTTCTGTTGGTTGGCCACGACCAAAGATAAAAGTTCTTCGTGAAGCTCCAGAACCTGGAGAAGAAGGATCCTCCCCCCCAGGCAGGTAAGCAAGCCCACCGGGAACTATACCCTTATCCAAAGCCCGTTGGGTTTTCCCAGTTGGACCAGGGAGACTGTCCAGTGCATCCTGGCCGGACAGGAGCGAGCAAGCGAGCGAGGCCCTCAGGGCCCCTTCCTGCTCCCGCCCCTGCAGGCGGTGCACATGCACTGCTGCCAGGCCAGCAGGGGGAGCCCTCAGAACACGGTGCCGGCTGCCATGCTGCCTCCTGGTGACCTCTGGGACCAGGAGTAGGTTAGACAGGAACACAAGGCCCCCATTGTACACATACGGAGGCAGAAGCCCAGAGAAGTTAAAACACTTGCTGCGGTCACACAGCTGGGAGAAGCAGTGTGGAGAGGAGGTGGTGACCTTGATGGGAAGGTCGGGCTGCCCCTGGGAACAACCACAGCCACAGTCAGTGCACAAGGCTCCCTGTGTCGTCAGCCAGAGGTCCCGCACAGTCCCAGTGGCACGGATCACAAGCCTTGCCACAGCTGCCCTTGTCAGGAGGTGGCCAAGCACAGGAAGGACTCCTTCCACGTCTGACTACAGAAAGACCTTGCCTATGGCCACGGTGGGCCTGCCGAGGGTTCAGGCGGGGGTGCCCCCTTTTGGTGAGAAAAAGCCACTATTTATTGTCTTGCCATCAAATACTGGGGGTCTTGAGGCAGGGGAGTGTACTGGGGAAGTCCAGAATGAGGGAGTCAAGGGCAGAGGTGGGGGTGGGGAGGGAAGAGGGTAAGGTGGTTTGCACCTGCGTGTGCGTGTGTGTGTATGTGCGTGAGAGAGAGAGAGACAGAGAGAGACAGGGATGGAGAGAGGTGGAGGGAGAAAGAGAGGAAGAGTGGGGAGGGGGAGGGAGGGAGAGACATGGAGATATGCCAGGTGGGCAGAATGAAGAGCTAGGGGAAACCTAAGGAACCATGGGAAGGGGCCCTGCTGTCACCCACACTCCTCCCCTTCCTTAGAGCTTCAGCAAACTACATTCACCCACTCATTAAGAAAAACAACTTATCAGACATCTACTCTACACAGTCAACGGCTCTAGACCCTGGGGATATAATGTCCCTGGGCTCTCGGGCAACTCAGAGTGAGGCAGAGGATAGAAAAGTGAGCACAGAAGCAGAGGAGACCATAAAAGAGGGTGACAGGAGAGGGGGAAGTGCTGTCAACCTAGTGGTGGGAGGGCTCTGGGAGCTGTCTCAATGATGAAGAGGGCTTTCAGGCAGAGGACGCGGGAGAGAACAGACGGAGCCAGCAGACCTGTCGGCTGGGGCCCCACTTTCCTCTCCAACCTCAGGTGCCCCCACCACCTCGAATGCCTCGGTGCCCACCCTTGATCACAGTGCCTTCTGCCTGGCCCCACTCCTACCTTCTCCTTTTGGCTCCCGCAGGCCCCTATCTTTCCTCTACCACAGCACTAATCGCCCCACCTTGGATGTGCTCGTTGGCGTATGTGTCTCCCAGCCTACCCACCAGGGTGCTCTGTCTAGAATCCAGATCTAGGGGCGCCTGGGTGGCTCAGCCGGTTAAGCGTCCGACTTCGGCTCAGGTCACGATCTCGCGGTCCGTGGGTTCGAGCCCCGCGTCAGGCTCTGTGCTGACAGCTCAGAGCCTGGAGCCTGTTTCGGATTCTGCATTTCCCTCTTTCTCTCTCCTCCCCAGCTCGTGTTCTGTCTCTCTCTTCTCAAAAATAAATAAACGTTAAAAAAAATTGTTTTTAAATCCAGATCTGTCTGCGTACGCCTAGCTCAGAAATGTGCAGTGGTTCCCCGCTGCCTCCAGGACAAAGCATAAAACGTCAGCATATATGGCCCACGAGACCCTGACCATCCCTCTGGCCTCCTCTCCCAGCCCCAGACACTCTTCATTACACTCTGTGCTCCACGTGATGGTTTTAAAACATCCTCTCTTTTAAGAGATGCAGCTTCATTCCCATACTCTTGACGCCAGATCTGGTGACTCCCTTCTAACAAACAGAATATGACAGAAAAGATGGTGTGTGACTTCTGAGACTCAGTCCCAAGAGGCACCGCAGCTTGGATCACTTGCTCTAGGGAAAACCCGCTGCCATGTTATGAGGACACTCAGGAGTCCACACAGCAAGAAAACTCAGGCCTCCTACCAACAGTCAGCAAGGCACGGAGGCCTCCTGCCAACAGCTGTGCGGTGAGTCACCTTGGACGTGGCTCCTCCAGCTCATCGAGCTTGCAGATGAGGCAATTCTGGCTACCGTCTTGACCGCAACCTCATGAGAGCTCCTGAGCCAGGACCGCTCATCTAGGCTGCTCCTGAATTCCCGAGCCACAGAAACAACAAGGTACTAAACATCTGTTGTCTTAAGCCCCTAAGTTTTGGGATAATCTGCTACAGAGCAATCAATAACGAATACATCCCAAACGTGTCAGCTGCTGTCTTTGACGCACGTGTTATTCTCTTTGTCTGTGCAACTTACTCCTCACACCCTGACCTTTCCGCCAAGTTCCTCACATCCTTCAGGGTCCAAGAGAAATGTCATCTCCTTAGTGAATCACTCCTTAACACCCTCTCCCCCAACCTGGCACCACCTGCCACAGACCTGGCTCTGACCCTGTGCCTCGCCAGCCCCTGCATAGGACTCTAGCATGGCCCTTCCTACCCCACCATGTCCCTGATGGCTCAGAGGCCTATCAAGGTCTCCCACCTGCCCTTGGGGGTAACAGAGATCCAGGCACCCAGAAAACTGGTGAAACCTCTGTCAATTGGCTTGGGAGCTACCACTCAGGTTTTTATTCCAGCGGGAGGAGTGTAAAACACTGGTGCTTTTTGCAACACGTATTTAAACCCAAAGGGCCTCCCTCCATTCTTTCCTCCAAATGATGGGAAAGCATGAAGACCCACTGGTCAAGGGCCCCATCTTACTCCGTGCCAACAAACCCGACAAGGGGAGCTGACCCTACCTGGATCAGAGCTAGCACCTTGTCCTGGACGATGGTGGGAGGGTTGTTCTTGGGAGAGATGATTTTGACCAGGACGCTGTCGATGAAATCTCGGTTGGCCACAAGGATGTGGAAGCGGTGGCCACAGTTCTTCACACATGTCTCCAGCACCTGAGGAGGTAGGAAAGGAAAGAGAGGTCACCACCGTGGGACCCAGAGGAGCTGCCCAGGCCACTGAGTTTCCACCCCCACCCTGCCCCCCCCCTTCCTTCTCCTGGATGGTCCTTCCCACCATCTCCTCCAGAGTCAGACCTGGATGGCTCCACATCCCTATGCTCTAATTCAGTTGTCCCTTGCTGTCTGAAGTTGCCGGTCCCTGAACAAGAATCAGGCAATTAGTTGGGAACTGAGGCACCAGTTTTGCATGAGAAGGACGCTGGTGTTTTAATGAGATCGAAATGACTGAGTGGTCCCTGAAAATTAGCATTTTAACTCCTCTCTCCGGGCTTCTGGGTGTGAGACCTTAGCCAATGGGACATAAGGCTCTGTCACAGAGAGGGCTGCTGTGACAGCCCAAATTACCCTGTGAATTACTTGCCCTTTTATGCGAGGAAGCGTGCGTGCGCGCGCACTCGCGCGCACACACACACACACGGGTGCACACGCCCCACACGACCCTGCCTCTGCAACTAAAATTGGCAATGACTAAGGATTTTGTACCCTGAATAAACGGTTTGTGGGCCTCAGCTGCCAATCAGCTTCAAGGTCCATGTTCACCGCAAACCCTGTTCGCCCATCCCTGGTCTGGAAAAAATGAGTTACACAGGCCGTAGCCATTAAGAAAAGCACAGCGCATGTGGGTTCTGGCCAGATGGCCATTGTGGGCTCGAATCTCCGCTCTGCCACTTGCTCCCTTAATGGCCCAGAATGAGTCTGTCTGCGCTGAGCTTCCTCATCTGTAATATGGGCACGTGAGTGCCCCCTTGCAGGACTGTAGTCAGGATGAGGGAGTCTGTCTGAAGCATCTAACACGGTGCCCTGCAAGGAGTGGGGCAGTAAAGGAGGACTATGGTGATAGGATCATCATTTCGAAGGCTGTCGTACACACTTGAGGAATGGGAAAGCTTCCCCGTCCCCACACGACAGGGGAGAGGCTGGCTGGAATTCAGAGGCACCAGCTGGAGTGTCCCCCAGCCTTCGACACACCTTTCTGAACTTCTCAGCTCTCTGTAGACCAACCCATACAATCACCCAGCCCTTCCCACACCAGTACCCCCCAATGCCACAGTCAACTAGCAGGGATGTGACGGACAACAGGGGACATTTCTGGCTGCCTCAGTTATCTTCATTTGCCCACAATGAGCTGATCACTGGCTACCTTAGGCAGCCATTCCACAGCGCTGGGTTCACGCAATGAGGCGTCACCTTGACAAAGCATGACGGTTAGGAAAGGCCTACACTCTTAACATTAACTGAGCACAGACTACATGCCAGGCACTGTGTGGGAGCCCCCACATTACAGCATTTCATTTTAGGCTCACAGAATTAGATTCTCTTTAAGTGGGTCAGGCTTCTCTGGAGCCCTTGTCTCCTCACCCACAATGAGGCCACAGGGCCAACCTCCCCCCATGGCTCTCCTCTAAGATCAGCTGGGAGTCCCTCAGATGACAGGCGACAGGTACTAGATTTCTTGTTCTTTCACCTGGTCCTTGAAATAGCCCTGTAAAGTGGGTGTTATCCCACTTTAGAGATGAGGAAGCTGAGGCCTGGAGATGCCAGTAACTTCACTGAGGAGGCCAGGGCTGACATGTGCCCTGAGCCTGGCAACCGCAGAGCCAGTCAAAACTGTTCCTTTCCCCCACTGCTGCCTGCACTGCGGGAGACCCTGGGTTCTGCTCGGCTTGCCAAGGAAGACCTCAAAGCTTAGCATCCTTGGGTCATCCGCAGCCAAGGGAGGGGGGCATTCTCTTTCTTAGCCTCTGTACGTGGTCAATTCCAGACGATCTCAAGGTAACCAGCACTCACTCTTAACAGTGACCACGGGGGCTACAGGGATGAACCAGAGGGGTTCTTCCTACCCTCCAGGAACTCACAGTTCTCCTTCTTTCCAGGATCCCCTCTCCTAACTTGGCCTATGCAGGCATCAGGCTGCTGCCAAGGCAGGTGGCAGGAAGAATGGTTTATTTGGTCAGGAAGAGGTGGGGAAGGGAAGGGCAGGAGGCTGGGAAGAAAGCAGGTGTGGTGAAAAAAGAGAAAAGAGGAGCAGGAAGGCCAACATGGCAGGCCAGCTGTGGCTCTCCTGCCATGCTCAGGGCAACAGTGTGCCAGGACGCCTGTCCCAGGCACACCCTTTAGGGAGCACGCCCTTACATCTTCCAGGACAGCAGACTTTAAAGCCAGTGTGGCCTAGGCTAGACCTTCGGGCTCACACACAGGTTTGGAAATGCCCTGGAGAGAGATGGCATGTGCTGCAAAGCAACCCTGAAGCCTAGCAGAGCAGGAGGAAATGCAGGAGGTCGTCCCTGGCTGGCAAGGGCCACTCGGCCACTCTAGGGACTCTGTCAAAAGTGCCTTTGGTGAATCGGTGTCCCTGTGGGTTGAAGGGCATGAAACACACAGCAGCCGTTTTCCAGCAGCCAAAGCCCACAGAATCACAAAAGGTGCCTCTAAGCAATCATTAACAAACAAGCGAAGAAAAAAGCAAAACACTCAGGAATAAATTTAACTAAGGAGGTAAAAGATCTGTACCCTGAAAACTATAAGACAATGATGAGAGAAAGGAAAGACGACACAAATAAATGGAAAGATGTCCCGTGTTCATGGATTGGAAGAATATTATTAAAATGTCCATACTACCCAAAGCCATCTACAGATTTCGCAGAAGTAGAAGAAACAATCCTAAAATTCATATGGAACCATTAAAGACTCTGAATAGCCAAAGCAATCTCTAGAAAGAAGAATAAAGCTGGGGACATCATACTTCCTAATTTCAAACTGTATTACAAAGCTACAATAACCAAAACAGTATGGTACTGGCATAAACATAGACAATGGCACAGAAGTAAGAGCCCAGAAATAAACCCACATATACATATAATATTTGATGAGAGGCAAGAGGACTCAATGGGGGAAAGGACCGTCTCTTTGACAGATGGTATTGGGACAACTGCATAATGACATGCAGAAGAATGAAACTGGACTCCTATCTTACACCACTCAAAAAACTAACTTGAAATGGACTAAAGACTTAAACTTAAGATGTGAAGCTTAAAACTACCAAAAGGAAACACAGGAAAGAAGTTCCCTGGTCTTGGCAAAGATTTTTTTGGATAGGACACCAAAAGCAATGGCAACAAAAATGGAAACGAACAAGTGGGACTACATCAAACTAAAAAGCTTTTGCACAGCAGAAGAAACGATCAGCAAAATAAAAAGGCAGTCCACAGAATGGGAAACACTATTTGCAAACTATCTACCTGATAAGTGATTCATATCAAAAATATGTAAGGAACTCAATAGCAAATAAATAAATACACAAACAAATAAACAAACAAATAAGCAAAACCAATCCAATTAAAAATGGGCAAAGATGCCCTGGCTGGCTCAGTTGGAACATGTGACTCTTTATCTAGGGGTTGTAAGTTCAAGCCCCAGGATGGATGCAGAGATTACTAAAAAAAATAAATAAATAAACTTAAAAAAATTGTTTATTTTTTTTTATTAAAAAAAAAATTTTTTTTTAACGTTTATTTTTGAGACAGAGAGAGACAGAGCGTGAACAGGGGAGGAGCAGAGAGAGAGGGAGACAGAGAATCCGAAACAGGCTCCAGGCTCTGAGCTGTCAGCACAGAGCCCGACGCGGGGCTCGAACTCACAGACCGCGAGATCATGACCTGAGCCGAAGTCGGACACTTAACCGACCGAGCCACCCAGGCGCCCCCAAAAATTGTTTATTTTTAACAGAGAGAGAAGCAGAGAAGAGAGGGAGACAGAATCCCAAGCAGGCTCTGTGCCATCAGCGCAGAGCGTGATGTGGGGCCCGAACCCACAAACTGTGACATCATGACCTGAGCCAAAACCGAGCCAGACGCTCAACCAACTGAGCCACCCAGGTACCCACAAAATAAATAAACTTTTTAAAAAATGGGCAAAAAAAAACCCCTGAAAGAGACATGTCTTCAAGGAAGATGCACACATGGCCAACAGGCACATGAAAAAGTACTCGACCACTTATCATCAGGGAAATGCAAATCAAAACCACCATAAAAGATCACTTCACGCTTGTTACAGTGGCTAGTATCCAAAAAACAAGAGACAAGCGCTGATGAGGATGTAGAGAGAAAGGAACCCTCGGGCACTGTTGGGAATGTAAATTGGTGCAGCCACTATGGAAAACCGTATGGAGGTTTCTTAAAAAAATTAAAAATAGAGCTACCATATGATCCAGCAGTCCCACTTCTGCGTATCTATCTAAAAGAAATGAAAACGGTATCAAAGAGGTATCTGTACCCCCATGTTCATGGCAGCGTTATTCACAATAGCCAACAAACGGAAACAACGGAAGTACCCACTGATAGATGAACGCATAGACAAAACGGTGACATATACGTGTATGTCGTATTTCTTTATCCATGTGTACAGACACTGGAATAGTATTCAGCCATGAAAAGGAAGGAAATCTTGCCCTTTTGCAACAACATGGAGCTTGAGGCCATTATACTAAATGAAGTAAGTTAAATAAAGAAAAACAGGGGTACCTGGGTGGCTCAGTCTGTTCAGTGTATGAGTCTTGATTTTTGGCTCAGGTCATAATCGCACGGTTCGTGAGTTTTGAGCCCCACATCAGGCTCTGCACTCACGGAGCGGAGCCTGCTTGGGATTCTCAGTCTCCCTCTCTCTCTGCCCTTCCCTGCTCATGCTCTCTCTCCCCCTCAAAAATAACTAAAATTAAAAAAAAAGAAAAACAAATACCTAGTGTTTCTCACTTGTATGCAGAACCTAAAAAAGCTGAGCTCACAGCCACAGAGTAGAATGGTGGCTATGGAGCACGGGATATGGGGAGACATTGGTCAAAGGGTACAAATTCCCAGCTATGACTAAGTTCTAGGGATCTAATGGACAGCACGGGGACCATAATTAACTACACTGCAGTATATATTTGACAGTTAAATGAGATCCCAGGGGCGTCTTAGGGGTGTCAGTCAGTTAAGCATCCAACTCTTGATATTGGCTCAGGTCATGATCTCACAGCTCGTGGGATGGAGCCCTGCATCGGCTCCATGCAGACAGCACAGAGCCTGGGTGGGATTCTCTCTCTCCCCCTCCAGCGCGTGTGCGTGCTCTTTGTCTCTCTCGCTCTCAAAAATAAACTTTAAAAACTAAAAAAGAAAGGGGGCGCCTGGGTGGCGCAGTCGGTTAAGCGTCCGACTTCAGCCAGGTCACGATCTCGCGGTCTGTGAGTTCGAGCCCCGCGTCAGGCTCTGGGCTGATGGCTCGGAGCCTGGAGCCTGTTTCCAATTCTGTGTCTCCCTCTCTCTCTGCCCCTCCCCTGTTCATGCTCTGTCTCTCTCTGTCCCAAAAATAAATAAAAAAAAAAAAAAAAACGTTGAAAAAAAAAAAAAAAAAACTAAAAAAGAAAGAAATTGGATCTTAAATGCTATCCCCCTCCCCCAACAAAGGTAATTATGTGAGTAGACAGAGGTGTTTACTAACCTTATTGTGGTAATCATTTCGCAATATACACATGTATCAAATCATCACACTGTGTACCTTAAACTTACATGTGTTACAGGTCAATAATCTCGTTAAAACTGGGAGAATAATAATAATAACAGACCTGACCATCAGGAAACGTTCAATGACGTTCAATGGTCTTCCAGAAGGAAGTAAAGGCAGAGACACCTTTAGAAAGATTTCCATCCAACCAGCACAATTACCATTAAGTTGGGTGTGTAAAGGGGTAGGTACCAGGAAAATGTTCTGATATGTTAGAACTCATTCCCTGGTGATTTTAGCTACTGAGAACAATTCACTTTGGGTATCACCCTGGGTTTCATGAATGCCAAGGATCAAATTCTGAGCAAAACCCAAAAGCTTTCAAGTCACTATTTCTCAGCTGGTCTTTTTCTTCTTTATTATTCAAACCCCAATTCCCTGGCAGAGAACTCTCTCCTAATAAGTCTTGGGTTTTCACTTGGGTGAAAAATCCAAACAGTTTTCCTGCTTTAAAAGGAAACATGTTAGAGCTGTTTGGGATAAACAAACTATTCAAACCTACAGAAAAGCCCACGTGTTGACCTGTTAACAGTTTTCATTGTGAGAACTCACTGTGGCCCAGATTTTGCCACATCTGAGTAACTGTTAGCTTTCTGGACAGAAATAACACCTGAAGTTGTCCCTTTGAACTTCCTAACGTTTTAAGAAAGGGCAAGAATCTGATCTGTTCCTTCCTGAAAGGAGTCACTAGGCTGACTTTTTCCAGAACCTCTGCACCAATGACCAGCTTTTACCCCATAATTTACAGCCGGGCATTCACTAGCCACGAAGTCTGGGTGAACCCCCGGACCTCTCTGAGTCTCCATTTCTTCATCTGCATGAGGGAATGATGAAATCTGTTTGGGAAGGTTACTGTAAACAATCGCTTTATCCCCTGAAAAGCTCAGCACAGTCCCAGGCAGGTTCTGGTTTGGAAGCAGGAACCTTGGCACCTGGAGAGGCAGCTGGCCTCGCTGTGTCACAGCAGACTGGTGGCAGCAAGGACAGCCAGACCCAGGCCTTTCTTCGGCTTCTCTGCTCTGGGATTTTGTAGCAGTCAGTGCTGCCCATGCCTTATCTTCTGCTGGTATGGACCAGACTGCAGCCCATCCCCCATTTCAGGGGAAGGCAGGAAAACCCAAGGTCACTACGGGAAGGTTCTGCTGCTCTCCAGTGGCACTTGCACCAAGCCGTCCACAGGCCACGGCTGCCGGAGGCTGTGCTGAGTGGACAGTGGGAAGGCCCTGTGGGTGGGGCAAGGCCAGGAATGTGGATTTCCCCAAATGCTTCCCCCCCCACACTCCCATGTCCCATGAGGGCAGCACTCACTGTTAACGCCAGCATGACTTCTCTGTAGTTCCGGTTCCCGTTGAGCCGCTTCTTCAGGGCTCGAATGGCGTCCTTTGGCCTGGAGAGAAGGACGTATTAAAACCCTCACGAGTTCCACTTGGGGCACTGACCCACAGATTCACCCCCGTCTGTGTGGACTAGCATATATACGAGGTTGTATGTTATACACAAGGTTATAGGAGCCATGTTTATAAACATAAAAGATTGGAAACAAACGAAATCTTCATCAATGTGAAACAGGTTAATTTTTGTAACTTTATTTGTCTTCAGAGAGAGAAGGCGAGCGGAGGAGGGGCAGAGAGAGAGAGGGAGAGAGACCAAAATCCCAAGCAGGCTCCGTGCTGCCAGCACAGAGCCCGATGCAGGGCTCGAACTCACAAACCATGAGATCATGACCCGAGCTGAAGTCAGACACTTAACCAACTGAGCCACCCAGGTGCCCCTGAAACACGTTAATTAAAAAAAAAAAAAAAAAAAAAAAAAAAAAAAAATTTAACATTTATTCTTTTTTAGTAATCTCTACACCCAAACGTGGTGCTCGAACTCATGACCCTGAGATCACCTTGGCGCCCTGAAACAGGTTAATTTAAATCATGTTTATACACACAATGGAACACTACATAGCTGCAGCCAAGAATAAAGACACTCCTGAGCTCAGTTGGTTAGGTGTCCGACTCTTAATTTCGGCTCAGGTCATGATCTCAACAGTTCATGAAACTGAGCCCCGAGGCCCTCTGCACTCTCAGCACACAGCCTGCTTGGGATTCTCTCTCCCTCCCTCTCTGCTCATGCTCTCAAATAAATAAACAAACAAACAAACAAACGTGAAAAAAAAAGAATAAAGACACACTCTATGCACCAACATGGAGGGAACTCAAAGATGTGAGAGTAGAATCATCTGTAGAAAGTGTATAATGTATGCTATTCTTTGGCTTATAAAAGGACAACATACATACATACATACATACATAGTGCACGTGACAGCAGAGGAAAAGAATCCCTGAGAGGAGACCCAAGAAGCTGGTAACTTTGGCTGCCCCTGAAGAGGGGAACTGGATGACAGAGGAGGGGGTGGGTTTTTCACTGGACTGCTTTTTTACAGCCCTTTTTGAATTTTGCCTCAAATTCAAGTATTATTTATTCAGAACAACAATGAACCCACTGGCGTGGGGTACACTAAAGAGACAACAGACACAGAAGCAGAAGAGAGAATGGCCAGGTCCTTGCTGAGGCCTGGCTGTTCTGCTCCTCCCCAATTCCATGGAGCTCCTTTTTGCCCTGAGAAAACTTAAGTCTCCTCAAAACCCACAGAACTATGTGTTTCTAGGTAATGGAGCTGATGTGGATTCCCAGAGGCAGGTTCATAAGCTGATCGTTTGGAACCTGGAACACGTTCTTTCTTAAATCATGGATTACAGCCGGGAGTTGGGGTCCCCAACCAGTCCTCTAGAAGCACCTAGTAGGTGCAGCCTGTGCATCTAACAAGCGTATTTAATTCATTCTAAAACAGGATCCAACAAAGCTGTGGGACCTCAGGGTCACCTCTGGCATGAAGGCCTTGCCCTCTGACACCTAGCACCCGAGCTCTGGGGAGCCCCCGGGGGCCAGCTGCAGTCCGGCCCTTTGCTATCGTAAGTGGGCTCCAGCCCTCCCCTGACCAGCGTGTCAGTACATCTGGGTCTCGTGAAAAACTGAAGGTCTGTAAGTCAGGGACCTCCTATGCCTGCAGCTCAGAAGTGTTTATGATTTCTTCACCAGATGAAAAAGTCCTTTCAAATATGTGTGAGGAAGCTGGGGGAAGGGAGGGTGGGAACTCTGCTAATCAGCCCAATTTAGACAGAAATACACAGGAGCAAGACAAGGCTTCTAGAAGACGTGTTAAAACACTGAGTCACCTATTTCCCATTCCCAACTTGAAACGTGGCTGCCTGCAGGAATTCTTGGCTCCTGAGCCCAAAGGCTGATGGGACGAGCTCTCAGGGGAAGGGGTCCCTGCCAAGTGTGTCTGCAGTACGGCTGCAGTTTCCAAATAGGGATGCTGATTTCTGCAAATACAGGGCTTGACAAGCTCCTGGCTTTGAGGACTGTTTGTGGACTTGAGCTGGTGAAGGTCAGCGGCTGCTGGCCAGGAGCATGGATTGATCTCCTCTTTCTCAAAGGCTCTGCCAAGCCACGGTCAGCCCTGACCCCCGGCTGCCGTCCCTCTCCATCCAGCTTCGTCCCTCTCCTCTTGAACTTCCACGGAGCAGAAAAATGGGCACAGCCTCCAAGGGCTGCGATCACTTCTAGCTCACAGAGCATGGCACGCACAGAGCTCTCCCAGTGTGGGGGTGATGGTGGTGGTGGGAAATCAGAGAGTCAGCAGGCTCCTGGGTTAGAGTTAAAATGGAAATTCAGCGGCGGGAAGTACTGCCTCAGAGTGACTGGGTGAGCACAAAAGCAAGTATTTATCTCTCTCCCCGGGGGAGAAGCTTCAGAGAGGAGGATCAAAGTCATGTCAGAGGAATTGCAAAGTTTCAAGCAGCAGCGGCAGATTAGACAGCAAGGAGCTGGAAACAGGGAAAAAGGAGAGAAGGAAGAGTCAAGAGCCAAGATGGAGCAGGGAAAAGGAGCAGGAGGGGGGGAAGGGCCCCGTGAGATGCCCCACCGCCCTGGCAGCCTTCAGCAGAAAGGTGGGCCCCTCAGGGCAGCACCCAGGGCCTCAGGATCCGGCCTCTGGGCCATCTTCAGCCTCCCATAAGGTCTCCTCCACCCCAGACTCAGAAGAACCCTTCTTTCTAGTCATACTTGAACCCATCTTGGCCTTTGGCTCCAGAACTGCTGCTTCTGAGCCGCTTGCTCCTTATTCCCTCCCAGGAGGACATGACTACCCCACCTCCACCACGGCAGACTCTTCCTCTCCCTCCCATCCTCCAGTCCTCCCCCGCCCCCCCCACCTTTCTGCTGCCATCGTGGTCTACTGCAGTCATGGAGGTGGTTATTCCTGCGCACACCTTCCAGCTTAAGAGGCCGGCGCACAAAGATGCCATCAGCAAGGGAAGGTCTAGAGGTGGTCATGAAAATGACCCAGGTCGGCGGCTCCTCCTCAGAGCCGCACATCAGAATCACCTGGGGATTCAAACCCACACACCTGGGCCCTAACTAGGAAGGTCTGGGCGAGGCCTGGTAAACTGGGTCTAAAACATTCCCAGGCAGATTATTCAGTCAGGCACTCCCGGTTAATGGCCGATGATTCAGGGTATGGGGGACTGCCACACAAGGCCTGGGGATGGAGGGGATCTCAGCCTTGGACATTAGGGAAAGCCCAAGGAGGGGCCTGTGGGGCCGGTGACCGACTCTGCACCCACCAGGACCGCCACCTGCCAGAGGTGTGGCTTTGAATAAATATGTAAGGGCAGAACTTGGGTGGCTGGAGCCGGGGCAGACTGCACTTCCGTCCGGCCTCTGTCCCTTTTAGCTGTGCTGTGGGACCTTTGGCAAGTGAGCAAACCACTCTGGACCTCAGTTTCCTCCACATTAAAACAGGCTGTCCCTACCTTCTGGGGTTGCCGCGGGACTGAGTGCACGAGCGGTGCAATCCAGGGCTTGGCATGGGGGCCTGGCATATACACAGCAAGTGTTCAGAGAATGGCAGACAGGGTAAGGGCAGCAAACCCACAGAGATCACTACCAAGGACCGGCCAGATAACACCACAAATGAAAAGTGAAGAAGTCACGCCAATGCGAGTCTTTAACGTGTATAAAGAGCAAACTCCTATGTAGAGCAGGATATGGGCACATATACGGCCAAACACTTCACAAATATTTATTCCTTTAATCCTTGTAACCACCCCATGCGATAGGCACTGCTGGCACCCCCATTTTATAAATGAGGACAGTGAGACACAGGGGTGCACAGCAAGGGAGTGGAGGACCTAGAATTCCAGCCTAGGCAGGTGGCTGCAGGCTCCCGCTACACTCCCCTTCCTACGGGCATGCTGCACACACTGTCCACCAGCCCGGGCGGCCACCTCCCTGCCCCACCCCCCACCATCCCCCCCACCTTACTTGGCTGGTGCCCTCATCTGCTGTAAGACTCCACTTGGGTGTCACCTCCTCCAAGAACTTTGCGCTGACAGCCCCAGGGCCAGCCAGCTGCCACAGCTCTAGTCTCTCTCAGTTATATGCAGCTTCCCTTGTCTCGCCGTGTTAGGGTTATGTTCTGTATTCCTCATCAGACCAAGTCCCCTAGGGACTCCATCCATTTACTTGCTTCCTTAACTAGTGCTTGTCAAGAGTCAATTATGTGTATGTATACTGTGCTAGCGTTGGGATAAAATGGTCAGTGAAACAGAATCCTGCCCTCATGGAGCGCACAGTCGAGGGGGGTCCGCGGGGGGACAGCCACTCTAACAAGCATCGGGCAAATATGTAAGTTTCAATGGTGAGGGGTGTAGTATAATACACAGTGCCGTGAAATCACAGACAGGGCACTTGTCCAAATCAGGAGAGGGGTGTCAAGGAAATGAGATTCAAACTGAGATCCAGTGAGTGCCAGAACTAATCAATGAAAGGGAGAGGAACACCAGGACCAAAGCCCTGAAGCAGGGAGGAGCTGAAGGGGTGCCCGACCATTAGCTGACCTTTTAGAGTTTTTCTCCCAATTCAGAAGAGATCTGACACTCCCCCTCATTGCAGAGGCTAAGACAGAAAATCCCCAGGCGTCCATGAGGCCCAGGGCTCTCACTCAAAACTTCAGGAACAGGAGCGTGGGCCACCGTGGGAGAAGGTGACTCAGGGGTTGGGAACGGAAGGTGATCCGCCTCTTAGACCTGGGAAGGAGGAAGCTCCACTCTAACAGATATTCATATATGCCCACATTTGTGGAGAACTGCAAGTGGGAAATTCAAGGAATTGAAAAGATCAGTGGGGTTAAAGGATGAGGACGAGGGGAGAGGGCCCCAAACGGAGTGGCAGAGGGACCGGGTTATCACGCAGAGTTCAGTCCACTTTTGGGAAAAGCTCACAGGACTTTTACTGGGAGCGAAGGCTTGTCTTCTAAAAGACAGTCAGGGGACGAGAGGGAAAGGGGAAAAGGTAGAGCACCCGGAGGCCACAGCCTGACTCTACGAATGACACAGGAATACGGCTCTTTACAACCCGACCGACCTGAAGCGCCATGCCAAGCCCTCCCTCCCCAAGGGGCACCCCCTCCCCACTATTTCCCTGCTCGTCCAGATCGCTCGTGTCCCCAGCACACTGCCCTTTCATGCCACTCTGATCTACACGCCACACTGCTTTCCCTGCCCCACTGAGGTCCAGCCCAGAGCCTGCCCCTCTGTGTCTGCTGCAAAGGGCACACACCTCGGTCACAGCCCGCCCGGCCCCACCGGGTGAGCCCCTCCAGAGCAGCTGAGGGACACTCATCTCGACATCCTGGCAACGGCTGGACCTCCACCTGTGGGGTCAATGAATGTGGCTGGACAACCGGACAAAGGAGGCCGTGAGTGGGAGACAAGAGGAAGAAAGGAGCGCAGTAGCTCCAGTATCAGAAAGGCACAGTCCCCAACAACTCTCCGTGACTCGGCTGTGTGCCAGGCACCAAACTGACCACCGCCACTTAGAAACAGCAATATGCCATCGTTCACGGAAGACCCCGGCACCAAACTCACACCTCCAGCGCAGGCCGCTGCCCCCAGCTCCATACCCCTCTGTGCCAAGGACCCAGCAGCACTGCACCCAGCGGGCAGCTCAGATCTGCGGGATTTTAGCCGACCTTCTGATCTCTGCCCCTCTGCCTGCTCCCTCCTTATGGCAGCTCAGTTCAAAACACTGGAGAGGGGGGGCGCCTGCGTGAATTAGTCAGTTAAGCATCCGACTCTGGCTCAGGTCGCGATCTCATGGTTCATGAGTTTGAGCCCTGCACTGCATCGGACTCCCCGCGGTCAGCGTGGAGCCCGCTTAGGATCCTCTGTCGCGCTCTCTCTCTCTCTCTCAAAAATAAATAAAACGTTAATAAAAACCAAAACAGTGGAGTTTTCTTGGCTCTTCTCTCATGCCCCCATCCACCTCACAAACTCCACTGGCTCCACCTTCTAAATATGTTCTGAATCTGACCATTTCTCTCTCCCTCCTCTAAGGTCTTCTGGATCAAAGTCACCATCACCCCACACCACGGTTATTGTATTATTCTAACTGGCTTCCCGTTTTCTGCCCTCTGTCCTTCCCACGCTCGACCAGACCATTCCGAACACGGTAGCCAGAGTGATCTCCTTAAAATGAGCATTAGACCATGCCCCTCTCTGCTCAAATCCCCTCCCTCCACGTCAAGGCCAGAGCCCCGTGGTGCCCGCACTATTTGGATGGGGACAAGTCTGACCTCACCCCTCCTCGCTCTCTCCACTCTGGCCCCAGGGACCTCTTGTGATTCCTCCAACATTACTACCTGCCCTTTGTCCTGGGACTGCCATGCTTGCTGTCCCCTCCGTCTGGAAGGTTCTCCCCTGGTGTCATCCTCACACCTCACCCCCTCATCTCCTTCAAGTCTTTCTTCAATGTCCCCTTCTCAAGTGAGGCTCTCCTTGATTTTTCCACTTAAAATGGCTAACTCCCGGCTTCGTTTCTCTCCAACCTTGTCACCAACTGACCATGTAATGTGAACACGTAATGGCTTCAAGGGCGTCTGTCCTGCTCCCTGCTGTGCCCTGGGCACTCACCCTGGGGCCCAGCACGAGGCTGTCACTCAGTAAGTATCTGTTCAGCCCCGGCTTACACAGGGCAAGGCTGCAAGGGACAGAGCCGAGACGTAAGCCGGAGTCCGGACTGTCCTCCTCATCACTCCAGGGAGGGCTGGAGAGGGCGTGGCTTCGGCAAATACCATCTTTTATGGTGTGGACAGAGGGCCAAACACAGACAAATCGGGAAGAAGCGTAAACAGAATGCAGCTGGAATGCAGCTAGAAGAGGACATAAACAGCCAGAAGGACCGACCTGGCAGCACAGGAATGTGAGGGGGTGGCCTGTGGGGCAAGAGACACTCTGCCTCACGCGGACTTCCACTCCCTGCCTCCCTCTGTGGACACTGTGGGCCCTCTCCCTCTTGCGGGTCCAGCCCGGCAAAGCAGGGCAGAGACAGCCTCACTCTGGGGGAAGGGGAGGCAGAGCCAGGGAGGAGGGACCGGAGGAGGTGACAACCACGGGGGACCAAGTACCCAAGCAACTTCAGTTTCACTTGTGAGTCAAAGCAGGTTATTGAAAGAGGTCGTCACTGCTCTAAGGCAAGCGCTGCTGATGGGGGATGGGCTGGTGGGGGGTGGTGGAGGCAGGAGGAAAGATAGAGTGTCAGTTTATTTTTTTTTTTTAATTTTTTTTTTAACGTTTATTTATTTTTGAGACAGAGAGAGACAGAGCATGAACGGGGGAGGGTCAGAGAGAGGGAGACACAGAATCCGAAACAGGCTCCAGGCTCTGAGCCGTCAGCACAGAGCCCGACGCGGGGCTCGAACTCACAGACCGCGAGATCATGACCTGAGCTGAAGTCGGACCCTTAACCGACTGAGCCACCCAGGCGCCCCGAGTGTCAGTTTATTAAATGCCAAAGCAAACAGATGAAAAGCAAAACAAAAAGTAAAACACTGCCGCCCTTAAGCCCTGACAGGCTTTGAGTGACCCCCCAGGACAAGTTTCACATGAGGTGGGGGTGGGGGAGGGACACATACCCTTCCTCCGTCTCATTGATAATGTCGCAGATCTCCATGTTCAACGTCCAGTCTTCGCTTTGCAGGGAGCCATCTGTTGCCTTTTCTGTAAAGTCAGAGACAAAATGGATTTACATTTTTCCCAGAATCAGGGGGCCCTGGCAGGAAACAGGAAGGGGCCAGAACCACCACATCCCCCTCCCAAGCACATGGGCTGGGCCGGCAGAGCAGTTCTAAGGGTGCTATTTTCACAAGGGAGCATCCAGAGAGAGATCTGGCCCTGAGTTTTGCAAGATGGAAAGTTCCGGAGATTGGCTGCGTGACAACGTGAACGCACAGAACGCTTGAAAAAATGGTTAAGATGGTAATCTTCACGTTACGTGTATTTCGACACAATTAAAAGTTTCAAAAATTAAATGAAAACACTCACAACCCCCCTAAGGTAGGTATTATTCCCTCCCGCATTGAAAAGGAAGGAAAACAGGCTCAGAAAGGCTGGGTACTTGTCTGGGATCTCATCATTGGGACTGGGGATACCGGCATCCAACCTCAGGTTGCTTGTCTCTAAAGCCTACAAAGTTGCATGATCCCGCGCCCCACCTGCTAGTAAAGCTGAACTTTTTTTTTTTTTTAAGTTTATTTATTTTGAGAGAGACAGCAGAAGTGGGGGAGGGGCGGAGAAAGGGAGGGAGGGAGAGAGAGAGAAAGAAAGAGAGAGAGAGAGAGAGAGAGAGAGAGAGAGAGAGAGAGAATGAATATCCCAAGCAGGCTCTGTGCTGCCAGTGCAGAGCCCGACGCGGAGCTCGAATCCATGAAACCACAAGATCGTGACCTGAGCAGAAACCAAGAGTCCAGCGCTCAACCTACTGAGCCACCCAGGTGCCCCTAGGAAAGCTGGACTTTGGATCTGGGGTCGTAGCTTAGACAAATTCTAAACGTGCCCCATCCTACCTGTACAGTTCATGAGAGGGATAACATCACCACCATTTTCTTCATACAACCCACACTTCCACGGATAGATAAGGAAACAAACGACCTCTGTACATGCTGAAATTGTCCTTGTTTTACTGGATGCAGCTCTGGGGAAGTGACACTTGTTTTTACATAACATACTAGAACTCACACATCCAAACAAAGGCTGTACTTATAAGCAGTGACAATATACTCCAAAAATATAGCTACTGCTCAAGACATTTGTGCAACAGCTTCAGTCTGCATGTAAATGCCCCATTGTTTTAATTTTTGCCAAAAATGACACATCCCCAACTTTTCCACCCTCTTTATTCATCAACCTTAACACCCAAAGACCCGTTGAAACAAGCACGCGCGCCCATAAATGAGGCGGCTCTGTGTCTCAGGCAAATGCTGGGCCTGCAGCAGACTGGGCAGGGTGCTGGGAAGGCTCCGAGATCTGAGGAACCCTTAACCAAAGTCCACAATGGTGCCAGGCTGGCAGGGACAGAGGGAGTATCTGGTGTGTGCCCATAAGAAAAAAAGTGTGTGTGGAGAGGGAGAGGCAGGGATGAGAACCCGTGTCGGAGACTCACTGGAGGCAGACAGGCCCCCGAGACGCTGCTCCCCTGCCCCATCCACCGCCTGCATGTGGAAAAGAGCAGCCACAGCAGGAGAGCTACCTGGAGGGTGAGGGTGGGGACAGACAACAGCCACCGTGGGAAGGGTAGGGGCAGGCTCCAGGAAGAATGGCCCGAAGCAGCGGTCAGCTTAGCCTAGAGAAAAAGACTAAGTACAGAGGCTACAGGAAGGCAGAGGGGACAGGCATGAGGCAGCATCCGGGAATCACCCAGCAGCGTGTCCCCTTGGCACTGGGCATCAGCCAGAGGCGGAAGGCCACAGCCAGGTCCTGGAGCCGGTAACCGTGTGAGTGAAATGATTCGCGCCTCTGGCCCTCTGCTCTCCCTGCCACGCTCAGCTGTCTCTGAACGGCCCTCCCCTTCAAGGTGTCCACTCCCAGAAGATGTGACTCCCCCCAAGGTCTCACACAACAGGGGAGCGTCTGTGGCCATGAGTGCAGAGCAAATGCTCAAGAGGAGACCAATCCCAAAAAAGCCACTCTGCCCGCAGGCCCGGGCTTTCAACCCTTCTCAGCCGGCCAGGGGAGAGGCCAGCTGGCCAAACGGCCACTCCGAGCTGGTCATCCGTCCCTGTCACAGCACCGGCTGCGGCACAGACGCTCATGAGGAAGAAAGTCTGTGACTGCACTCTGGTAGGGCCATAGGGACACTGTCTTGGGAGGCTTAATAGAGGAAATATTAAATCAATGAAACCTCATTTCCAAGTTCGGTTTAGCAGCAGAATCCATTAACCTTATATTCACCCGCTCCCTTCCTCTAATAATACCGGGAAGGGGTTCAAAGGCATGATAACTTATCCTCCGGGTAGCGCATTCTATTCAATTACTGGGATTCTGAGTTTCCAAGCTAAAAGATATATACTCGTTTTGATTATAAAGAACCAACCCAAAAAGAATGCTGCTTTCTTTTCATTTTGCTGGAAATGCCACATAAATACAACCGTGGGTATTTGGCTCTGCTGAAACAGATGAGGGAAGTAGGGCTGACAAAGGAGCTCAAATCAGTTCTTATTTTTCTCTGCTCATAAAAGAATTCCCAGCAATGGGAACAAAGTTGTATCTGATTGCCCCTGGAACTGCAGCCACTCAATGCGTGCTCCCTCACTCAGTCCTGTCCCCGGGCCAGAGGAAGCAAAATTCAATCTCATTTCTTTTGTCACGTAAATCGTCAAAACCTAAGATAAATCCTGGTGCAACAGCAGAAACACAACGCTCCAGGGAGCGATGGGGCAAGTCATTCCCATCAGCCAGCCCTGGGGACGGATAAAGATCAAAACACCAGTGACCCTGGCTGCAAAAACTGACCTTTCAGAGTTCTCTGGTGATATGCTAATGGCCAGGGGCTGAACTGGGCAAGACCAGGCAGGACAGGGCTGCACTGGGGCTGGGCAGGGCAGAGCAGGGCTAGGTAGGGCAGGTCTAGGCAGGGCAAGGCTGAGCAGGAAGGGCAGGGCTGGGATGAGCAAAGCAGGGCAGGGCTGGGCAGGGCAGGGCAGGGCTGGGCAGGGCAGAGCAGGGCTGGGCAGGGCAGAGCAGGGCTGGGCTGGGCTGGGCAAGGCAGGGCTGAGCAGGGCTGGGCTGGGCTGGGCTGGGCTGGGCTGGGCTGGGCTGAGCAGGGCAGGGCAGACCAGGGCTGGGCTCAGCAGGGCAGAACAGGGCAGAGCAGACCAGGTCTGGGCTGAGCAGGGCAGGGCAGGGCAGGGCAGGGCAGGGCAGGGCAGGGCAGGACAGAGCTGGGCTGGGCAAGGCAAGGTTGAGCAGGGCTGCGCAGGGCTGAACAGGACTGGGCAAGACTGGATCGGGCAGGGCAGAGCTGGGCAGGGTAGGGCAGGACTGGGCAGGGCAGGGCAGGGCAGGGCTGGGAGGCCAGGGCAGGGCTGGGAAGGCCAGGGCAGGGCTGGGGAGGCCAGGGCAGGGCTGGGGAGGCCAGGGCAGGGCTGGAAAGGCCAGGGCAGGGCTGGGATGGGCAGAGCTGGGCAGAAGCAAACACAGCTCCCATTAAACCTTCAGTGCAAGACAGTATATTATCCTAAAGCTATTGACAAGGCATTTTCTCCATTCACAAAAGGCTGCCTCCAGCCAGGTGGAAGCTGGGAGCCAGGATGCCCTGAAGCCTAGACCCTGACGGCAATGATCGTGTTCTCTCAGGCTTGGTATTTCTGTCCCCCCACCCCCACCCCCACAGTCTGAAATCCCAGGCGGTCCTGCTGGGAGGAGCCTCACAATCCAGTGGCTTGGTTTCTTGGCTGCTGCTGTCTACACTTTGATGTTAAATATAGTGACTTCAGAGCAGCTAGCACCAGAAGGCAAAAGAGGGCTGGCTTTAGCATTTTGCATTCAGCAACATCCTTTTGGTGAGAATGGAGAAAAAATAGCCAAATTATCTACCTCCCCAACAATCAAGAGTGTGGGTCGCAGCCCAGAGGCACTGGCACAAAGGAACATCATTCAGGGTTCTTTCATGCCAGGTATTGAGGAAGAAGAAAAGGGGGTTGGGGTGGGCAGGAAGCTCCTCTGATAATATGCACCAATAATAGGAGATGAACCTTCTCGATTACTACATGCTAGTGAGGCAGGTTGGCATATACCAGTCGGGTGGAAAGAAAAATCAATCCTGACATTCTACACAGAGCCATTATTGTCTATTGCTTCAAATTCCTAACATGCTTTGTGAATGTTAATTGCAGCTGCTCCCCATCCACCGGAGAGACAAGAGAATGAATTCCAAATACTCATCCCTATTTTATAGGATGTCCTTTTCTATGACAGCTGTCCCTGCTCCTCTCGCACCCCTCTAAAGGAAGGTAACAGGACAAGAAGAAGGTATACAAAGTATGTCTGGTCAGCCTGTAGACTATTGTGAGGCAGCTTTCTCTGTAACTTGAAGGCAAAATAAAACCCCACGGTGCCCGTGCCCTTCGCTCCAGATTGGCAGAGCCCGAGTCATGCCATGCACTGCACTTGCAGATGACGAAGACGCTACCTTCAGAGGTCAGTATAATGGGAGAGGGCTCTGGAGAGTCAGACAGGCAGTCGGTTAAGGTACAGTCCAGTCTGAGTTGTAAGAGGACAACCACAGCCCTCTGGGTGGCTTTGATACCTGTGCCCTGGTGCCAAGGAGCCGGGAGGAAATTCATGGCACCCTGCGCACACACTGTGACAGACAACAGCAGCTTCTTTAAGCAGAACACAAACGTTGACAAGATAAACCAGAAAGAACCAGCCAGTGACCGTGTGACGGCCCGGAGGAAGCGACCACGCCTCTCTCTCACACACCCCAGCGAGAGAGCTCCAAGGAGGGCAGGAGGTATTACCCAGAAGCTTTTTACAAATATTCCTGGCGTGGTCCCAGTCCACACCTTCAGATCCGAACCTTTCGGGCACAAAGCCAGGTACTGACATGTTTTAACAGCTCCCCCCGGGTGGCTCGTCATACAGCCAGGGCTGAGAACACTAACTCAGGGGAAGGAGAGCCAACAGAGTCATCCAGCCGCCACAAATGTACTATACAGCTACCAATGCTGGACACTGGGGACAAAGAGGAAGGCAAGACAGCCTAGAGTCCGCCCTCACGAAGCTCCTGGCCCACAGGAGGACAAGGAGTCAAGTGATCCTGGCTCGGCCTCTGTGGACGCTGAGCTCCCGGGACTACTTACTCCCGTTTCTTCTCTGGGCGTTAGCTTTCCTGACAAGTGAGCCAACAGGCCGGCGTGATCTCTGACCCTCACGCTCCTCGCCGCCCACCCCATTCTGACAGTGTGTTGGCCGATGTGTCCTTTTTCTTCTTTTTTGGTAATAGAGGGTTTTTGTTTTTTTTTTTTTGTGGTAAAATACACAGAACATCAAATTCACCATTTTAGCCTTTTGAAAGTGTGCAGATCAGCGGCACGAAGTACATTTCACACTGCTGTGCAACCATCACCACCACCGTCCACCCACAGAACCTCATCTTCCCAAACTGCAACTGTCTCCATTCAACACTGTCTGCTCACTCCCCTCCCCACAGCCCCTGGCAAGCATCATTGTGCTTTTCTCTCTCCACGAATGTGAGGACTCTAGGAACCTCGGAGAAGTGGAAGCATCCACTATTTCTCTTTTTGTGTCTGGCTTATTTCACTTGGCATAATGTTCTCAAGGCTATTCTGCATTGTAGCAGGTTATCAGAATTTCATTCCTTTTTAAGGCTGAGTAATATTCTGTTGCATGAATATACCCCACTTTGGGTATCTCTTCGCCTGTGGATGGACACATGGGTTGCTCCCACCTTTTTTGGCTACTGTGAATGCTGCTAAGAACATGGGTGTGCAGACAGCTGTTTGAGTCCCTTCTTTCTGTTCTTTGGGGTATATACCCGGAAGTGGAATTACGGATCATATGGTAATTCTATGCTTAATGTTTTAAGAACTGCCAAATTGTGTTCCACAGTGGCTGCATCATTTTACATTCCCACCAGCAACGGACAAGGGTTCCAACTTCTCCACGTCCTCGCCAACACCTGTTATTTTATGTCTCATCATGGTTCTGATTTGCACTTTCTAGTGACTTAGTGATGTTAAGCACCTTTTCACATGTTTATCGGCCATTTGTATACCTTCTTTGGATGAATGTCTATTTGAGCCAGTTTTTGAATTAGGCAGTTTTGTTAAATCTATTTATGGGTTCTGAAAGTTTTTTTTTTCTTTCTTTCTTCACGAAATCTTTAGGGTTTTCTACACATAAGGTCACGTCATCTTGGTGAGTTGCATAAGCTCTTTACATATTCTGGATATTAATCCTTTATCAGATGTATATTTTTCAAATATTGTCTTCCATTCTATAGGCTGTCTTTTCTTTGCTTTTTTTTTTTTTTTTTTAACATTTATTTATTTTTGAGAGAGAAATAGAGCACAAGTTGGGGAGGGGCAAAGAGAGAGGGAGATACAATCTGAAGCAGGCTCTAGGCTCTGAGCTGTCAGCACAAGAGCCTGATGCAGGGCTCGAACTCAAGGACTGTGAGATCATGACCTGAGCCAAAACTGGATTAACCAATAGAGCCACCAAGGCATTACAGGCTGTCTTTTCACTCTCTTGAAAATGTCCTTTGATGCCCCAAAGTTCCTAATTTTGATTAAGTCCAATTCACCTACTTTTTTCTTTTGTTGCCTATGCTTTTGGTGTGATAGCCAAGAAATCACTGCTAAATCCAATGTCATGAAGCTATTTCCCTGTGTTTTCTTCTAAGACTTTTATAGTTTTAGCTCTATGCTTATATCTTCGACATATTTGAATTTTCCTATGGAATAAGGTAAAGGTCCAACTTCAGTCTTGTGTCAGTGGATATCCAGTTTCCCCAGCACCATCTGTTGAAAAGACTGTCCTTTCTCTACTGAAAGGTCTTGGCACCCTCGTCAAAAATCAATTGACCATGTGAGAGGGTTAATTTCTGGGCTCTCTATTCTATTCCATTGGTCTAGGTCTGTCCTTATGCCAGTACCACATTGTTCACTGTTCTGATGACAGTGAGTTTTGGAATCAGGAAGTGTGAGTCCTCCAAATGCCTTTCCTTTTCAAGGTTGTTTTAATTATTTGGAATCCCTTGAGATTCCATAAGAATTTTAGGATGGATTTTTCTATTCCTGCAAAAAATGTTGGTGGAATTTGATTGGGGCCATATTGAATCTGTAGCTCATTTTAGGTAGAATTATCATCTTAAAAATATTAAGTCTTCTATCCATGAATATGGGATGTCTTTCCATGTATTTATGTTTTCTTTAATTTCTCTTAACAATGTTCTGTAGTTTTTGTGTACAAGACTCTGCCTCTTTGATAATTCCTAAGGATTTTATTCTTGTTGATGTTATTATAAATGGATTTTCTGAATTTCCTTTTTAGATTGTTCATTGTATAGAAACAGCTGATTCTTGAGTGTTGATTTTGTACCCTTCCATTTGGCTGAATCTGTTTATTAGTTGTTTTTTGTTGTGTTTTTTTCCCCATGAAGTCTTTAGGTTTTTTTTCTACATACAAGGTCATGTCATCTGCAAACGGAGATAATTTTACTTCCTTTCCCATTTGGAAGCTTTTTATTTCTTTTTCCTCCCTAACTGCTCTGGCTAGCACTTCCAGTACCTTGGTGAAGAGAAGCTGGTGAAAATGGGCATTCTTGGGCTAACACACACTTTTACAAAACCTGATCATATGCTGTAAGAACAAACAAAGCTGAAGAGAAGACCCATCTGAGTACTCACTGCACGGAAAAGTAGGTTATCTGCTGGGCGGGGCCGGGGAGGGTGTAAAAGCAAGAAGTACACCAGAATCCAGAGGACTCTGCAATCCAAGGGGCCTTGTATCTCTGCCTCCAGCCCTGAAGAAATCACCTTAGACTTCCCTGGTTGTAAAGCCTTCACACCAGCTAACTCGCTCCAATCCCATAACCTTTCCAGAGCCTCCTTTCATACCATCCCCAAGTGATGCCCTGAGAGGAGCTTCCCAGCACTTGAAGGCACAGTCTATGCAAGGATGAGCTTTCAAACCCATTCTAATGCTAGCATTCTAAGAGTTTCTTCCAATCTCACTGGCTTGATGAGCCATAAATATATTCTTGGCTCCATATCTAAACCCGAAGCTGCATGAAGGCAGGGCATCTTCAGTTCTTCGGGAAGGCCCAACCTTATGCTGATGAGGGCCTTTTAGAAGTCGGATGATCACTGTAAACCCTTCCAAGGCCCCTGGGTGATAGGCCCTGGGCAGTCTGGCAAAAGTGGAACTAGGTTCCCAGCTGTTTCTGTGTTCTCCCTTTGGACTCTGAATCAGGAGAAATGGGCCATCATAGTGGAGAGTGGAGAGTGAACAGGGGGTTTGAACTCAGACTTTGGTGAATCCTAGTTCTGCCATTTACTGTGTGACCCCAGGGCAGTAATTTGACCTGTCCAAGCCTTTCTGTCATCAATAAAGTGCTATACCAGTAACAGCACTTCTCACAACAGTTGTTGTGAGACTAAACAACACATACAAAGCACTGGACAGAGCCTAGGATACAGACTTTCATTCCTCCACAAGCCGTGATAATGGCTATTGCTTTTATTATTTTTTTAAATGTTTGTTTATTTTTGAGAGACAGAAAAAGGGAGAGAGAGAGAGAGCGAGCACAGGGAGGAGCAGAGAGAGAGAGAGGGAGACAGAGGATGTGAAGCGGGCTCTGAACTGAGAGCAGTGTGCCTGATGTGGGGCTCAAACTCATGAACCACGAGATCATGACTGGAGCCGAAGTCAGACACTCAACTGACTGAGCCACCCAGGCGCCCCAGCTTTCATTATTACTGCAGCTTCTGTGAAAGGGATTCTGCTAACATTCCCCTGGGCGCCCCTTCCTTCAGCATTCCTGTGTTACCACTGCCACCTACAGGTAAATAGCTATCCACAGGCTGTGCCCAGCAGATTCAGTGCCCTAGGATCATACAAGTATCTCCAGCCTTCCTGTTTTCTGAGTTTCTGAGCCAGGAGAGCTCCATGCCCAGAAGCCACAAGGGGCTCCTGTTCCAGAAGGAAGCCCCCAAACAGCATGGCCCATCAGCAAGGTAAAGAAATAGCCACGGCACAATTTCCTGAGGAATCCAAATGTTAAAACTCCAAGAGGTGTGAGAGGCCATCCAATAAGAAGATTCCCCATGAGTTACTCAAAACAGGTATCACATTTCCTGGACTTCTAGAAATGGGGCATGGGGAGGGAGATATGGGGGGTACAATGTTGCTGCTAGCTTCCCAATGACAGCTTCTTGCCCTCAAAGCTAGCACTGAAATACTGCTCTCAAGTCTTCAAGGAAACCAGCTCTCATTTCTATCACCAAAAAAAAAAAAAAAAAAAAAGGAAAAGAAAAGAAAAGAAAAAAGAAAGAAATCCAAAGTCTACCAGGCACAACATTCTATTTGGGCCAGGTTCTTCACTTGTGTTACCTTATTTAACCCTCCCCTCCCCCTCCGGGCAGGGTAGCCCCATTCTAACAGGTGAAGAGTATCATCAAGCCCAGACTGGTGACTAGTCCAACAGTGCATAGCTGGCAGGTAGCAGCACTGTCATGACCCAGGTCTTCCTGGTAGACCGCACCTTGGACTTGGACTCATCCCCAAACAGAGGACGGTGGGGCAAAGAAAAGCCTGTGGCCTCAGGAGTTCCTGGATGCAGGAACCCTCCTGACCACACAGATGAGGGCTTAAAAGACTCCTGGGGTCTGAAATGTAAAACAGAGTGCTGATAAAAGAAAGGTCAAGTCCAATTAGCTGCTGGATCCGTTTTTTCCCTTCTTTTTTAAATTTTTAAATAAACTTTTAACATGGGAATAATCTTACCTTTCCTGAAAAGTTGCAGAGATTATACAAACAGTCCCCATATGCCCTTCTCTTGGTTTCTGCGAATATTAACCTCTTACATAACCACTGTCCATTTATCAAAACTACAAATTACCACTGGCACAGCACTATTAACGAAACTCCAGACCAGACTTGGATTTCTCCAGTTTTCCACTCATGCCCCTTTCTGTCCACAATCCGATCCAGAATACCACACTGCGTTTAGTTGTCCCTTCTTTTTGATCTGTTTTCTTTAAAGATGCACAGACCCACAACATCCCGAACTTCTTCTCCTGTCTGGAGAGCTCAATTCCAAAGGGCAGCTCTGTCTGAGCCACAATTCCACGCCCTGGCCTAATTAGGACACCACATGCTCCCACTCCCCAAACAAAGGAGTCCTTCAGGCCAGCCAAACAACAGAGAAAATAGAAGCTTGTTAGCCACACAGGCCCGGGGCTGCTGATCCAAGTTCTTTTTTAACTGGAATTCCCTTGAGAGGGATCCACAGATTTTAAAATGCATTCGGGGTGTGTTCTCTAGAAGCAGAGCCACTGGTTTGATGTGTTCTCTTCTTTGTACTTACCGGAATATTTTATGTGTGGACTAAACGAGTGTGCGAGAGAGGAGCTGGGGGAAGACACGGATTGAGGGCTGGGGTGGCAGTGGGCAAGTGGGGGGAGGAGAGGTCTCGGCAGGGGCCAGGGCCAGGGCCAGGCCCGGGCCAGGAGGAGGGTGTGGTAGTGGGCTGGGCCCAGCCCAGCCAGCCCAGCAGTGTGCTCTCGTAACAGCCAGGCAGGTGGGCCAGTGGACCACGGGGAAGAGAAAAGGTCCCCGGGGAGCTGGTGCTAAGGTTAGAGCTGCCTTAAAGCAGAGCAGATATGCTGCTGATTCCTTCTTCCCCAGAGTGCCTCTCAAGGGGCCGTGCACCCTGAGAGCAGACAGGCGCGCCTGCAAATTTCACTCCCTGTGTGCACTGCCTGTGCTCAGCGACTCCTGATTATGGAGGCCTACGTCCTCGAGGAGACTGAATGCCAGCCCTCGGGGAGCAGGAACATGCAAGGCCACCCTAAGGCTTATCAGTTTAATTCAAAAACTTTAACTGAGAGGCCTCCCCCCCTCACCCCCAGGCACTGTGCTGGAGTGGGACAGAAAAATAAGCAAGACGGAGCCCCTGCCCTTAAGGAGGTCACCAGGCAGGAGACTTGCAAATAAGCAGCCAGTACAGAATGTGGGGAGTGTTCCAACAGGAGTGTGCTGGAGGGAGGAAAATAGGAAGACTGATGGGCAACAGATGACTGGGGGAATAGTTAATCACGCTGGAGAGAGGGGAGGAAGGGCCTGTGAAACGAAACGGCAGGAATCTGGAGGAGGAGGAAGGGTCCTCGCCCGCAGCACCAGCGAGCAGAGATGTGAGGACGGAAAGGCCGGGCTGTGGTGAAGGGAAGCAGTGACAGGAGGCCAGCTGGGAGAGCCCTTTCATTTTCTGTAAGGAGTGTGCGCTTTCCGCAGGAGGCAACGGACGGGCCTTTCCAACCTGAGTGACAAGAATATTTGCGTTTGACACAGACCCCTCCGGTGGCAGCGTGGGGGCTGTACTGGAGCGCAGAGACTGGCGGCAGGAAGCAGGGGCAGGTTACCAGACCGGCTCCGTGGAAAAGCGGAGACAGGAAGGGCATTTGGTCAAGGGCATGGCTGTGAATTTGGTGTTGTAGGCGTCAGTCCTGGGTCATTCGACCCTGGGCACAGGTCTTAAACTCTCTGAACTACAGTTCGGTCTGCCATGAAAGGGGGCCAAAGAGTTGCTACGCCTCAGCGGAGTGGTCGTGAAGATTAGAGTGACTGATACAAAACACCAGATGGGGAACCCAGCACACAGGGAGAGTGTGGGGAATATGAACTACAATTCTTAACACACGCCTTCCGCGGCCTGGACCTGGGGGAAGACCGAATTCGCGTGCAGAGGGCAGAGGCGGGGTTAACAGTCTTCAAGGCAGAGGCTGAGGAGGCTACCCTAAGTCCCTCCTAGAGGGACCGTGACAGGGCTGCACTCTGTTGGCCAGGCACCAATCGGCCTACTAGACCAGCCAGAGACCACAAGCATCATCCTGAACCAAACTAAAAAGGAAGGTCTTCTTTCTGCCTCAAAGAGCGATTACAAAATTCCAAGCCCAAGCTGGGAGAAAGACTCCCCAAAGTTCCCCCGGGCTCACTCCTGCTGTGCTCAGTAAAGCCAGAGTGCTTTGACTAACTCCTGCAAAGCGCTGTCCTTCAGAACTAGGTAAAGAGAAACACTCTCCCTGCAGTCAAAGGCATTTGTGGGGAGCAGTCAAAGGCAACCCAGCAGAGTAAGGCTCAACTATAAGCTAGTCTTACCATCTGGAGGCCTTGTCTTGGGAGGCATAGCGGCTAATAAAAAACAGCCCTGTTAAAACAATAAAGTTAAATTCTTACTCTTAAATTAACACACTGTTAAAAGAATAACACGCACTGCTAGGAAGGTTGATGTGAAACCAGAACATCAGGTTCTTGAAGGTAGCATACACTTAAGAACTCTTTGGAAAAACAACTTGGACAATAGCTATCAAGCGGTATGCTGTAAAAGATTCTAATCCTTTGACCTAATAATCTCTTTAGGATTCCACTTAAAAGCAACATCTCAAAGAAAAAAGCCACCCACCCCAGCAATTCTCCTCATAGGCATACACACCCAAGAGACATGAAAACGTTATGTCCACACAAAAACCTGTACATGAACGTTCATGACAGCATTAATGTAACAGCCAAAAAGTTGAAACCGCCCAAACGTCTATTGAGTGATAAAAAGATAAAATATGGCATATCCATACAATGGAATAATATTTGGCAATACAAAGGAACGAAATTCTGATATGTGTTTCAACATGGATGAACTTAGAAAACATTATGCCAAGTGAAAGAAGCAAAACATAAAAGGACAAATACTGTGGCTCGGTCGGTTACGTGTCTGACGTCAGCTCAGGTCATGTTCTCACAGTCTGTGGGTTCGAGCCCCACACTGGGATCTAAGCTGATACCGTGGAGCCTGCTTCAGATCCTCTGTCTCCTCTCTCTGCTCCTCCCCTGCTCGCCTGCTCTCTCTCAAAAATAAACATTAAAAAGAAAAAAAAGGACAAATACTGTATGATTGCAGTTACGTGAGGTATCTAGAATAGTCAAATTCATAGACTCAGAAAGCAGAAGGGTGGGTGCCAGCAGCAGCAGGGAGGTTAATGGGGGGTTAGTGTTGAATGGATATAGTGTTTCAGTTTGGGAAGAGGAGAAAGTTCTGGAAATGGATGGTAGAAATGGTTGTACAAACAATGTACACTTAATGTACACTTAATGCACTTAATGTGCTCGATGCACACAGGGGTGGGGCGGGGGGCGGGGGGGGGGGGAGAGAGAGAGAATCTCAAGCAGGCACCACACCAGTGCAGAGCCTGAAGTGGGCTCGATCTCACAACCATGAGATCATGACTTGAGACAAAAATCAAGACCCAGACGCTTAAATGACTGAGCCACCCGGGTGCTCCATGTTACATTTTTAATGGGAAAAAAAGACCACAGGTTGTAGGAGTCCATGTATACAAAATGTCCAGAAGAGGCAAATCTATGGAGACAGAAAGTAGATTAGTGGTTGCCTAGGGTTGAGACGGGAATTGACTGCTAATGTGTATGGGATGATAAAATTGTTCCACAACTGAATAGAGGTGACGGCCACACAACTCTGCAAATATGCTAAAAACCACCGACTTGTACGCTTCAAATGGGTGAATTGCCTACTATGGGAATTATATCTCACCAAAGCTCTTGAAACAAGGGGAAAAGGCTACACACAGGCACATGTTCAATACAGAATTATTTAAAATTCACAAAACTAGAGGCGCCTGGGTGGTTCAGTCGGTTGGGCATCTAACTTTTCATTTCGGCTCAGGTCATGACCGCACGGTTAGTAGGACTGAGCCCCGTGTGGGGCTCTGCGCTGATAGCATGGAGCCTACTTGGGATTTTTCTCTACCTCTCTCTCTCTGCCTCTCCCTAGCTCACACACACATGCCTGCATCCTCTCTCTCGAAAAAATAAATAAACTTAAAAAAAATAAAACTCACAAAACTCAAATATGAAATCGAAAAAGGATGGCTAAGGAAATTATGGTACATTTATCAACTCAACTGAGTATCATACAGCCATTATTAAAATCACATAGAAGCATTTTATGATGGCATAAAGCAAACAAAATTGTTTAAAAAAAATTGTTTAAAACAAACAAAAAAAAAGATGCACCAGATATAAGGCCTGGGAGAGAAATAGAAAAAAAAGTGAAAATAATCAGTATCTTGAAGTATTTGGCATAGAGACATATCTTTTAAAACGTGTTCTGTCATCAGGGACGCCTGTGTGGCTCAGTCAGTTAAGTGTCCAACCCTTGATTTAGGCTCAGGTCATGATCTCACGGTTCATGAGTTTGAGCCCCGTATCGGGTTTTGATGGACAGCACAGAGCCTGCTTTAGATTCCCTGTCTCCCTCTCTCTCTGCCCCTCCCTAGCTTGTGCTTTCTCTCTAAAAATGAATAAACAACAAAAATTTTTTAATGAGTTCTATTATTGTTTTATAAACAAAGAAAGGGAATATTGTACCGCAACAGACTGAGAAATAAAATGCAAGTTCATAACCAAAACTAAAACCCAGTTATTTAAATTCTTCCATCAAAAATAGCCAGGCACCAGGGGCGCCTGGGTGGCTCAGTCAGTTAAGTGTCCGACTTCGGCTCAGGTCATGATCACACGGCCCGTGAGTTCGAGCCCCGCGTCTGGCTCTGTGCTGACAGCTCAGAGCCTGGAGCCTGCTTTGGATTCTGTGTCTTCCTCTCTCTGACCCTCCCCTGTTCATGCTCTGTCTCTCTGTCTCAAAAATAAATAAACATTAAAAAAAAAAAAAAAAAAAAGCCAGGCACCAGGCATAAGGCTGTCCTGAACATACGTAAACCTTTTTATTGACTCTAGAGACTATTTTCCCTAAGAATAAAAGCCCTCTTACCCTAAGATCTAAAAGGCATTTGCATCCTGACCAAGCCTATTAACTCCCCCTTTTCCTAGACTGGGTTACTCATGACTTGGTTTTTCTTTTGAACCAGTGTATGTATGTATGTATGTATGTATGTATGTATGTATTTATTTATTTTAATACTTATTTTTGAGAGAGTGCAAGCAGGGGAGGGACAGGTTGGGGGCAGAGAGAGGGGGACAGAGGATCTGAAGTGGGCTCTGTGCTGACATGCTGACAGCAGTGAGCTTGATGTGGGGCTCAAACTCACGAACTGCGAGATCATGACCTGAGTCAAAGTCAGACGCTCAACCGACTGAGCCACCCAGGTGTCCCATGACTCGGTTTTCACCACCTAGTAGGGGCCCCAGCTAGTCAAGAAGGAGCAAACAGAGAGCAAGCTGGGCTGGCACAGGGGAGGTGCGGACATGATATACACATGTGATTAGCATTCCAAAGACAGATACAACAGGGTTCTGAATCATCTGGGAAATTGCTCCTATCCATCAACATAGAAAAATCAGGAATATCAACATTGAGAACAAACAGGGAGATTACATTTAAATGTAACCATATTTAAATATGAAGAAGAGACCAGACACAGCATGTATTCCTACTTGTACAATATTCAGAGCTAACAGACTTATCACACACAGGTTGTATAACTTATTAATGACAACGTGACTTTAAACAGTGGCTCTAACTGGGTCACCTTGAATAATACCAAACAAAGCCTGCCAAGGGAAACATGCAAATAAGATGATCATGTGGGGAATCCAATGGGGAATAGGCATTTTCCTAGCATCTAGGAATTTTTATTGTAGAAAAAGAAACATAGTATCTATCTAGCTTCTTTAGCACCGAAGAAACAGCATGAGGATATTTCATTCTTCAATGGAGCGGAGTCCAAAGGGAGAAATGAGCCTGACGTTTTCTGCACATCGCACCCAAGTCAGGCTGGTATGTCGATACGGCAGTGCAGTCAGATTTATCCGAGGAAGCCTGAGCAACGGGTGGATAGCACCTATCACCCCGTGTAGCAGGTGCAGCACGAATCGCACAAGACAAGTAGCAGAGGCCCTGAAAAGAGGCCTCTCCTCTCGCATTCTCTGAGGCCAGGACCCGCAGGCAGGGCACCCTTTTCCCTAAAGCAATCCCAGCCTCCGAACCGCTTGTCAAGTGAAACCTTCCCTCCTGTACACACCGTTGCAAACAGCCATTTGGCCTCCTGAAAATGGTCACAGAAAGTATTGGGGAGGGGCGCCTGGGTGGCTCAGTCAGTTAAGCGTCCGACTTCGGCTCAGGTCATGATCTCACGGTTCAGGAGTTCGAGCCCCGCGTCGGGCTCTGTGGTGACAGCTCAGTGCCTGGAGCCTGTTTCAGATTCTGTGTCTCCCTCTCTCTCTCTCTCTCTGACCCTCCTCCGTTCATGCTCTGTCTCTCTGTGTCTCAAAAGTAAATAAACATTAAAAAAAAAATTAAAAAAAAAAAAAGTATTGGGGAATCTTAATCTTTCACCTGATGACTGGATATTTTACATTAGGAATTTTGGTTAATTTTTTTAGATGGGATAATGAAGCTATGAGTATACTTTTAAAAGGTTCCTTATCCTTTAGAAACACACACTTAGGTATTTATAGATGCAATTATATGATGTCTGGGGTTCACTGCAAAACAATCCAGGAAAGGAGATGGGGCGGGGGAGGGTGGTGTAGATGAACTGAATGGGCTACGAGTTGATAGCTATCCAAACTTGCTAATATGTTTGAGTTCATCATCACAGCCTCTCTTTTCTGTACATGTCTGAAAATTTCCCTAATAAAAAGAAAAGAACATTCAGTAGGAAAGGCATAAAACCATTCATAACTTTGACCCAGCAGTATGCCCCGAAGGAAATAAGTTAGGGGGAGGGGAGAGCTGATTCTGCAGATGCCTAATTGCGGAAAAACTCCGTTACTCCCAACAAATGAGACGATGGCCAAGCAGCGAGGGTACATCAATAAGGCAAAAATGCTACGTGGCTTTTTAAAATGATAAATACTTTGGCCTCGTGGCTAAGTGGAAATCGGTAAAGGAATGCTAAATGAAAAACAGGCAGCATGAAATATTATGTGCATACTAATCACCAGAAGGTAAAATGCGTGCTCACATAATGAAAAGGGTCAAAAGAGAACACAGGAGGCTACCTCCTTCCTTTAACAACCTCCTGCCTCCGCTCCGTGAGGCCCCCAACACCCTGCACGCACACACGCACGCACACACACACACACCGGCTGAATTAATTGCGTTCTTCTGGGACCCACAGCTCTGGCTTGTGGATTCTCTCCAGCCCCTATCACCATGCAATGGCTCTTCCTGGACCTGCTGCCCCCAGTGCTCCAGGAATTCTATCAGCACACAGTAGGTACTCAATAAATGCTTGTCCATCAGATTAGAACAGAAATAGCTGCTGTCTATGTCTTAGAGGTTTAGGTTTTGTTTTGTTCCTTTTTTTTTTTTCTGTAGAGCTGTTTACATCCACAGTAACCATTCAGGAAAGGCATTTCTCAGTGACTACCAGAGAACAAAGCTTCCCTTTCTGGTTCACAAAGTGCTTCTGCCGCCGTGGGAGAGCAAGGCAAAACAAAGTCAAGTGACTTCCGGGTCCGGAGCCTCCCTGGACCACAGAGAAAAGCCTCATTTTGTTTTGCGAGCTTGTCATAAGTCTCAGTGCTATGGTTCCTAATCCCAAGTCTGGAGATATTCCCCAAGTACAGCTTGGAGAACAGGCCTTTCCTAAACCACCTGAAAGGGGAACGCTGTGTGGCTGCTCTCAGTGGCTGGAGCAGCGGTGAAGGGCAAGAGCAAGAGCGCAGCCGGGAGACATAAAGGCCGCGGGTGCACAGCAGCCCCAGGCTGGGAGGACAAGAACTGCCCATCGAGGCTGGAGATGGCACTTGAGTTTAAAGGGCTCTGCAGGCAGCTGCACAGCCGGCCCCAAGACCTTCCGGGGCGGCTCCCACCCAGCCTGGGTGTTTTCCAGCCTTCTGCTTAGAGCTGCTTCGAGCAGCAGGCTCTGGGGGAAGTGGTTTCATACGGATATTCAAGAATGTTGGGAAGAAATCCATAGGTCATTTTTCATAGCCGCGGTTTGTAACTGTTTTTGGATAAAATGTTGAAGAATATATTCCCTTTGAGAATCGGGTAAGACCTTCCCAGAAAAGTGCACACACGTACACAATTCTGCACACACTTTCAACAGGTTCTTCAAGAACTCCTCACCCCGGTCAGAGACCACTCCTGCCCTAGAGGGTCTCAGGCGCTTTAGCCGCTGCTATTAATAAAACACTTTAAAAAAGGCTAACGGCAACATGAATTTCCACTACAGCAAGGCAGCTGTGATATGTGAGGTACAGGCATAAAGTGATGTGCAGCAGGTCTCTGGGGAGGGGCCTGTGGCTTCACAAAGACCACCAGGAATGACACAGAGAGCCCATGCCTGGGCTCCCAGAGGAAGGCAACGTATAGCTAAGACACTCTACCCTGGATCTTCAGACATGAGACCGCCAAGCCTGACATCCTCAGGGCCTGTGGACCCTGAGACGGTCTCTTTTCGTTGGACTGGCAAGCCAACACCCGACTCATCGTGCAGTGTCAATTTACCGAGGGTTTCCTTAAATGCTCCAGAAAGTGGGGTGCAGAAAACTGCCGACACGCTGTAATTCCTTCCCCTAATTAGAGCCAAAACATTGGGTCCCAGTGGTCCTGGGGAATGACCAAAGCAGAGACTGCTGTGACATGGAAGAAAAGGTGGTCTGGGCATGGGAAGGAGAACTTCAACTTGGCAGGGGCAAGGGGGGGCTGCAGAGAGCCCCTACAGCAGACACACACACCTGGCAGGGCCCTCATGACAATCTGAGGCCTCTCTGGACCCCTGGGGTTCCCAGCGACTGACTAATGCCATCCGCTGTCCCAAAGATACAATGCCCTTCCCAGCAGCCTCTTGCAAGCAGCCCATCAAGACACCACAGAAGTTTTTGTCACTCACAGTCCTGTTGCAGCTCCTTGTTGCCCTATAACAGTGCAACAAGTCAGTCTTAAGTTTCTTCTTACCTAGTATTAAAATATACTTAAAGAATATATCCTGCCTACTTCCAAAAGGAATTTCAGGTAGTTTTTAATAATAATTTATACCCAAGGCAAATAAAATAAAGTAAAATAAAATAAAATAAAATAAAATAAAATAAAATAAAAGCAAGACTGGAAATCACATGAAACGAAAGATGAATTTTTTTTTTTTTAATGTTTATTTTTGAGGGAGAGACAGAGCGTGAGCCAGGGAGGGACAGAGAGAGAGGGAGACACAGAATCCAAAGCAGGCTCCAGGCTTTGAGCTGTCAACACAGAGCCTAATGCAGGGCTCAAACTCATGAACCCTGAGATCATGACCTGGGCTGAAATCAGACGCTCAACCAACTGAGCCACCCAGGCACCCCTGAAAGATGAAATTTTGACCAAGAACTGGAGAGATAAGACAGTAATTACAATTAAACAACAAATCAGGCCTGGGCTCCCTGGTAGCCTGGGCAAAAAGGGAAAGATATGGAGTTCCACAGTCTTTGCTTTCTGATTAATAAAGGCAGAATAGAAAACATTCCACTGAGGAAGATGGTGATTTTCTTTGGCTGACACTCAGTTTTAATATGAAATTACGGCAGCCATCCTTTACATTAAGGAATAATGAGTAGCATAATACAATTGTCTTCAACGACAGTTTTACATAAAATACAAAATGTTCTTCCTATAACTTAGTCAGGCGTTGAGTACCCTTCAGAATCTGTCCCAGTTACTCTCCCAGCTTCATTTCCTTCTTCCTGTCCCTCCCATCCGCACGAGGAACTACATATTTCAATCAAACCAGACTTCTCATTCCCGGAACACACCTAGTATTCCCCTTACTTACCTTTACTCACCTTAAACTCTTGTTTTAATTACACTCTTTTTAAAGTTTATTTATTTATTTAGAGAGAGATGGAGATCGTACATGTACGAGGAAGGGGCAGAGAGAGACGGAGACAGAATCTCAAGCAGGCTCTGTGCTGCCAGACTTGAGGCTTGAACCCATGAACTGTGAGATCATGATCTGAGCCGAGATCAAGAATCAGCCGCTTAGCCGACTGAGCCACGTGGGTGCCCCAAACTCTTCTTTTTTTTTTTTAAAGTAGACTCCATGCCCAATGTGGGGTTTGAATCAAAAAAAATGTGCTCTACTGACTGAGCCAGCCAGGTGCCCCCTCCCTAAACTCTCTCTTTTTTTTAAACTTTTCTTAATGTTTATTTATTTTTGAGAGAGAGAGAGAGAGAGAGAGAATGGGGGAGGGGCAGAGAGAGAGGGAAAGACAGAACCTGAAGCAGGCTCCAGGCTCTGAGCTGTCAGTGCAGAGTCTGATGTGGGGCTTGAACTCACCAACTATGAGATCACAACCTGAGCTGAAGTCAGAGGCTTACCTGACTGAGCCACCCAGGCACCCCTAAACTAAACTCTTAAATTCCTGCCTCTTTGCAAAGATTTCTCCAGTTCTCCCAAAGAGGTCTCCTCTCACACCTCTCCAACCCTGCCACCACCTCAGGGCAGAGCACCACGGAGGTCACACAGGCACAGACAGGATGGGTAGGGTCTTAGGAGTCAGGTTGACCTGAGCTCAAATCTGATGCTGCTATTTATTGACTGTGAGCAAGCAGCTAACTCTCTCTGAGCTTCAGTTTCCACATCTATAGAACAAAAACCACAATACCTATACCTTGCAAAGCTTTGTAAGGACTGAATGGACACCTATAAAGGCCTGCACAGGACTGCAGCCCCCAGGAAAAGGGGGCGTGACAATGGCTGCTTATGTACAGACTTGGGTATCTGTCTTCTCTCCTGCACTACAAAAGGAGCTCCCTGAAGGTGACAGAGTGAAGTCCCTCCCCAAATGTCTTCCACATAGGAAGACCTTGATAACGGAGTGTTTTCTGGAAGCCTATTTGGAATTACGTCAGAGATCCTGACACGGGGTGGATTCAGACCCAGGTCCAAACACAAACCTCCTAACTCCCAGGCCACACTTTATCCACACAATGCTGCCAGCCCCTTGAGGCTCTCAAGCACTCCGACTTCCTTTGCCCACAGTGAAAACCCTCTCCCCCATCAGAAAATCATTCTTATCATACAGGTCTCCAAATACCCATGCAAATCACATTATTACAACCTGAAGTGGCCACCTTATCCAAAGATCCTATTTGAAGAGAGCCGGTGTGTATTTAATTGTTATGAATGTATAGCACTGACCAATGCCTTGATGAACTACAGATAAAATCTATCAGCCCTTGATGGCTAATTTGGTATAACATGAATACTGTGAGTTCTAATAACTCACAGGAGACTACTCTAGCACTTACAAGCTATATGTCTTCCACACTCATAAAACAACCATAATTACCTTTCATGGGTGAGATGTTCTAGTAATTCCTAAGTGACTTAACCCTAGAAAGTCTATGGAAAAAGCTAATTCAAAGACTTTTTGTTTCCAAAGCAGAAGGCAAGATCAAGAACCTATGAGCCCATTTTTAAACAAACATTCCAGAAACCATACATCCCTTCATTTCCTGGGGACATATATGTGGCAGTGACGCCATCCCTTGCCAACAGTGTAAAACTGTGTCAAAAACCGCTTTGAATTTGCTATTTTGGAAGTTCCTTTCAGAAGCAGTGCGGCTCTGTTGTGGGGTGAAAAGTGAGGCCTTCCCGGAGCAGGCAAGGGGGTGCACTTTGCAACCAGACAGACCTACGTGTAAATCTCACTTAAAAAAAAACTGGGATAAGCTATTTAACTTTCTTGGGCCTCAATGCTCTCATATATAAAATGGGAATAATGGTATTAATGAATGCACAAGTGACTCTCACATTTTACAGTGCATCAGAATCACTTCGAGAGTTTGCTAAAAATACAGATACGTGCGTTCCATCCCCAAAGATACTGTGTTAGTGTGTCTGATGGGGGGCCCAGAAATCTGTGGGGATTTGAATTATTTTTCATTTTTAATTACACAATATGTAAATACATTTCCCCCTTGTAAAATATTAAAACATTACCTTATCAGTTATGATTGCATTCAGCTGCAAGCAATTAAAAAACTAACAGTCGCTTAAACAGATGGGGGGTTATTTTTCTCATGGAACAAGAAGAAATCTAGAAGCAGGCAGTACAGAGCCGGAGCTGCCCCTCGTCGATTACATGAAGGACCCAGGACCTTTCTGTGTTCTTGCTGTGCCATCCCTGGCCTGTGGCTTCCATGCTTATGACTGTAAGAGGCAGGAGATGACACGGGGGCCGAAGGGCTGTGCCATTTTATTTATCAAGGAGCGCTCTCCCCAGGAGCTAAGAAAATGTCTTAGCTAGGCACACAGCCAGCCCAAACAACATCAAGGTTGTGTCAGTACAGGAGTGAGGCATGGGAGTTAGACAGCAAATGAGCAATGTCTACCACAATTACGCTTAAGGTTCATGTCCCTTTGACCCTCTCTTCCCAGTGTCCCTAGTGCTCCTGGCCTTGTGGGCATCTGTACCAAGCTCCTGAGGAGATTCTGATGGCCACCGCGTGGCTGGAGGACCCCGCCACGCGTACGGTGCTCACGCAGAGGCTCAGGTCTGGATTTCAAGTGCTCGGCCTGGTAGAACCATCCCAGTGTCCAGTGAACACCCACCCATCCTTTCCTCCCCCACAACCCACCCAGAAAAACCTAATCTCACGCTGCAGCCACATCTCAAGTTTGCTTTGCTCGGCATAGGACACTGGGGCGTGGTAAATTACTGGCTTGTTTTAAAAATCAAATCCATCCTTCAAAGCATGATAATCTGTCACCTCTGGCAGTATTTAAAGAAGGTGACTTGCGTGCCCAGATCTGGCTGAAACCACGATACCCTGAGATGACAGCGTTGTCCCACAAGGGAACACAAGCCTAGGGAGGCTTGCTTGCCCTCTACTGACACTTACAGCACTGGGTTAGGGGGAAAACATCTGATGGTGGGCAAGTACTCATCACATATTAAGTGGGGGGAAAAAAAACAAGATAAAAATGCTACATAGAGTTTTGTATTAAAAAGCGTAGAGCTATGCAAAGCAAGAAAAGCCTGGAAATCTAATCCTAATTGGTAACAGCAGGGGACAACGTACTGGTGAGAGTAATTATGTTTTATTCCCTTCGGGTCTTTGGGGGAAGGGCTGGTAACTTTCCAAAAGTTTCTATGAAAACCATGCATGTCTTTTGTAACCAGATTTAGGATTTAAAAAAAAAAAAAATGTGTCAACCTCTAACAGTCATCAGGAATCATAAAATAACTTTTGGAAGGCCTCTGGTGGGTCAGCTCATCTAACTCTATGCCATATCTATGCTATCTGGTCTTCGTGTAAAATTCAAAGGCAAATAAGAAGGACTTTAGCCAAAGCAAGGGCATGACCATGTGTATGTAGGGCACCGTGACACAGCCGCTGGCTACAACGGTAGCGTTTTAACAATCTGCCACCATTCTGATTTAACAGGGGAAAACACTCCAGAATGAAACACGGGCTCAAGGTCCCTGTGACTTCCTAATCGAGGAGCTGCAAAGAGAAATGCAGGGTCATTACTCAGCCACCGTGTGCGCTCAGCTATCCTGCACACAGCAATTAGGGTGGAACTGGAGGTGCCATGCACACTGCATACAAAGCCAGCCCCCATCTGGGAAGAACCAAAAGGCACAAGACCCCACAGCACGGCAAGCATCCAGCTAGTAAGAAAAGTTTTTCCAATCAGGGTATGCTCTTCGCAAACCCCTGCCTGCAATTTCCTCAGGAAGCCTGTGGCTATCAAACAAGCAAGCTAATAAATATATTAATAGGCACGATCTGCAAGGTGGATGCTGTTAACTTTGGGGAGGCAACGGAACTGTGAGTCGAGTCTGGGGAGCTAAACTTCACACCTAAGGCTCTATTCTCTACTCACCTTTTCCATTCTAGCAATTGCTCATGGCCCGCTGGCAATAAACAGCCTTGGCTGGGTTCTTCGACAACAGAGCTGTTCCAATCACTAAGGATGCCCTGGTTTAAATTGAGTTTGCTGCAGCGGCTCAGTTAAGCCTCTGACTCTTGATTTCTGCTCACAATCTCAAGGATCATGAGATCGAGCCCCGTGTCGGGCTCTGTGCTGACAGCTCAGAGCCTAGAGCCTGTTTGAGATTCTGTCTCTCCCTCTCTCTCTCTCTCTGCCCCTCCCCTGCTCGTTCTCGGTCTCTCTCTCTCAAAAAATAAAACATAACAAAATTTTTAAAATAAATAGGTGCTTGCTGCACCTGGGCCTCTTTTTCCCAATCTGATGGTAGAAAAGTGACCGCTTTCTAGTCAACAGACCCTGAGCCTGCTGTACTGTGCTTTCCAAGGCCCCAGTCATGGTGCCTGCTTTGGGAGGCCTGGAGAGGACAGGGGATGGTGCACCTTGGAAGCTACAACCGTGGTCCCAGGGACCCAGGGCATGACCTCCCCTTGCTAGGTTTCCAAGGGCTCTGATGCAAAGCTGAATTATGTGTCTGGCCACACCATCTTGAAGTGTGCAGGGATGGTGCCTATTTAATGTTCCAAGAGCCTTTAGGTCAGAAATAATGAAATACAGTTGGCAAATCAACATAAAAGTATCCAACCTCAGTAGGAATTAAAGAAATGGAAATTTAGATGAAATGTACTTTCTCCTGCCAATTTATCAAAACCTGAGAAGCCCCTTGTGTGCAGCAGTCCTAACCGGTCTCCCAGAATCCCTTCCTGCCCTGTCCTATCCATCCTCTACATAGCAGCCAGAGTGACCTTTCTCGAGTTGCAAACGTCATCATGTCACTGGCCTGCTTAAAGCCCCTTTATGGTTTCCTGCTGCTGTTAGGGTACGGTTTACATTTCTGTCACCAAGCCTTGCTGACTCTTGTCCTGCCTTCCCCTCTAGCCCATCTCACTGCATCTCTAGGCCTCAGCATCTCTAGGCCTGTGCTCATTAGCAGCTCTGGGGCATTTGCACATTCTGTTCCCTCTGTCTGGATTTCTAGGACAGTCTCTCCACATGATCCCCATCCGCCTCCACCTTAGTTCATGTTCAACACCTTGAGAACATGGCCTAAAAACCCATCTTCGAGGAAGCCTTCCCCAACCCCATTCCACATACTTGTCCTTAGGTCCCCAACCCAGACCGGGTTAGGTTGGATCCCAATAAAGGCTGAGCACATAAAAAACAGGACCAATTTTTTGGAGTAAGAATCCTAAAAATCAGCATCCCCTTTGACATGGTAATTCTATTTAAAGGAATTTATTATAAGTAAATAATCTAGGGGCACCTAGCTGACTCAGTTGGTGGAGCATACCTACTCTTGATCTCGGGGTTGTAAGTTCCAGCTCCACACTGGGCGTAGAGCTGACTTAAGCAAAAAGTAAATAAATAAAAAATGTTTTAAATTACAAAATTAAAAACTCATCCATGAAATGATAAAAAAAGATGTAAATCATCTAAAATGCAGACAAAGATTTAAGCCCTACCATATTTATTGTTGAGTTAATTATAACAGCCCAGGACAAAAGAAACAGAAACAATCTCAATGTCCAACATTTAGGTAATGAATGGTAAAATCAGTGACAATACATCCATATGATGGGACATTATGTAGTCATTTTAAAATGATACGTATAAGCTGTGTTTTAATTAAAAATGCTTATTATATGTTAAGTGCAGGGAAAAACAGGGCGCAAAATTGTATTTACAGTATAATCTCTGCAAAGAAAAATGCATTAACCGTACAGGAAGGAAATACGCCAAATGTTTATAGTGACCTTTGGGTAGTAAGATAATGAATGTGCTTCTCTACTTCTCTACATTTCTTCATGCTTTCAGATTCTTGGAGGAAAAAAACAAAGGTGTAAGAAGCTAAATTCAACCTCTCCAATTCTCCCACCTTGCTCTAAAGTGGCCTTACACCAGGCAAGGTCAGCTGGAGTGAACACACCTCTTATCCACTGCAGTCCTGACCTCCTAGGACTGTTCCTCTCAGGGTCTCCTGACCCACAGCATGTTTTGACAAATACCAGGGGAGCAGGAGGGCTGAGGCCATCAGTCCCTGCACCCCAAAGATAAAGGACAGCAATCCCTGGCAGACTGTCCCAAGTTATCTGGTCACCTCTAAGCAGGCTGTTGAATATGACCTCTTCCTCCCACAGAAATGTCTGATTTATTGTCCCGGTCTTAGAACAGACATTCTGCTATAATCCTATTCAAGAAATACCAGAATTTTTACTTTTATCTTTGATAGGAGTCAACCAACAAGGAAATGGCAGCCTGTATGTCAAGATCCACCCCTGATGAATAGCTAGCCCATTCAACGCATGGCATCTGGTTCCATCGGGTTTGGAATTAGGGGAATTTCACAGGGGTGGATGGTGAGGGCCAAAGATCTTTAGCAAGTAGGGGCTGGTGCACAACGACGGGATGGAACGAAGATTCTTTCCTGCTTTTCTGTGTCACCACTGTGGGAGGGCCTTTCCCAGTGATGGAGGAGCCCACAGCACGCAGGCTCTGCATCACCGGCTGGTGTCGCGGGCTCTCTGCTCGCTAGCAGCTTTCGAGGCTGACAAACTGCCCGGCAATGACACGCAGCCCACATGCTGCAGTGTCTTTTCCTGCGGGCTGTAGGAACGGGAGAGCGCAGGGATGAATGGCACTAAATAATGCAGGGGTGAGCACCATTCACGCGGGAGCATAACAAAGGACATCTGAGAGAGCCGCAGGGTGGAGGGGGCATGTGAGAAGGTTAACACTTCACACCAGGCTCCAAATCATAGCCCGGAAGCTTAAGGCAGTTCCCACGTCAGTCCCCCTCATGTCTCACCCATCCACCTGCATCGGACACTGTCTGATAGAGAATTACGCTCCATTCCTGACACGACACTCACGGGAAGGTCTCTACCCTTACCCACACAAAGGCAGTGCCACATGCTTGCCACATCTGCTTTGAGGGGGCTCTCTCAAGAACACAGTGCCACCAAGAGCAGAGACCATCTCCGTATTACTCCCTCACCCAAGTCATCCACCTTCTACAGCAGCGTGGTACAATGGAGACCGCACCCAGGACTGGCAGGTGGAAATGAAAGGGAGGCAGGTTTCAGATAAAATGAAGACAAGCCTTGCTGTTTCACTGGAGAAGAGGCCAACGGTGCTTACGCACTGCCTGTGAGACTAAGCTTTCCACCACTGGAAGTATACAAGTGTGGGCTGGCAGCTACCCGGCAGAATGCTCTAGAAGGGATGATTGCTTTGCCAGAGATGTTGCCCTTGGTAACCCACTGGGCTCCTTCCACCTTTGAGACCCTGGGTGCCGTTGATTTCACTGAAGGCCCAAAGCTGCCTTCTTCATTCACAACATAATGTTGACAACAACCATACACCCAATTAGATGTTCCACACAATAAATGACAGCCAGGAGAGGCACTGGGGAAGAATAAAGGAGCCACTCACTCCTCCACTAGGGAATGGAAGGCGGACTGGCCTGGAGGAAGCCTGTGACACTCAAATCAACCAGGAGGCTGCAAATCTCTCCAGACTCCACTTCTACCCACATATACATGACTTATTCCAGAAGACAGATGACTGTAAAATACCACCAACCAAACTTACTGAGCTCTTACAATATCCTAGGTGTCTTACCTCGTTACTTTAGTTAATCCTTGTCATAATGCTAACCTGGAAACTTCTTAAAAAATGTTTATCTACTTATTTGGGGGCAAGGGGCAGAGAGAGAGGGAGAGAGAGAATCCCAAGCAGGCTCTGTGCTACCAGCACAGAGCCCAGAGCCCAACGCAGAGCCCAGTGCGGGGCTCGATCCCACGAACTGAGATCAGGACCTCAGCCAAAATCAGGAGTCAGACGCCTAACCGACCGGGTCCACCAGGCGCCCTTCATGTGGAAACTTTTTCTTCTCACCTGGGAGGTGAGGCTCAGAGAAGCCGAATGACTGCTCAGACACACACAGCAAGCAGCAGGACCTGGACCAGAATCCAGTTCTGTCCAACTTCAAAACCCAAGCACTAGTCAGTTTACCCACTAGTAAGTTATAATGTACCTACTCAGAAAAGGGTAAAATTAAGAACCCTGATATGCAGACAGTCTCTAAATAATTTGTTTTCACCCAATACACAGAAGTATCTTCCATTTGGGGGTGCCTGGCTGGCTCAGTCAGAAAAGCAAGCGACTTGATCTCGGGGTCGTGAGTTCGAGCCCAACGGTGGGTGTAGACATTACGTAAATAAATAAACTTTAAAAAAAAAAAAATCTTCCGTCTAAATTAAACCTTTCCCTGGGCATGCAAAGTGAGGCCAGCCCTCTCTGGTATGACTTTTCCATCCTTAATACTGCCTTCCTTTTGGTGTTGAGACTGATACTGGGCAAAAAGTTGGCAGCTGGCATTTACGGCTGGAAGGAACCTTAAGTCTCATCCGGGTGCAGGCTGCCAGAAAGGGCTGTAACCACCCACTGCCCCCAATCACACACTGCACTTCAGGCAGACCCCAGGTGAGCACCCAGGCTGCCTGACACTCCACCCCCCCCCCCCCCCCACACACACACCAAGCACACCAAGCACACCAAGCACACCAAGCGTCCTCTGAACGACTGAGGGTGGGGCATCCGAGTCAATGGGAGAATTTAATGCCTTTCACAAGGAGGGCCCTTCCTTCCTTCCTTCCTTTCTCTTTTTTAAGTTTATTTATTTATTTAAGTGATCTCTACACCCAACAAGGGGCTCGAACTCATGACCCCGAGATCGAAAATCACACGCGCTTCCAACTGAGCCAGCCAGGCACTCCAGAGAGGGCTATTTCTTAATGACCGGCCAGTGAGCCAGGATGTTGGAAGAGGGGCAAGAATTCATTAATTAGCACTAATTCTTACTGCAGTCTTTTTTATGTCCAGCCCTGGGACAGGCATCATGAAGAACAGGCCCTCCAGGTAATTAAAATCCAGTTTGGAAACCATTCTCTAATCCCTAAAGAATCCATGGATCTAGGCACTGATCGACACTAGCTGCAAACATCACAAAGAAAAAAGGCAACCAGACTTCATGAGCCTCCCGAGAAATACAGCACCTCCAAAGCAGTCTCGTGGAAAAATTAAACCTGGATTTTATCAGACTGTAGATCCAATGTCCAGGTTACGTGAAATACAGAAAACAGGAACATGTGAACGTATTCAACGATACCATGGAGTTACAATCAGCAAACTCTATAGTGGGAAACTCTATAGGATAAAGGACCTGGTTTCTTTAGCAAATAAACTGCAATGAAATAAATATGGAGGAGGAGCAAATTACACGAAAAGAGACATAGGAGACATATCCACTAATTGTAATGTTGGACCTTCTTAGATCCTATTCAAACGAACTTAAAAAAAAAAGACATTATGAGACAACTAGAAATTTGAATACTAACTGAACATGAAATATTCAGGAATAACTGGTGATTTCTGAGCACAATAATGGTATTGTGGTTGTTTTTAAAAAGAGTTCATTTCCTTTTAGAGATACACACTGAAATATACAGCTGAACTAATATGATTTGAGGGATATACTTCAAGATAATACGGACGAGGGGCGCCTGGATGGCTCAAAGGAGCGTGCAACTCTTGATCTCGGGGTCATGAATTCAAGCCCCACATGGGGTATAAAAATTACCCAAATAAATAAAACTTTAAAAATAATAGTAACATGGACCGGGACAGGAAACAGATAGGCATACTGACAAAATATAATAGGCTAGGAGTTGAAAATTGTTGGAGTTGTTTAAAGGGTAAGTGGAGGTTCATTATACTATTCTATTTTTGTATGTGTTTGAAATTTTCTGGAACACAAAGCTTAAAAAGTAAGCCCAGAGTTGAAGGTAAGATCGATACACTCAGTATTCGCAGAGAAAAGTTAAAGCAAAAACTACAGGGCATAGATCACACATTGCATGGACATTAAGATGAGGGAGACATTTAGACTCAACAGGTATTTATGCAGTGCCTATCCTGTAGTAGGCTCTGCATCAGGCAGTTTCCACCAGCCATGTGATCTCTGCACCTCAACTTCCGCATCTACAAAATGGGGGACGTGAAGAATTCTGCTTCATCCTGTTGTTACTAAGAGGAGAGGAGCTTAAACACAGCAAGCACTTAGAACAGTACCTGGCCCACAGCAAAGGTACTCAGTAAGTGGTAGCTTCATGTAACGCTTTGCAATAAATACTATTAGACCCATTTTATGGCTGAGGAAATGGGGGCTCAGAGAAGTAAGGTAACTTGTCCAGAAGGTCATGCTGCTAATAAGAGGTAAGAGCCTGGATTTCAGAAGCAGAGCTAGGTCTAGGCTGGGCTCCCTTGAGCATGCCAAGGGCAGGAAAGGGCCCCGTGACTGCTGGAGAACACAAGGAATGAAAATGTCAAGGGAAAAAATGAGCTCTTCGAACAAAGAGTAGGAATAAGGTTAAGGCTGAAAGAAGGAAGGAAGAAAAACACTCAAGACCCTCAGAAATGCCACTCTGATGAAGTTCAGGGCAAATTCTTCTTCTAATTAAAGACTGGTCTCCACAGCTGTCATTGGGGTGACCTCACTAATTCAAATAAATAGCCACGGGGTTTCAGAGGGAACAATTTTAACTCTGCTTTCCATAATAAGGATTCTGGATTACAGCCCAAAGCTTTAGCTAGTTAAGTGTGTGGGTCAGTCTCATAAATTGTTTTCTTGGCTGAATCCCAAGAAAGCAGGGCTGTCATTCCAGCAATGAGGTGATGGGTTTTGCATCCCTACCCAAAAGGAGGGAGGCTTCTCCACTCCTTATACCTCTGGGACTCTCAACCTGCTCCTAAAATCTGTTCTAGTGCTGGGAAAATACACTGTTGAAGACGGCTGTCCAGACAGGTCACCCCAGAACACACCCCCCAACCCCAGGAGAAGACCATCTCTCCACTAAACGGGGACAAAGGTCATCTCAGCAGCCGAGCCTTCTCTGTTTGCTGACCGCCACATCTCCTACCACGGCAGGCCGAGCACCTTGGGGAAGAGCTCCAGGCCCCTGGAGTTTCTGTTCCGACCGGGCAGTTCTGCTGTTCACATGCTTGAGGGGGCACCGCTGACAAGCATTTTCCAGGGGCCTCTGTGCTGGTGCAGGAAGAGGGCCGGTTGTGGTCCGAACATGCCATTCAAGTCCTCGCTCTGCCCCGGTGGCCACAGACAACTCACTTACCTGCTTGGCTTCCTTGTTTATGAAGCTGGATAACAGAGAACCTCACCGCACCATGAAAATGCAACACGTGTGGAATGCTAGACAAAATGTTGACCACTGGTATGATGACGCGCACTCCCATCAGGCCAGAACCAGACCAGATCTTTCAGAACAGGATTCTGAGCCAGTGCTTCCTCCCGGAGAGCAACTCTCCACTCCTTCCCTCTGGGTCTCGAACCTGTCTGCCCCCGGGGCAATATGGAACAATGGGCCCAGTCAGGCGGTGAGTTGGTCAGGTCTGGGTTTGATTTCCGACTCCGCCACATTATCTTCATTTTCCATTCCTAGCAATTTTACAGTTGAAATGGATAAATAAGCCTTGTCCGCTCCTCACTATCTTGGCCGATGGGAAAACAAAAATCCACAGATAACCTACGACCCTCATTTTGCCGTAGAGTTTCAGCCTCTTTTCACTAAAACTTGGCACAAAAGGGCTGATGTGAACATTTTATTTGAATTTTCTTCCTCATCCTGCTCTCGTGATTCCTCTCCAGTGCAGGTGCTGACGAACACTAACAAGCTCCTAAAACGAGCAGCAGGAAAAAGGCGGGAGACACGGACAAAGGAGCGTAGGTCTGCAACACGGATCCTCAGCTTGCACAGAACGATGACTGGCCAAGGTAAGGACCACAGGACCTTGGTCTGCCTGACCCAAGCTCAGCATGTTCTTTTTCACGAGGCCGCATAGCAGGTTTCAACAAGGAGGCACAGTGGAAGTGGGGGTTTCGGGGGCAGCCAGACCTGGGCACAAACTCCTGGCTCTGCAATTTATGTGCCCCAAGACCTCAGGCAAGTTAGTTCGTCTTGGTTTTAAGCCTCCGTCATTTCATTTGTAAAATGGGGCAGAGTAACTAAAACTTCGCAGGCCTGCTGGGAGAATCAGGACTAATATCTATATTTAAAGGATGTTTAAAATAAGAACTACTAAAAAAATAAATTAAAGGAATAACAACTACTGTGTATTAATGCTTCTTATGTGCTGACACGTAGTCTCATTTAAACCTTAAAACTACCCTAGGAAGTAGCGATCCCTGCCTCCCAAGTTTAAAGATGAGGACGCGGAGGCTCAGACCAAGTAACGTGCCCCGAAGACACAGGAGGTGAATGCTGGGGCTGAGAAAAGGGCCCTGGGACTGTCTTCCCCCATGGTTGTGCTCTTAGTGCCACGACGGTGCCTGGCGCCCAGCAGGTTGTAAACAAAAGATGGCTGTGGAATAGATCCTGGCGAAGGCCTTCACGCACCTTACTCACACTAGCCCTGGATGAGGAAACTGTCATTTCCACTGTACAGGCAAGAAGGCTAGGGCTCAGACAGCTTAGAATCCCCAGTGCAACAAAAAGCCCTTTCCTTTAGAGACACAGACTTCAGCGCTTACGGATAAAACTATACAAGGTCAGGATTCTGAAAATAATGCGGCGGGGGAGGTGGCGAGATTAAACAAGATCGGATGCGCCAGATGTTGAGAACCTCTGAAGCTGAGTCATGGGCACCTACACAGGAGTTCATTACACTGTTATCCCTGTTCTCGTTTATGTTTGAAATTACCCACAACAAAAAGTACAAACAAAAAGAAAAATCACTTCACCTCCTAGAGAATGTGTAAGGCAGAAGTGGATCTCAAGCTGAGGTGTGTCTGTCCCCAAATTTCGAGTCCCCTCCAATCTACTGTGATAATGGCTTTTAAGTACTCCTCCTGCCCTCTGGTACCACAGAGTCCAGCCCCGCGAGGGGACAGGCATCACTCGAGAGCCCAAGTGCTGCTATTCTGAATCAAGGAGTTCTGAGAGGCAGGTAGTCTCTACTGAGGGTCAAATGGTGCCAGCCCATGCTGTTGTGGGGGTGCAGAGGAAGGGGAGCCTTCCTTCCTGGAGAGTCCAGAAAAGGCTTCAGAAAGGAAGCTGGACCAGGGTGTGGAGAGGATCTAGATGATCTGAAGGGGAAGGCAGGAATAAAAAGGGGGGGGGGGTGCGCCTGGGTGGCTCAGTCAGTTAAGCCTCCGACTTTGGTTCAGGTCATGATCTCATGGTTCATGATATCGAGACCCACACTGGGCTCTCTGCTGTCAGTGCAGAGCCCACTTCAGACGCTCTGTCCACCCCCACTTCTCTCCAAACTAAAAAAGAAAGAAAAAGAAAGAAAGAAAGAAAGAAAGAAAGAAAGAAAGAAAGAAAGAAAGAAAGAAAGAAAAAAGAAAGAGGGGGAAGGAGCAGTGAGTCAAACAAAAAGGGACCTCAGGCCACCTCCTTGGCTCTCTTCCTGAGGTCCCTCGCTGGCCTCACTTCCACAGTCTCCCCTCCTACAGCCCACCCTCCACACTACCCCAGGGCAATCTCCCCCATACAAAAATCTGATCACATGCTCCCCCTGCACATTAAAAACCTCCCTGAGCTCCCCCATTAACTCCAGATAATGCCTGCTCTGTTCAACCTGACTCTCAGGGTGGCTGTCACTCACCAGCCGTCACAGTGCCACCTCCCCCCTTGCCAGGTCCCCATGCAGGCAACAGAGCCTGTGGTCTGGCTGCGCCCCCCAACAGTGCCTTTCTCTGATGTCCCCTCTTTCTAGCGTGCCCCACCTCCTCCTTAAAAGCTCCTGCAGGGGACCGGCTCAGATGTCACCTCTTCACTCTGCTCCAGCACAGCCCTGTTGTCAGGACACCCCCATGCTGCACTGGTTTGTGGGACTGCCTCTTGATGAGAACACGGGCTCTAGGGCAGGGAGAGAACACCCCTCTCATTGCTCCCCATCAATACAGCAGGTGATCGATACAAGATGGCTATTATCACCATTAGTGTCTTAAACACTGTGGCTCCCGGGCAGGCAGGCAGAGGCTATGGCAGCCATCACAGTGCCTGGCACGAAGGGGCTTCCAGAAGGGGCTTCCAGAACAGTGACCGGACAGGGGAAGACGGCAGGACACTGAGCAGAGGGCCCCTTCCTGACCTTGGCTGAAACAGTCTTGCTGTGATACCCTTCGTGTGTCTGTACAGCCCGCAGCTGCAGGAGGCTTATTTAGTGCCTAAAAATGCCGTAACGGTTTCCTTCCAAAGGTTCCAGACAAACAGAAAATGATAACGACAGCTTGACACTCCCCTTACCTCCATGGCTGCAAACCTAAAGAATATTTATGATCCGTGGGCTCAGAGACTTCATGTCTTAGAAGCAAAGAAAGGTCACAAGATGAACTGACGCAGACCATCTGCTCCTGGGTGGGGACAGCGATCCCCGTATTCAGTTGTTCCCCCCAACGTGCCAGGCACCTGCTTTTCTTGCGAGAATCTGGGAGCCAACGCAACGATTTTTATTTAACTTGGAATAAAACCGACGTCTCCTACAAGGAGGGGTAAAAAGCTGAACACAAACAGGCCGACTCTCGGGGAACTGAGGAACCTTCTGGCAGGTAACGAGAGGCCTCCACACAGGGCCCACAGCCCTCTCAGGGAAAGGGTACTTGTGCTCTCCATATTCAATTCTTAGCGACAAGGCTTAACGGAGGAGAACAAATGCTCCTAGAGATGTTTGCATGATTGCAAACGGAGAAAAACTCGTCAGGGGCTAGCGCTAGAAGAGCTTCCCTCCTCCTACATTTTTCATGGGCCTGCTGCTCCTGCAATTCCCAACACCACGCTTCTGACATTACAGCAGATGCTGCCTGCCTGCCGCCGCCGCCGCCACACTAATCCTTCATCCTCGGGGGCCAATGGAAATGTATGATTTCCCATTAATCAGAGCCGTGGACACCAAAATAGCTCATCTGACCTTTGCAAATACCAAAGGGTGGATTTAAAAAGCGGAAACTGGCAAAAGATAATGCGAAAGTCTTTAGCTTTTCTTTCAAAGATGATTTTATGCCATTAACCAAGAAACAGACTGCCGATAGGGCCAGCGGGGTTAAAAATTGGGTAGAAAACAGTCAGATTGGAAGTGAGGCAGCCACCAATGTTTCAGTACACGCGCGCGCGCACACACGTTCTTTGGTGAATTATTTAACGTATATTAAAAATATATATGGCTCAGAAATCTTTTGGATTGAAAACAATGTCAAACTGGGAACTAGCAGTTCTCCGAGAGAATACACACACAAGGAAACAAACATGGATTTCAATGCCCGGCACCGTTCGGACTCCATCACACAAAGAGCTAATACTGCTACACACCACAGATCTGCTACTGGTGAGAAGACAGACCCTCTCTTAGGAGACGCACATTACAGCTCATCAAATTCATTATTAAGCTTCAGCACATACATACCCACTTCCTCTCTATTTATAGGCCTGTAAATCTTAGTCAGTGGTTGATATTTTAGGAGCAAAAGTGACCCCTTGATATTTCATGGGGATTTTCTTTGCATTGCTAGCATTCAGCACCACACAAAATTGGATCCCAAGTAATCTTTATGAGATGTAGGACTCCGGGTTTCTCCACTTTAAAAAAGTAATTACAGAAAACTTAAGGAACAGAGAAAAGAAGAAAAGCCATTCGCATAAGCCTGCCACCACCCTAATTCATTTTTTTTATAGCAGCTCTATTGAGATGTAATTCACATACCATAAAATTCACCCTTTTGAAGCGGTACAATTCAGTGGGTTTTAGTATATTCACAGAGTTGTGCAACCACCACCACCATCTAATTCCAGAATGTTTTCCTCCACCCGAAAAACTAACGTTGTCCCCATCAGCAGTCACTGCCCATTCCCCCCTCATCCCAGGCCCCCACAACCACTAACCTGCTTGCTCTCTGTATAGATTGGCCTATCCTGGACATTTCCCATAAATGGAATCATATAGTATACGGCCTTATTGTCTGGCTTCTTTCACTTACTATAACATTTCACTGAATTCGGTGTTTATTAGCACTTTTGTTAGGTTTCCTTCCTATCTTAATTTTTATACACTTAAAGCATAATCCTTTGCTAACTTTACAAAGTCAAGCCTGGGTTCTGCTGAACAATGAGTTACTGACCCTTAGACCTGGCCCAGGAGCTGAAGGAAGCCTGCCTGGTCTCCAAATGTGAGCCTACGATATTAGTCTAATTTTAACAGAAAGTACGGAAGACAGTGAATAGCACAACCAGCCCTCAGGACAACCACACACATTAGATACAATCTGCGGCAAAGAACAGTAAAGAATTCACGAACACAGAGTTAAATAGGAAGAGCTAGCCACCATCCACTGAGCTGTTTTGCAAATGTTATGGGTAAAATCGTATGTGCACTAACCCCCTGCCCAACGCTCCTGAAATTCATATGTTGAATGTGACTATACTTAGAGATAGGTCTTTAAAATAATGGTAAAAGGAAAATGAAGCCACTAGAGTGGGCACTAAACCAAACTGACTGGTGACCTTATAAGAGGAAATCTGGACACACCAAGAGACACCACCAGGGATACGTCCAAACAGCGTTAGGCCGTGTGAGGACACAGCAAGAAGGCAGCCATCTGTAAGTCAAGGAGAGAGGCCTCACGAGAAATCAAACTTGCAGACACTTCCATCTTTAAATTCTCACCTCCAGAACCATGAGAAAATAAATTTTAAGCCACTTGGGCTGTGATATTTTGTTATGGGACCTCTATCAAACTTATCTCATACCCCTAAACGCTCTTTAAAAAGTAGGACTAGTGGGGTGCCTGGGTGGCTCAGCTGGTTAAGCAGCAGACTCTTGATTTCAGCTCAGCTTGATCTAAGATCGAGTCCCGAGTTGGGTCCTATACTGTCTGGAGCCTGCTTAGGATTTTCTCTCCCCACCCCCCCCCCCCAGTGCCCCTCCCTGCTTGTGCGTGCTCTCTCTCGCTCACTCAAAATAAATAAATAAACATTAAAAAAAAAAAAAAAGGACAAGTATCCCCATTTTACAGATAAGGAAGCTGAGGCTCAAACAGGTTAGTAAAGATGAGACTGAAACTGAAGTTTGTCTGATTTCGAAGTTTTGTTCTTTCCAGAAAGTACACTATTGTAACCTATTTTTAACTTTTCTGCAGCACAAGGGGTCAGACGGTTAAACTAAAGTAAAACTTTTGTTCCATTTTTTAAAAACCCAGTATGTATTCTTCCTAGCGACACTTTCCAAATTCCAAATTCATTCATTTCAGAAACTTTAAAAATTTATGGGATGCCTAGGTGGCTCAGTCGGTTAAACATCCGACTCTTGATTTTGGCTCAGGTCATGATCTCACAGTCTGTGAGTTTGAGCCCTGCGTCGGGCTCTGTGCTGACAACTCAGGGCCTGGAGCCTGCTTCGGATTCTGTGTCTCCCTCTCTCTCTGCCTCTCCCCTGCTTATGCTTTGTCTCTCTCTCTCTCTCTCAAAAATAAATAAACATTGGGGCGCCTGGGTGGCTCAGTCGGTTGGGCGTCCGACTTCGGCTCAGGTCACGATCTCACGGTCCGTGAGTTCGAGCCCCGCGTCGGGCTCTGGGCTGACAGCTCAGAGCCTGGAGCCTGCTTCTGATTCTGTGTCTCCCTCTCTCTCTGCCCCTCCCCCGTTCATGCTCTGTCTCTCTCTGTCTCAAAAATAAATAAAACGTTAAAAAAAAATGAATTTAAATAAATAAATAAATAAACAAACATTAAAAAAAACCAATAAAAACCCGTTATTTTCATTTAAGTTTCATTATTTATTTTGAGGGGGGAGGGGCAAAGAGAGGGAGAGAGAGAATCCCAAGCAGGCTCTGCACTGTCAGCGCAGAGCCCAACTCGGGGCTCGAACTCACGAACTGTGAGATCATGACCTTAGCCGAAACTAAGAGTCAGACGCTTAACTGACTGAACCACCTGGGGGGCCCCTAAGGATTTTATTATTTTTTAAATGTTTATTTATTTTTGAGAGAGAGAGGGAGCGTGAGCAGGGAGAGGCAGAGGGGGAAGGGGACAGAGACTCCAAAGCCAGCTCTGCGCTGACAGCAGTGAGCCTGATGTGGACCTTGAACTCATAAACAGTGAGATCATAACCTAAGCTTAAGTCAGATGCTCAACCCACTGAGCCACCCAGGTGCCCCAAGATTTTATTTTTAAGTAATCTCTACCCCCAATGTAGTGCTCAAACCCATGACCCCGAGATTAAGAATCACACACTCCACCAACTAAGCTAGTCAGGCACCCCCTTAGAAACATTTTCGATGGTGGAAAAGACCATTTGATGTAATGAGTCGAGTGTTTTATATGCATTATCCAATTTGAGCTAAGAGATACATAGTAGTCATAACTGAGGAAACTGAGGCACAGAGACTTTAAATATCTGTATCATCCTGGCACTACCTTTATCTTCCATTAAGTTCTCCAGTCTAATAGTTTCATTTTGAAAGACCAACTGAACTAAATTCTATGCACTGGCCTCTCATTGAAACTGGCAGTGTCGGCCACTCTGTATACCAAGATCAATGTCACCTGGTCCCTACCGAGGAAGGGGTGCGGAAGCCAGCAGGGGGAAGGCCACAGCTCTCCAGGGCCCCTGCCAACCCATACGGAGTTTCAAGCCAATGAGAAAAAGGCTCATTCTCAAAGCAGGAGCGGCCCCAGAGCTCCTGGGGTTCAGCAGCCCTGTGCCTCTCCCCGCCATCCACACCCACTCCTGCCAAGGAGAGCAGCAAAGTGCACGGAAAGCGATGGAGCGTTCGCTTCTCTCGCCCTCGCTGGCCGCCTCACCCTGGACCCACAGCCTCCCTCCCATACCCCTCTGGACCAAAGCCAGCCAGGCCATGAGATGTGGGCATGCTAACTCTGGGAGCGGGGTGGGAGTACGGAGCCAGGCCTACTGACAGTGGGTAGGGGGGAACACCACAAAGTGACCGTGCCAAGCAGGGGTCGTAATGCCAGAGGGGACCACAAGACGAGGAGATTGTCCCAAAGACCAGGTGAATGCGCAGCGGGAGCCAGAAAGCCACAGCAGGTCAAAGGCAAGAGAACACCAGGGCCCCTCGGCATCTACAGAGGACCTGACTTTGCTACACTGTTCGATGCTGCTGGCACCCTCCATGAGGGCTTCATGCCCTGCATTTCTCCCACAGGTGCTTTCTACCCTAGAAAGATGCTCCTGCCACCTGCTGCTCAGGGTCCCCACGCCCGCCTCTTCCCAGTGCTAGGTGCCGCTCTACAGCCGAGAGTGGCAGTTGTGGGAACACTGGCCGGGGAGACCCAGCTCACCAGCGACACTGCCTGAACACCTAGCATGGCGGAACAGAAGGCTCAGTGCAGGGAACAGCACACCCTGAGGCTTCCGTTCTATCAAGAGCCTGTCCCACCCACAGGCTTCCGGTTGACTTGGAATAAATGGCTACAAAGCACCCCTCCCCACAGCTCAGAGTCACCGCACAGAATAAACGCACGCACGCGCACACACACACACACACACAAACACACACACACCCTACTCAATCTATAATCTGACCTGTGCCAGGATGCCAGGATAGATCTATGAAAAATGTAACTGGAGTAACCAGGACATCTGGGGTGAGGACGACAGTCCCTCTGGGATCAGAGACCATGTCTTAGTAAGTGTAGCATTTGAGCCACACCTTGCAGGAGGAGAACCTGACCATGAGAGCAAGAGAGGCAGAGAGGAGAACCCATCCTGGTGGAGGCAAGGGCAGAAGTAAAGGCTCAGAGACAGGCAGTGCGCCTCGATCCAGGCACGATCCGGGGTAGCCAGAAGCTAACGGAGCACTCCCCAAAGAGTGGGCTGGACCACCAGTGGATGACTTTAAGTGGGCCAGGGAGGTGCTGTTCAAACACGGAATCGGTTCTCTTGAGATTCTCCTGCTTCTGCCCTAGTTTGGCTGTTCCAACACTATGAATGCTCCCTGTTCTAACAAGGAGGGGGGCCTCAGCTGGGAGCCTTAGCAAGGCAAGAGGATCCAGCTAGAATAAGCTTGTTTTGCTCTCTCTGTATTTATTTATTTTTATGTTATTTTGGATTACTGCCAAGTGGAACTAGTTTTCAATTTACAGTAGTGCCAAAGGTCCTTTAAAAGCAAATTTGCCCAAGTAAAAAAAGTGACTCAATATAAAGAAAATATCCTATAGATAGCAGCACAGGTGACCCCTGGATACGTGAAAATCATGAAGGTGATCCCCCAGGAGTTCATGGCAACAGTGGTATCCAGGAAACCCCGGGCCAGACAGAGCCTAGACATGCAGGAAAGGGAAGGAGGAGATACGCAAGTTTCTTCTAAGTGACCAAGAGACCTGGAAGGCCCACTAGGAAGGAGGTCCTGGTTCATCTTCACCTCTGGGGGGGGGGGGGGGTTCTCTGGGATGGCAACTCTTGGGATCTGCCTGGAACCAACCTATGAGCAGAACAGCGCTTTGTGGCTAACCCGGGTTCATGTCTTGGCTCTGTCACTTACTCCCTGGGAGGTCTCTGGCATGTGACTCACCCTCGCTATAAATCAGAGAAAATAACACCAGTGCGTGTCTTAAAGGCTGCTGCAAGGAGAATGGCCAGCAACCTTCACTAAAGGGCAATTTCCCCCTCACCCACTCCCTGGCTCTCTGGCAGAGAACCAAAGCTGAAATCCAGTCTTTTACAACGTTCCTCAGATTTGGAGGAAACCAGAATTTTACTCCTCTGCTCGGCCTCTAATGAAAGGATTTGCACAACGCCTGACTTTAGTTTACTCTACTGGGTTAAGCAACAAGGAGGGAGACCCTGTGGATTCTCAAGGTTTGCATGTCACCAGGAACGTGCAGGGGAACAGGAGTGTGGGCATCCAAGTTGCCGCCCTGGAGCTGTCCCTCAGGGCTGGCAGGCAGGCAGGAAGGGCCAAGAAGCGAGGCACCTATATACTTCCTATGAAAGTCAACTACAAAATGCTGACCAAAAGGGTTCTTAGGAGCAAACCCTTCAACAAGAAGAGCAAAGGTCCTGGCTGGCCTGATAGAAGGCAGAGGGAGGCCAAGGAGGCAGGAGGAACAGAGCGTCTCTGCAGCTCCGCCAGCAGGCATTTTGTACCCTGCATTTCCATACGACGTGGCGCTCCAGAAGGAAGTCCGCCAAAGGCGGAAGCTTTCATCCACACATCTCAGAGACAGTTTTCCCTTTCGGGAGCGGGGACCACCACCAAGCAAATGCCTTTTCCCTCCTCAGATGCGCAGAAACGGGGAAGATCCCCAGCACGGATGCGGGCGAGGGGAAAACGGGCACTCTGTCCGTTTCATTTGCTCCAAGAGTCTGACCCAGGCTTTTCCCTCTGCGAATTTAAACCAAAGAAATGTGTAAGTGTACCACGACACGTTGCTACAGCATTGTTTGCAAGGATGAAAATCCGCTGCCTCCGAGTAGGAGCATGGCTGTGTAAACTGCGGATCCACTCCAAGGAGTGCTATGCACAATGAAGTGCATCTGAATATGCTGCATGGCAAGAGCTCCAAAATCTACAAAGGCATGACAAAAGCAGGCTGTAAAATGAAACCTACAGTAGGAGCCCATGGCACAAAAGAAACTTCAGGGCATAAGGACCACACACTAAGCAGCTGACAGGGTTGCCTCCGGGGAGCCAAGTGGGGGTGGGAAAGTGGGGACTCACACTTTATACAGAACATACTTCTCATTGTCTAATTTTTAAACAAGGAGGAGTGCACGGGTCAATGACCATTCACTGAAAGGCAAATAAATAAACAGTTGGCACACACAAAAATAAATAAAGAGCAGGCAGCCTCTGGGTAGAGGAGCCGCAGAGACGGGGGTTTGACTGCTGGCCCCCGCTGCAGAAGGCCCTTGGCCACCCTGAGGTTCCCCTTCCCTCTCTGCCTCCACCAAAGGAAGGCTGCCAGGGAGCGGGGCCCTTTCTCAAAGGCCGCCTTCTGACCACCACCGTGGGACTGCAACGGGGCTTCTGGGAGACCATACCCAAAAGGCTGCTCCCTTCCCCTTTACCCGCACCCTCCTGTCCCTTGTAGGACTCTGAGGCAGGTGCCATCTCACACCCCTCTCCCTAAGTCTATCAAGTTTGGAAACCAAAGAGCCCTTGGGACATTCTCTCAAACAAAAGCACACAGTTGCTTTAAATTTTTTTTTTTAATGTTTATTTATTTTTGAGACCGAGAGAGACAGAGCATGAACGGGGGAGGGGCAGAGAGAGAGGGAGACACAGAATCGGAAGCAGGCTCCAGGCTCTGAGCCGTCAGCCCAGAGCCCAACACGGGGCTTGAACTCACAGACCGCGAGATCGTGACCTGAGTTGAAGTCGGACGCTTAACCGACTGGGCCACCCAGGCGCCCCCAAAAGCACACATTTGAAGAAGTTCAGTAACAAGCCCGATGGCGGGTTCCCTCCTCCAACTCTGTTCTCTCTCTTTCTGGCCAGCTCCTACTGGTCCATCAAAACCAGGTTCAGGCAGGGGCACCTGGGTGACTTAGTCAGTTAGGCGTCTTGGTTTCGCCTGAGGTCTTGATCTCACAGTTGGCGAGTTTGGGTCCCACATCGGGCTCCATACCGACAGCACAGAGTCTGCTTGGGGTTCTCTCTCCCTCTCTCTCTCTGCCCCTCCCCTGCCTATTCTGTCTCTCGGTCTCAAAATAAATAAATAAATTTAATAATAATTTAAAAAAAAGATTCAGGCAGCGCTCTCAGGGAACCTTCCTTCTGCTCTCTGAGCCTCCCGTGGGCCTTGTCCCCACTTCTATCCCAGACTCCCCTGGGCACTGAAATGACGTGTTTATCTCCCTCTCAGTGGAAAACTCGCTGAGGGTGGTGATTGTATCTCACCAGGGGGCTGTCCTGCTTCCCACCCACCCCCCCACCCCATCACACTGCAACCTGTGTGCCCAGGGCAGTGAGTTTTCCCGAAGATAGGAGGTGTCTTCTCCTGGATGACACCAATTCACTAGGGGCCAGGATAATGCTACCAGCCCAACTGAGGGCTCTAATTGTTACTCTGTCACTGAACCCACAACTGGACCCCTCAAGTTCCTCTAGTCCATCATCGCCTCTAAATCCGGAAGGCTAGGTGGGTACCGACAACGCGATTTTGTGTAACCACCACCACCACACGGCATCATTTAGCAAACAGGACACGCTGGAAAAGGAACATAATACCCCCCATGGGATGGATGTTCTGCCTTACTCCAGAAACACATCCTTCACTTAGGCTCTGAACAATCCCGGATCTACGTAGATCCTGAAGGACAGACTCCCCCCAAAAGTGTGCAACCACCTCACACCTAGGAGGATGGCTACTATCAATAAAACAATGTCAGCAAGGGTGTGTGGACACTGGCACCCTCGTGCACATTGGGAGGAACGTTAAGCAAAATAGCACAGCCGCTGTGGACCAGCAGGGAGGTTCCCCAAAAAGAATTAAAATTAGTGGTACCACATCCAGCAATTCCACTTCTTGGGTTACACTCAAAATAACCGAAAGCAGGGACCTGAATGAGTATTTGCACACCCACGTTCACAGGAGCATTAGTTACAACAGCCAAAAGGTGGAAGCCACCCAGGTGTCCAAAGCTGGAGGCACGGATACGCAAACGTGGTGTATCCATACAGTGGAATATTATTCAGCCTTAGAAAGGGAAAAAAATTCTGACACATGCTCCAGGATAGATGAATCTTGATTATGCCAAGTAAAATAAGCCAGTCACAGGAGGACAAATGCGCTACGATTCCGTTCACAGGAGGTACTCAGAGTCATCAAATTCATAGACACAGAGTTGTCAGGGAACGGGGAGGGGCAGGAGGGGGTACGTAGGGGGGGAGGGGAAAATGGGAGTTGTTCAGTGGGTACACTGTTTTAATTTGGCAGGATGAAAAAGGTCTGGAGTTGGATGTGAGTGATGGTTGCACAATAATGCGTGTACTTAATGCCAATGAACAGTACACTTAAAAATGGCTAAGATGATAAATTATGTGTCATGTGCACTTTAACACAATCTTTTTATTTTTATTTTTGAGAGAGAGTACGCAAGCAGGTGCACATGAGTTGGAAGGGCCAGAGGGAGAGAGAGAATTTTTTTTCAATGTTTCTTTTTATTTTTAAATTTTTTTTAAACGTTTATTTATTATTAAGAGACAGACAGAGACAGAGCATGAGCATGGGAGGGGCAGAGAAAGGAGGAGACACAGAATCCGAAGCAGGCTCCAGGCTCTGAGCTGTCAGCACAGAGCCCGACTGCGGGGCTGGAACTCACAAACCACAAGATCATGACCTGAGCCGAAGTCAGACGCTTAACCGAATGAGCCACCCAGGTGCCCCAATTTTTTTTTTTAAGTTTATTTATTTTGAGAGAGACAGAGACAGTGCGAGCTGGGGAGGGGCAGAGAGAGACGAGAGATGGAGACACAGAATCCCAAGCAGGCTCCGCACTGTCAGCGCAGAGCCCAATGCGGGGCTCAAACTCACAAAACCGTGAGATCACGACCTGAGCCGAAACCAAGAGTCAGACACTTAACCAGCTGAGCCACCCAGGCACCCCAAGAGAGAGAGACACAGACAGAGAGACAGAGAGAATCTTAAGCAGGCTCCACACTCAGCACAGAGCCTGACGTGGGGCTCGATCCCACAACCCTGAGATCACGACCTGAGCCAAAATCAAGACTCCTATGCCCAACCAAATGAGCCACTGAGGCACCCCTACCATAGCATTTTTTGAAAAGTATGCAGAGTTGTTCTGTGCCTTTGAGAATGAATTAATCAGGAAATGCAATTTGGTCTCAGAATTCTTCCCCAAAACTGATGGAGACAAGCAGGCAGGCCGCATTCCCTGGTCCCAGAAGGATGAAGAACCATAGTCCCCACCCCGCAAAGGGGTTCACCATTTATTTGGGGAACAGACAAGTTCCCAAACAAGGCCTAACATGGGGGCAGAGCCCTAGCATCACCTGGCCTCAACCCAGAAGGGAAGTCGCAGCCATCAGCATACACACAAGTAGGATACGGAGCCAGCCGACACCTGACCCAATGACCTGCCCCCAACACCACAGAAGCCTGGGAAGGTGGGTAGGAAGCACACAGGATGCTGGAGACCTCACTGGGTTTCAGTCCTGCTGGTTGCGTAATTCTGAGAAACTCACCTCGGGAGTTAAAGTGCCCAACTCACAAAGTCAAGAGGGTTAAATGAGATAGAACCAGTGGAGGCCCCAGCACTGTTCCTGGGTCACGTAGGTGCTCCATGCACACTGGGTCCCTTCCCTTCCTTCTACCCCACACACAGAAGCTTCCCTTTGGGCCAGTGCACCAAGCTCCTCTCAGGGCAGGCCCGGGGCATTATTCAACTTGGACTTCAAATTCCCACCCCCCTCTACATGGTGCACTACAACAGTCACATAATTATTAAATACACAGCAACAAATAGAAACGCCACCACAGTTCATGAGTTTCTGGGCAAGCTTTGTGGCAGTGGGAGAATCCGAGCCAGGTCTTGAAGGACAGATGGATCTCGAGCATGAACAAGAGAGAAGCAATGCCACACACGGAGCAAGCGTGAGGCGTGCAGGGAAGGAGGGCGCACGCAGAGGTCCGGGAGAGAGCCGACAGGAAGAAGCTCTATCAGTGAGGCCTTGAATGCCAACCTAGGTTTAGAATCAATTCTCAAGGAGACACGGAGTTCCAGGAGGGTTCTGGTAGATTTGTCCCAAGTTTTGAGTGGTCACTGTGTAGAAAGGGAGGGAGAAAGGAATGAAGGAGACCGGCTGGAAGGTATCTGCAACGGCCCAGGCACGACTAGGGCTGGCCTAAGTTAGAGGAGGTGAAAACTAAGAAAAGGAAACAAAGGCTAAAGATATTATGAAGAAAAACAAACACACAAATCCCCTCCCACTAACGCTAAGCTCCACAGCCAAGAGAGGCCCCCAATACTTCCATCACCGTCTGGCTCCCCAGTCTGTCTGCTGGGCCCTTCCGGACCTCCCTTCCCCTCCCTTCCCCTCCCTTCCTTTTGCTCTTGCTCCCTGGAGCAGTCTGCCTTTCTGTTCAAAAGCATTTATGAGATTGAAACGAGTGTATCTCACGGGCACCTTGTCAGAAACGTGCCATTACAAGTGACATTTTAGGGTGTCAGAGTTAGTCTCTTTCGTCTGCTGGTAGATCCAATTTGCCCAGTTGACAAGTGGGAAGGCTGTGACACCAATAATTATAGAAACAAACCCAACCCGGTATCTGGAAACCAAGCTGTTCTCTCCGTGTCTTCCCTCACACTCAGCAGGCAATATGGTGACCCACTGGCAGAGGGCCCTCACTTCTCAAAGCACAGGAGCTCACGGGGACCGGCAGGACCCCAGACCACGCGACTTTTCAAGACAGCAGCTGGAGGGAATGCGTATGACTTCTTAGGACTGAAGGAGAGCAGAACACTTCTTCAAAATACTACTGGGGTTCAAACAAAAGAGTACACGCTGTACAGCTCCACATATAGAAGCTTCTAGAGCAGGCAGAACTCCTCTCTGGTGACAGAGCTGAGATCAGTGGTTACCTCTGCAAGGGGTGTGTTGGAGGGGAGGGCTGACTGGGTAGGGGCAGCAGAGAATGTCTCAGGATGAGGGTGAAAGTCTTTATCTTAGTAAGGGTGTGGGTTACAACTAACCAAGAATTTGTTGAAACTAACAATTCAGATTTGTGCGGTTCGCCGTAAGTAAATTATATCTCAAGGAAAAATGTTACAAAATCTGCGTGTGTGTGTGTGTGTGTAATACGTACATAAAATAAAAAATCCACACACACGTATATAAGTTGGATGCAAAAGACATCAGAATCTCCTAGGAAGGCTAACAGTCTTACTTAAGAAAAACTAGGGGCACCTGGCTGGCTCAGTCGCTTAAGTGTCTGACTGCGGCTCAGGGCATGACCTCATGGTTCTTGAATTTGAGCTCCCCATGAGGCTCCATGCCGATGGTGCAGAGCCTGCTTGGGACTCACTCACTCTCTCTCTCTCTCTCTCTCTCTCTCTCTCCCTCCCTCTCTGCCCCTCCCCTACTCACACCCACACACGTTCTCTCTCTCTCTCTCTAAAAACAAATAGGGGCACCTGGGTGGCTCGGTCGGTTAAGCGTCCGACTTCAGCTCAGATCATGATATCACAGCTTGTGAGTTCAAGCCCCACATCAGGCTCTGTGCTGACAGTTCAGAGCCTGGAGTCTGCTTTAGATTCTGTATCTTCCTCTCTTTCTGCCCCTCCCCCATTCACGTTCTGTCTCTCTCTCTCTCTCTCTCAAAAATAAATATATTTAAAAATTTTCAAAATAAATAAAGTTTAAAAAAAAAAAAAGAAAAGCTAAAAGCCACTTTGATTCAGGTCTTAAGCTTTCAGCATGGAAATGAACTTGGAGACTCTGTTGTTCAATCCACCCTTCTCCAAATGAGTTCAGGTAGGACATGACCTACCCACAGTCACACAGCAAATCAGCTGCAAAGTGCTGACCAATGCCAGGCCTCCCAAGTGTTAGCCTGGGAGTAGGCTGTCTATTCTGGACTGGTGCCAGAAAAAGCAGCTGAAACAGAATAAATACCAAAGGTGATTTTATGAACTAATTTCATTTCAACCTTCAAACCTAAATAGTCACCCCCACCAAATTATGTGTGAGTGTGATTAACTTTCAAACATTAAAGAAACATTTGCCTTCATGAACCTGGGTCCAGAACTGCCTCTCAGGGGCATCTGGCTGGCTCAGTAGGTGAAAAGTGCAATCTTGATCTTAGGGTCATGAGTTCGAGCCCCACACTGGGTGCAGAGATTACTTAAAAATAAAATCTTGGGCTGCCTGGGTGGCTCAGTCAGTTGGGTGTCCGGTTCTTGATTTCAGCTCAGGTCATGATCTCACAGTCATGGGATCGAGCCCTGTGTTAGGGTGACATGCTTAGCACAGAGCCTGCTTGAGACTCTCTCTCTCCTTCTCTCTCTCTCTCTCTGCCCTTCTCCCCTTCTTGAATGCTATCTAAAAATAAAAAAAATAAAATGAAAGATAAAACAGAGGCGCCTGGGTGGCTCAGTCAGTTAAGCGTCTAACTTCAGCACAGGTCATGATCTCGCAGTTCATGAGTTCGAGCCCCGCATCGGGCTCTGTGCTGACAGCTCAGAGCCTGGAGCCTGCTTCGGATTCTGAGTCTCCCCCCTCTCTCTGCCCCTCCCCCACTCACGCTGTGAGTGTGTGTGTGTGTGTGTGTGTGTGTGTGTGTGTGTGTGTCTCCCTCTCTCAAAAATAAACATTTAAAAATTAAAAAAGAAAAGATGAAATAAAACCTTAGGGGAAAAAAAACCTGCCCCTTCATTAAATGGCAGGCTGCTACTACTTTCCTTAGCCTCCCTGCCCACATACAGATATCCTTAACTGGGCAAAGGGCCCTGAGGTAAGAGGAAAGACAAGCCCCCGGTTTTACCACTGACTCACGTGGGACCTTGGCAAGTCACTTTCATACAGTAGGCAATACATATTTGATCTCTGTCCCTAGTTCCTGGCACACGGCTCCCCAAGACCCTTGGAATCTCCGGAGTGCTGAGAGTGTCTTTTGTATGAGAAGGGGATGACGGGTTGGCTGGGGCCCCTGGACGGCTTCACGAAGGGGGCCGGACACCAGGAAGATCAGGCACCAGAGGACTGGGAACTTTCACCCCCGCCCCCACCCCCGCCAACCTCCAGGATGAGAGGGGCTGGAAAAGGAATCCATCACCGGTGGCCGATGACTTAACCAAATGCGCCTACATGACGTGGTTCAAGGAGCTTCCGAGTTAGCGAAGACCCTGCGGTGTGGGGAGGACGGTGCGCCCAGAGAGGGCACGGCCCTCTGCGCCCCTTCCCCTCATACTTTGTCCTGTGCGTCTCTTCCAGTTGGCTGTTCTTGAGTCGAATCCTTTACAATAAATGTAAGTAAAGTATCTTCCTTTATTTTGTGAGCCTTTCTAGAAAATTCCTGAACCTGAGGAGGGGGCCATGGGAACCCTCAATTTATAGCCAGCCGTGAAGGACAGGTGGCAGCCTGGAACTTGGGACCGGGGTCCTAGTTGGGGACAGACTGAGCCCTCAACCAGCAGCATCTGCAACGACTCCAGGTAGTCAGGTCAGAACCGAATTGCAGGACACCGACTTGGTGTCACAGACCTACTTTCCCTGGGCCTCAGTTTCCTCACCTGTAAAAATAAGGGGGGGTTGGACCGAATGCTGCTAATGCTCCTCTAGCTTGAATTCAATGAGTCTTTGAATTGCTGGATTAAGAATTTACAGAGTTAACACGAGGGATTCTCACTCTCTGGAAGCCACTAGCAAATTCCGCTTCCCAACGCCAAGCAACATCATTTCTCAGGCCTCATTTCCTATTTTGACTAATGACGTGCCAGAACTCTGTGTGGTTTCTCCTTTGAGAAGTGGCAAAAAACTCAACAGCGTCCTATTACAGGGCTCCGTCCTTGTCCCCAGCTCTCAAAGATGTGCAGCCCAATTCTTGGAGATGAAGGAATCCGTCTCTCTCCATTACACTCGATTTTAAACCAAAACCTGAAACAGAATTTTTGACGTGCCTTCCAGACTACAAGGCTGGTGCTTCATGAATGATTAAAACAGCAGCTGGTAACGTCTTAAAGGCAAGTTGGTCAGTTAGACAACTTAACATCTGCTTAAATCCCCTCTCCCCCCACCTTCCAGCACCGCAGTTCTAAAACTAATCCAAAGAGAAAAGTAAATCCAAAGAGAAAATAAATACATGGGTATACACAGGTCTTTCATGAGCAAGAAGAGCCTCACTGAGTTGTAAGAAAGCACATCCTTTGGGGTGCCTGGGGGGCTCAGTCGAGCGTCCGACTTCGGCTCAGGTCATGATCTCACGGTCTATGAGTTCGAGCCCCACGTCGGGCTCTGTGCTGACAGCTCAGAGCCTGGAGCCTGCTTCGGATTCTGTGTCTCCCTCTCTCTCTGCCCCTCCCCTGCTCATGCTCTGTCTCTCTCTCTCTCTCTGTCAAAAATAAATAAACATTAAAAAAAATTTTTAAAAAAAGCACATCCTTTAATAGAACTCTCAGAAAACGTGCTGGAAGGATGCAGACACTTGTGCACTGAAACACTAAGATTGAACTTGGTGAATAATTTCTAACACGAAGGCACATCTGAATTGGGGAGAGCTACTGTCAGATTTTCAGCTGCCAAGTTCATTCAGGTGTTCATTCATTCAATCACAAATAGCTACTGAGCTCTCCAGTTTAGTGGTAACGAGCACTGGCTCTGGAGTCCACAGACTCTCAAGTCCACAGACTTGGGTTCAAGTCCCTGCTCTGCCACTTATTATCCACAGACCTTGGGGAAGGTACTTAATTGCTAAGCCTCGGTTCCCTGCTCTAGAAAATGTGAATGATGGCACCTGCCTCGCAGAGCTGCTGTGAGGATGAGAGGAAATGATGCATGTAAGGTACTTAGCCCAGTTCCTGGTGAAGAGTCATGCTGACTAGCAGTGCTGGCGTCATTGTTCTGGTCTTCAAGGCATGTGTTAGACTCTCCTGAAAAATCAGGGCACGACACCACAGGCAACGAAAGAAAAAAAAAAAAACTGGATTTCATCAAAATTACAAACTTTTGTGCCTCCGAGGACCCGAACAACAGAGGAAAAAGGCAACCCACAGAATGGGAGACAATTATTTGCAAATCACGTAGCTCCTATTAATATCCGACGTATCGAGAAAGGTCCTAGACCTCAGCAACAATCACAACAAAAAAAACCACCTGATTAAAAAAACAAGCAAAGGATCTGGACAGACTTTCTCCAAAGATACACAAACGGCCCATAAGCACATGAGAAAATGCTCATTGTCACTAATGATTAGGGAAACGCAAATACAAACTGAAACGAGAGATCGCTTCACCAAGTAAGATGGCTACCATTAAAAAAAATAATAATAAACTACATAACAAGTTCTGGCGATGGCGTGGAGAAATCGGGGCCCTCTGCACTGCTGGTAGAAACGTTTAAAAGGGTACAACCGCTGTGGCCAACAGTATGGCAGGTCTTCCTCAAAATATCAAAAACAGAATCACCTTGCGATCCGGTAATTCTTCCTCTAGGTATATATATCCGAAACAACTGAAAGCAGGGACACGAGTGGGTATCTGCACACCCGTGTTCACAGCAGCATTGTTCACAGTAACCAAAAGGTGGAAGCAGCCCAAGTATCCAAAGATGCAGGAACGGGTAAATAAAATACGGTAGACACATATAATGGGATACTCTGAGCCTCAAAAAGAAAGGAGATTCTGAAACATACTTCCGCATGAAGCAATCTTAATGCCATTACGCTAAATAAGTCACAAAAAGACCCACTTATGTGAGGGTACCTTGAGTAGTCACAGTCAGAGACAGAAAGTACAATAGTTACCACCAGGGGCTGGAGGTGGGGAGAGAGGAGAGCTATCAATGCGTCCAGAGCTTCAGTTAGGCAGAACGAAGGAAGTTCTGGAGATGGATGGCGGTGGCTGCGTGCCAATGTGAATGTACTTAAATGTCACTGAACTTTATTTTAATGGTCAGAATGATAAAGTCTATGTTGGATATATTTTGCCACAATTTTTAGAAGTAAATCAAAAAAGAAGTACAAGCAAAAACAGATGCCCTCATGGAACATTTAGTCTGATGCATAGAAGGAGCTCTAACGTAACACCACGTTTTGCTTTTACGTAGGGTATCTCGTTGATCCTCTTACCCCGTAAGACACCACAGAGCAGGTATTCTCGTCACATACACACCTCCCTTCCCTGTTTATGGATCAGGGAAGTGAATATTAGAATAGTTAATGGCCTCACACACGCCAGTCAGTCACACCAGAGACAGAGACAGGACTAACTCTAATGTAAAACAAAAAGTGTCAAATGTTGGAAGAGAACAAAGAGAGGACAGCAGCATCCACATTGCTCTAGAATTCCTTGATGGGACTATGCTAGCTTCCGGAACTCCCACATGCAATCAGTTAAGGCCCTTCCTTGTCTAAATGGAAACAGACCAAGCTTGCAATCTACAAGGCCCTGGGAATACAAGCCTTGGAGCTTGATCCCCTGAACCTTGGGCAAGTTTCTTCGCTCCTCTCCTCTAAGCCATTCCTTCGTCTGTAAAATGGAGATCATACCACTGACTCAATGGAGTTATCAGAGAAAATAATACTGCAACAAGCTAATGTGTGTCAGAGGATGCCTAGAAGACGCTGAAGGATCAGTAAATGATGCCCAATATTTTGAGCTCTGAAAGACACTAAAAAATAAGATTGATAGAAAGGAACCTTTGGAGTAACTATGCAGAGTGTATTCTGCCACATTCTGTGAAGGTCACAAAGAAATAGAAAGGCATCCTGCCTAAGGGAGGCTCCAGTCTCATTCAGAAAATAAGGGAGTAAAACACGTGAGGAGACATAAAATAAATAACCTCAGGAAACTGTACCAGGCAGTTTCCTAGGGCGGCCTAGGAAAACTTCCTGGAGGAGGAGGCAGGTGCTGCCAGACAGCAAGCACTCTAACTAGAAGATCAGCAACATTCTTCCAGGTCAGGAGGATTAGTGAGAGCACTAAAATAAGCACCAAGTCTGAAAATGGTGTTTATTTATTTATTTATTTTTAGTTTTATTTGAGAGAGGTGGGGGAGGGACAGAGAATCCCAAGCAGGCTCTGCACTGCCAGCACATAGCCTGATGCAGGGATCCCAACTCACAAACCGTGAGATCATGACCTAAGCCTAAATCGGACACTTAGGTCGCCCAGGCGACCCTGAAAATGGTTTTTAACAGCCCCTCTCCTAGCCACAACAAGGTGGGTCACCACAAAAAAAAAAAAAAAGCAAGCCTGAATGTTACTTGTATCTTTCCAGACTACTAGGTTAGCCTAAACTTCTGAGTGATTTATCTGCTAGGTCAAGAACAATAACCCTTAACTGAAACTCCTCTGGGCACTGTGTTTACACTCTTCCTCACTCTACATCCACCCCCCTCCAAGAAAAAAACAAGTAAATTACACAGCAATACACAAGAGTATTTATACAATGTTGCACCTCCAAGGGAGCAAACAGGGTGAAATACACAAGTATTCCACTTATTACATGAAATGAGAAGAATCTCAATGAGCTTCTAAGAAAACATATCATGGTCATTTTTTTTTTTTCTCCTTTGCATTTTTTTGTACATTTTTCAAATTTTCTACATGGATAAGCACTGTTCTTTAAAAAACGCAATTCTGTAAGAATTTTTTATATCCCAAATAGTCCACTCTAAGCAATGACAACACCTTCAGCAAAGCCCTGTGAGTGCCTCAGCTCCTTGGTCTTGCACATGGAAAGCAGGGCAGGACAAGGAGACGCTGACCCTCACCACAGGACTGACTGGTGTTTTATAAGCTGTCCAGGCAGTTAAGGACAAATGCTCTCAGAACCCCAGATTTCCTCCCGTGGCCCAGCAACCTGCCCCAGCACTTCTCCTCTCTGATGGGGGCTCATAAGGAGGGCCATACCCCAAATCTGGGAGGAATGAGCAGTGACTGCTACTGACATCCCTGTAGGACCCCTGCCCCGCGCACACAGGGGCTTTGATGGTAAGAGACAAGAATGACCTTTGGTGGCTGCCAAGGGGAAATCTCCCCGCCTCTGTAATGATACCCATGCTACTCCCCTCCCTAGATGTTCTTCCTGGCTTCCCAGTGCCACTAATGAAAGAGCCGAAACTATCTGGCCAACCTTTGAAGCCCCCTACCCTCAGGCCTAACCCTACCTTTCCAGTCTCACCTTCCGCCACACTCCCTTGCTAGGCCAGTAGAACCCATGGTATTATGCACCTCCCCCCTCAACATCAGCCTGTGCTCAAGCTGCTTGCTGTCTTTGCCAAGAGAGCCCTCTAGCCTCCTTCTCCATTTCCACCCGTCCATCAAAGCCCTGCTCAGCAGCCACCACCTCCTGAGTTTTCCAGACTTCTTCCTTCCTTCCTTCCTAAGGTGTCCTTCCTCACCCCTCCCTTGCTGAGGGCAGCACAGCATAACAGCACACCAGCTCTGGAGCCAGAATGCTGGGGAGTTCCACCCCGGCTCCCTTCCCTAGTTGTGTGACCTTCTCTCTGCTTCGGGGTCCCCGTCTGCAAAATGTAGACAATAACAGTACCTCCCTCATGGTATTGTTGTGTGGATGGATCATAGGACTGCAAGGCATTCAAAGTGACCACTTCAGTCTCCAGCACACAGTAAGCCTTTGGCTATTGGTGTTACTACTGGAGGTCATGAGCCCTTCCATCCTCCACTCTCCTACTTCATTTATCTGTCCAGTCTAATGCCACCCATATCTCATTTAGGTACTTTTTACCGTATCTGACTGAGGTACTTGTCTTCACTCCCTTACTAAACGGAGCATCCTGGTAAATGCTTAGCTTGATACATACAGAGAGGCAAGATAGGGCCACTGAATGAATGACCAATTTCTAAATGATCCCACTTATCGTCTGTCCATTGGAAAACCCGTATTTACCATTTGAAGAAAGATAAAGAAAAGATTAAGGAAGCAGAACTTTTCAGAACTTTTCATGTAGAGCAACGGTTCTCAAAAGTGTGGTCCCTGGACGAGCTGCAGCATTAGCATCTCTTGGGAACTCAGAAATGTAGAATGCTAGGCCGCAGCCTGCACCTAGTGAATCAGAAACTCCAAGAGTAGGACCCAGCAATCTGTTTTAACAAGCCCTCCGGGTGATTCTACCGACCATGAATCATGAGACCTGAAGAACAAGAAGCAACATGGCAGCACAGAATGAGCACTGACTGGATCAGGAGTGGATTCCAGCCTTAACTCTGGCACCAATCTCTCGCACAAGGCCCTACACAAGGCTCTTAAACTACTCTCAGGGCCTCAGCTTCCTTGTAGGCAAAACACTGAGACCATTAAACACAAGCAATAACACTGAGACCATTAAAACGCTACTGGGATTAAATGCAATCCCTCGAACAGAATTTGCATACAGTAGGTGCTTAATGGTTTTAAACTCCTTTCAGTCAAAAGGAGTCAAAAGGGCTTGGCAGATTGCAGAGCACAACAGCAATCTGAGGGATAACTAATTCTTCTTGGAACAAACCCCCAGGCTGTCAAACACCTAGCATTCCCAGGGCACTAGGAGGCTGTTTATGTCTAACACCATCCAACCTATAAGCACAAACTCTGCAACAGAGTATCTGCTTCTTACCTGTTTATGAAAGCTGAACCAGGAAGAGAACAGATGGTCCTCCCTGAACCACCTCACCACCTCACCACCTCACCCCACAATATTCCCATCAGAATTAACTACTCACTAATCTTTTAATTTAAATGATCCCAAACTTCACTCTTGGAAAAAGAATAATCTGAAAACGTTCTCCAGCCAGTAAAAGGAACTGTCAACTCTTGCAGAGCATCATGGACCTGACTTGGGGAACTCCTGGTATAGGACATCCAACCCCCCAGCGGTCATGGAGGGTTTAGATTATGACAGAAATCTTCCTGGGGCACCTGGGTGGCTCATTTGGTTTAGGGTCCAACTTTGGTCCAGGTCATGATCTCACGGTTTGTGAATTCAAGCCCAGCACCGGGCTCTGTGCTGACAGCTCTGAGCCTGGAGCTTGCTTCAGATTCTCTCTCTCTCTCTCTCTCTCTCTCTCTCTCTAGCTCTCTGTCCCTCCCCCGCTTGCTTACGCATGCTCTCTCTTGAAAATAAACAAACATTAAAAAAATTTTTTTTTTTAAAGACAGTAACCGGGGCACCTGGTTGGCTCAGTTGGTTAAGGGTCTGACTTCAACTCGGGGCATGATCCCACAGTTCATGAGTTTGAGCCCCGCGTCGGGCACTGTGCTAATAACAGCTCTGGGCCTAGAGCCTGCTTTGGATTCTTTTTCTCCCTCGCTCTGTCCCTCCCCCAGCTCACACGGTCTCTGTCTCTCAAAAAATGAATAAATGTTAAAACAAAAATGTTTAATAAAAAATACAGTAACCTTAGGAAATTTGTTTCAGAGGAGAAAATCCAGAAATAAAAGTATTTTTTCTTCCTCCACACTTCTTAGTTCCTTGTACTACTGCTCATTCTGCTCTAAACCATGCATTCTACTAGGGAACCACCTTCTAGAAGGACAGGTAGGATAGAAACAAGAATACACAGGTGACTATGTCCGACTGGGGGCTTATCCGTGCATTCAATCAAATAGCACCAGCTTACAATGTCCATGTGAGGCCCCAGGCATAAAATAATAATTATCCTACCCCTTTCCCATCTGGACGCAGCAGAACAGCTCCCACAAAGCAGGGTGGTGAGAAGGAGGGCCATTCTGCCATCAACGAGGCAGTGACCAGAAAACACACCATCAACTTTCACAAGGGCATCCATGCGGTGGGTTTCAGGAAGAGTGCCCCTCAGGCCCTCAAAAAGATCCAGAAATTTGCCATGAAGGAGATGGGAACTCCAGAACTCCCAGATGTGTGCACGGACATCAGGCTCAACGAAGCTGTCTGGGCCAAAGGCACAAGGAAAGGCCCATGCCGAAACCTTGCAGGATGGTCCAGAAAGTGTAATAAACATGAAGGGTCACCAAACAAGCTATGCACACTCTCTACCTACGTACCTATCGCCGCTTTCCAAAATGTACAGTTAATGTGGGTGAGAACCTACCAGACTGTCAAATAAAGATACAAAACCACCAAAAACAATGATAGAAATACGAATTATCAAGCCCTCAGACTACAAGCCCACCACACCTTTGGTGAACATGTTACCTCAACTGAAAGCTCCCTGAGAGCAGTTTGTAAGTATGCGTAGCCCAGGGCCTGGCACCCACAGGCACTCGAAAGGCCTACTGAACGAAACGGATCGGGTTCTTTCTGTACAAGCCCCACGCAGCTGTTGAGAGGTATTATTTCATGAGTGGGTAACATGAGGACCAGAGAAGACTGAAAGCTGAAGTCAGAAAAAGAATGTTATCTTTGATGTTATTACCCCCACCCCCAAAACAAGGCTTCACCCTGGGCCCAAACCCAACTTGCCACTGCTCCCCAAAGCCACCTCTTTTCCACTCAGACTGGTGAACACAGATGTGCTCACACCCCGCTCCCTGCCTCATGTACCCTTCCCCGCGCATGGGGTGTCCTCTTCCCTAATTCCCACCCACCGTCGTGAGCAGCTCTCGGGCTCAACGACGCCAGTCTCGCCTCCTCGGCTCTTAAGAATTCTTTTTGGACTCCTAAGAGCACTGAAAATCCCCACTATTCCGCTGAACACTTAACTATGGAGTGGCCTTCTGTTAGTGATCATTATTCTGTGCATCTGTGCTCTCTCGCTTCATACCATAAATCAATCCCTTGAGGACCAGGACGGCTATGAAATCCCAGCTCTCCCTTTTACCAGTTGACCAGTGGCTTTCTTTACTCCCCTGAGCCTCAGTTTCCCCATCTCTAAAGTGGGAAGGACAAAAAAGCTTACACTGCAGAGTGGCCCTAAGAAGCAAGTAACGGCTGTAGAATTGCTTCCTGTAAGCTGTAACTGCTGCTGTTAATCACCAGCTTTGTTGTTTTATTTCTGTATCCCCTCCCTCCCATCAACCACCTGGCAATACTTTCAAAAGAATACTAACAACACTAAATGTCATGAAAGTCACTTTTATGCTTTACTACAACAGCACAGAATATATACTAGAACCTCATTCCGTCCTCTAATTACTTATCTGAACTGTGAAATTAGCTAGGCCTTGCCTGTTGGCTAACTGGCAATGAGGAGGCTCTGCTCTCTTTATGTTCAAGCGTCTTTTACAAGGGCTGGTGGATCTGGGACCTGGTCACAGGTCACAGATGGGCCAGTTGTCCCACATATCCTTTCCAGATAGCAAATTCAACCTGAACTTAACTATTGTTATTAACAGTGACAGCTATGATTTATTGAGCCTCTACTATGTCCCAGATACCACGCTAAGTGTTTTATATCCATTATCTCACTTAAACTGTACTACTCTGTATGACTCTCTCTCTCTCTCTCTCTCTCTCTCTATCAGCAAGCTAAGGTTCAGAAGGGTCACACAGCCAACAAATGGGTAAGGTAAAATTCAACTTAGGCCTTCCTGACAGAAGGCTCATGCTCTTTAAACTCCCTATGTACCCCTATAGCCCTAATATTTGTAGATTTTTAAATGTCCTTTAACTTCTACCCCTTATCAATTACCTTGGCACTTTGAAGGTGTAGAACTTCCTATTGTAAAGGAAGGAGGAAAAAAAAAATCCTTCCAAGCTCGCCAGCTCCCTCCAGTAACTGGCTGTAATTCAATACCCAAGTGAGAAATGAGGTTTTGGAATATGGCTGCAAGTGAAAAAGCCCCTGAGGAAAGGAAATGAAGAAAATCTAGATAGACATCGTAGTCCATAAAGGTGGGAAGAGACTCTTCCAGGGCCCAGTGTCCATCATCCCTCACCAAAGACCTCGTACTACAAAGAAAAGAAAGGCTCCAAAATGCCAGTTAGCCGCCAAGAGAGGCCTCAATAACTTCACATACCCCGCTAAAGGCTGATAAGTAAACTGGAAAATCGTAAGTGAAGCAAGAAATAATCAAATCACTACTGACGAAACCAGCCAGGCCCATAAGGACAGGAAAGGTCCGGCTCATAAAAGACGTTTTACCAGTCCTTCCACCAACTAGGAGGAACCCGGTTTTAAAAGAAACCCATCAACATTCTCAACTAATCACTTGGCTTAAGTTCCTGCCTTGGGTGAAAAGGCAAGTTGCCTTTTAAGTAAAGAAATCCCATACAGGGGGGCCATTCTGATGTTCTTTTACCTAGCCTTGGGCTTTCCTTACCCAGGATACTGGTCACCTCTGGTGCCCTTTTCCAGGTGTCCAGACCCCCCATATAGAATTAACAGGTGCTGCACAGTACCCCTCTCTCTGCATTGTCACCAATAGACTTCAGCTTTGGGCAAACTTAACAGAGCAGGAAAGCAATAGTCAATGTGCAGAGACTACTATAAAGAATATTAAAACTTGAGAACTTGAAGGCACCTACCATATCTCACCTCCAAAACCCTCAAACCACAAAGAGCAGTGACACGGAAAATGTCAAACCAGAAAGAGCAGTGACTCGCACAAGGTCATACAGGGAAAGTCATTGGCAAAGACCCCACCGAAGCCCAGGTTTCATGATTCCCAGTCCAGGGCTCTCATCATTAAGTAACGCAGGCTCCCTTCTTTCCCAGAGGCAGTCAGGTATGCCATCCCCACGCCAAGATGACCACCCTCTAGGAACACTTCCCCACAATCCCAGTCCCTCCTACAGCCTAGCTGAGTTGCAATTCTAATTAGCAAGTCTCAGAGCAGGCAGTATTCTCTGGGAGGGTGCCCGGTGTGAGGGCTGCTGGTACTGAAAACAGGGACAAGGATGGAGGAAGAAGGGTGTGGGAGAACTAGGTTCTGCCGGCAGTGGCAGCGACACTGTCGGCCTGGATGAGGACGCACTCACTGGCATCTCCCAGTAGGCGAGGAGGTAAGCCGACCAGCAGCCAGCACCACCTCTATCAGCCAGGAAGGGCTGGGCCCTGATCCGGAGGGACGCGCGGAGCATCTCCGAGTCCCAGTTGGGCCTCGGGGAGCCGCCTGGCAAGGTGGCACCGGCGCCGTGAGCAGGCGCAGACAACCCGTGGGCAGAGGCCCGACGGCAAGGATGCCCGGCACGCCGGTGAGGTGGCACCGGTGCCCGGCAGAGGCCCGCGGTCCTCACCAGCCCCGTCCACCGCCGCCGCCCACCCAGATTGCCCACCCTTCGCGCGGCCTTACCGAGGCACTGCCCCACCGGGGTGCTGAACGGGTTCCCCAGGAGGAACTCCATCTTGAGCGGACAACACGGCAGCGGCCCGGGCCCCCTGTCAGCCGCCCGGGTATCCGCTGTCCCCCGCCGCGCTCCCGACCTGACTGACACTTGCCCCCGCCCCACCCTCTCGAACGCCGAACGCCCGGCCCCTGACCCCACCCCTTGTCGCGTCCCTATTGGGCAACGCCTGCCAAGCCCTTCTCCGATTGGCCCCCACACCTCCCTCGCGAAGCCCCACCTACCCCGCGGCGTCCGATTGGGCGGAGCGGCGAGCTAGGTCACAGGAATCTCCGTCAGGCGTAGCGGCACCTCCCCTGGCCCGCCCCCGAACGGGAGTCTGTGTATTTTGATTCATCTATATGTTGGTCAATCTAGTGAATCCTTACCATTATTGGTCAAGAGGAGAGTCAATCACTCCAATAGGGGCCGGGGGAGAGGCGGGGCTACTAATATCCCTGCCCATAGAAGGCGCTGATTGGAGGAACGTTTGTTTTTTCTACTGCTGGTTGGTGGTAGGAGTATTTCCCCACCCAAGAAATGCTGTCACGTGACCGTCAACTTTCACCCAGGATGTCTACCTCTAGACTTCCCCTTAGCAACCGGCTGGCCGCGCTTGGTTCCCTTAGCAACCGAGCGAAGCATCTGCTGCATGGAAACAGTCCGGTAGCCGGCGCTTCAGACGGTGAGACCCTGGACCTGAGAGTGCGGGTGGTCTCGCGTGGGCAGATAGAACCCCGACTTAAAGCTTTCCTCTGACCTTTTTTCTCTGGGAGTCGGCCCGGCGCTCCTCACCTATAAAATAAGCACACAGGTTCTCTGTCAGCCACTTACGGCCGCGCTGAGACCCGGGCTTCCAGCCTTTGGATGAGAGAAAAACGCTAAGGAAGCATTTCCCTGGGGGAGCAGGGCCCAAAGAGATTTTTAGGGGTTCCACCCCGCGCCTCCTGGCCTGATCTCTCTTATCGAAAGTTACCCGGTCCATTGATAACTTCTTCAGGTGTTTAACCCTCATATCCGACCTCCTCACTGTCATAAAATTGTGTCTCTTCTTTATTTTTATTCTTTACCTTGGTGCTGTATGAAGTATTTTGGCTTGGGATACAGTTACCCGAGTTCCTTGTCTGCCTCTTGTCAGTAGTTCATTGTATGACTTTGGACAATTTCCTTACCCTCCCAGGCTTCAGTTTCCCTACCTGGGAAGTTAGAGAATTAGGACTCCTTTCTCCGATGGCTTCCAGAGCCGACATGTAATCAAATAATGAATGTGCGCTTAGTACCCAGTAAGCACTCGGTAAATAGTTGATTTTTCTTATTAATCCATGGCCGATAGGGGCTTTGTTTTTCAGATTCAAATGATCCCAAGTTCTTGTTCCACTGGACAACTCTGGTTTTGTTTCTCCGTGAGGAGGCTGCTCCATTGACAGTGGTGTAAAACTCGCTGCTGCTTTTCCCATCTCCTACCTCTGGTCTTCACCAACAACACCATTGTCAGGCAAGTCAACAGGAACCCAGGTTGGGTGGTAAATTATTGCTAAAATCCCCTTAGGGGAGGAGCGGTCGGGCCTCCACCCCGAGCCAGAACAGCTGTGAGAAACTCTGTGCCCTGTGACAATGAAAATCCACAGTGCCCTGGGTTCTCTGTACTGTAGCCAGAGTGAGCTTCTTAAAATTGAAAGCTGTTCACATCACTGCCCTTATTAAGCCCCAGGAGCTTCCCAGGGATCCTAGGATAATAAACTCCTGTAGGCCTCTCCGACCTTGCATCCCTTCAGCCCAAAATTAACATGTCTCATTCTCTCCCACCTCAGGGCCCTCACTGTGCAGTTCCCTATTCCTTCTTTCCTACCCATCCTTCAGATCTCGGCTCTGTCTCCCCTGGCCAGGTCAGGTGCCCCTGGTGTATGCTGTCTGTCCTAGTTCCCTCCATCTACACACTTGTCATGGTTTGTAATTAAATGTATGATTATCTGATTCACATCTGAAACAGAGGGAAGGAGATCTGTTTTATTCACAGCTTGTAGTAGCTGTGACTAAAAATGTGAATTCGTTACACATGTGTGGGCTACACACACGCTCTTAAACAAATGTAGGAGGGAGGAATTATCCATTTTTACAGATGGGAAATCAAGGGCTTAGACAGGTGAGGTTAGTTGCCGCAGGATGCACGCTCAAGTTCCAAATCCTGCCCTCGCGTGCTTAACAAAGATTGTGCCTCATAACCGTTCCACGCTGCGGAGTGACTGTGGGCTTGACTGAAAGCGAGCCTGATCCTTCCCAGGTGCCAGGCCTAGATGAGGTGGGAGGGATGAGAATTCAGTCAGAGTTTTGAAATCGGAATTAAGAAGCATTTCCCAGAGTACGGCATTTTTCTTTGAAAACGCACAAACACTTTGCAGGTAACATCTGCCAAATCCAGCACATTAAAATTTCCCCAAAGGCAAGCTGGTGTCAAGTTATAGGAAGTCTTAGAAAAAATTGTTTCAAAAGACTGGGGAGATGGAAAGAGGGGGAGGACTAGAAACGTCTTTGGGAGTTGATTCATTCACCCTAAGGAGTTGGAGCCAGCGTTGAGAGCCTGGAGAGGGGGAGATGGAAGGCGCAGGTGGAGAAGGGGTGTGGGGGGTGGGGGCTAGTGCAGGGGGTGGGGAAGGGGGTGGAGGGGAGGCTGTGGCTCCTAAGGAGCAGAAGGAAAGGATGCACGAGAGTTAAAGGCACAGGGACATTTGATCACGGACAGCCCCGAAATGGAAGATGCATATTTACATAAGCTGCATCCAAGTGGATGGTGGGGGAGGACCGATGAGGGCAGCGGGCAGTGGCAGTCTCTAAGACCAGGTGGCAGGATTGCCCGGCCCACCCCAGTTTGCAGTGAACACCATCAGCCCAACACCGGGAGTCTCTCCAGCAGCACTCAGCGGAATAATACAGGGACTGCCCAGCATCAGGGAGGAGGCCTGGGTGCTGGGGACACAAGAGGGTGAAGGTAGATGGTGAAGCCAGCAGGGAGGAGAGACACAGGAGTGGAAAGAAGAAGGGAGGACTGAGTTTCCAGAGGGTTCAGGAGGCAGAATCTGGGAGCTTCCAATAGGGGGTGCCTTCCTGCAGGGTCCAACCCTTCTGGATGTTGATAATGATGAGAATGAGGTTGGGGTGCCCAGGCTTCCCAGGGCCATGGCTCCGTCCAGCCAGGAACAGCAGCCCAGGGTCAGCCTACGACTGAGCAACTCCACAGATCCCCCGTTTGCCTGCAGAGTCTCAGCCAGATCCCTTTGGCCCATTAGCAGTAGAAACCTAGGGGCGCCTGGGTGGCTCAGTTGTTTACGTGTCGACTTGGACTCAGGTCATGATCTCATGGCTCATGAGTTCAAGCCCCTCATCTGGCCCCTTTCCCACTTTATCTCTCTCAAAAATAAATTGAAAAAAAAGAAAAAAAAAAGAAACCTACTGGTGTCAGTTTAACTAAAAGAGGATTTAATGTGAGGAGTCAGGAAACTCTCACAGGGCCTGGAATTAGGGACGCTAGGGGTGGGACAGCCAGCAAAGACTGTGTCAGTCTGTCCGCCCTTCTGTCTTATTTTCGGGATCACCCAGGTTCCCGTCTCTGTTTCTCTCTGTCCATCTGCCTCACCCCCGTCTTGTTATCTCCGCTTAACCACACGTCTGGCCGGCCCATGGCCCCCCCCAGTTCCTCCCCAGCTCACACAGGCAGCTCTGATGAGACTTTCATCCCACTGCCCCAGGTCCACATTCCTCAGCGGGAGAATACGAATGGCCAGCGTAGGTCAGTGTCTGCCAATATCCATGCACTGGGCGGCTTGTGGTGAGATGGGGGGAGTACGGATACCACTGCCTGATGGGGACAAGCGTCTCAGAAGGGGAGCCACCGGCTGCTATGCCTGGCCTGAGCTGCCAAGGATCATGGTCAGCGGTTGGTGGCAAAACACTGAATAACAGTGGGTGAGGAAAGCCAGAGGCTTTGACGGCCATGGCCATAAGGGCAGCTGAGCTCCCAAGGCTGAAGAGACCGGTGTGGACCACCAGTCCCCGGGGTGGGGGTAGGGTCACAGCCATGGTTATGGGACCAAGGGGTGCACCCCTGCAGATGGGTGCCAGGCAGGACGGGTACAGACGGTTGCTGGAAAAGGCCTGGAGAAGCCTTAGTGCAAACGTACTAGCCTCTCAGTGCGGTGGGCCACGGACCGGGATGGGGGCAGCGTCAGAGCATCCGTGACTGTCACCGTGCTCCTTAAAAAGACCCCAGCCAAACCCTGTCTTCAAACAAAGGAAGGAGCAGATTGTGGAGGAGGAACGTGGTGTTTTTTAGGGAAAATGAACTGGCTGTACGACTCAGTGGAGCCAAGAGTGATGGACGAGGACATGCTCAAGCTGGCTGTGGGAGAACAGGGCCCACGGGACGAGGCTGGGCAGCTGGCCAGGCAGGAGGGCATCCTCTTCAAGGATGTGCTTTCACTGCGGCTGGACTTCCAAAGTGCGTATCCTGGGCTGGGCTGGGGCCACCAGGCGGCCCAGCGCCCCGCCCCTGGCTTCTCTGCCCCAGAACTCCACGCAGAGTCCAGGATCACGGGACCCACGTCAGCGGGCGGGCCCGCGTGGGTTAGAAGGCATAGGAATGGCAGAGAGTGTTTGAAAAGTTAATACCGAGTATCATTAGCATTTGAATATCCACGGCACTGCTGATTCTGAATAATAGGGAAAAAGATAAAATTCTCCCACTCCAACTCTAAATGAACCCAAAGGCCCCGCTGCTTCCGTCACAGATCCCACATGGAATTCTTGGAGCGGGGTCCCTGGCAGGTGGAACCCAGAAGCGTGGTCCCACGCAGCCAGGAAGAAGCCATGGGGCGGAGGAGGATGTGCGCTGGGGGCAGGAAGCAGGAGAGGCGCCTCAGGAGCAGGAGGACAGCCTCGTGGGAAGACAGGTCCTTAGTGCCTCCGTGTCCCCTTCTGTAAAATGGGAAGATGATAGTCCGTGTCTCAAGCTCTGGTTAGGAGGAGAAAGTGAGGTAACACACGCACAGTGTGTTCGCTCGAGAAGGCCAGTGGCTCAGGACAGAGGGGGTGCGAGAGGAAGCGAGAGAGGCGGGCAGGGTGCTGCGTGTATTGTGAGGGTGGCTCCACAGCAGTGACCCGGGCTGCTTCACATTCCTGCTCTGTCCTGGGGTTCTGTGCTGGCCTGCCGGGACACCCAGGAGACAACAGGGGAATGACTGAGGCCCTGCCTCAGCCAGTCTGGGGCGGACCACGGGGACACAGCAGTGGGCAAGGCAGGCACAGCCCTGGCCCAAGCCTCATGAACCCACAGGCCTCCCCAGAGCATGGCCTCCACGGCTGACCACCCAGAGCAGGAAGGGACCCTGGGCCCAGCCACCTCAGCGGTGGGAGGGGTGAGGGGACTGCAGAATGGCCATCACCAGAGGGGGCTTTAGCCTCCTTTAGCTCACCTCCTCCCCTTCCTAAGGTTCATTTTGCTGGTATTTATAAAATGCCTCTTATATGCTAGGTGCTTTTCTAGGCACTAGGGATTCAACTGTGAACAAAAAAAACAAAAATCCCTGTCCTCATGGAACTGATGTTCAGGTGATGGGAAAATTAAAACAAAAACAGTGTATGTTAAGGGTAATATGTGCTATGGAGGAAAATCAAGAGGAGGGAAAAAGAGGAGTTGGGGGTGGAGCACGGTGTTTTATTGGGTGGTCAGAGGCCTCATCATGAAGGTGACAGTTGAGCAAAGACTAGAAGGAAGTGAGGGAAGGAAGCACGCAGAGATCCAGGGAAAGCATTCCAGGCAGAGGGAACAGCCAGGGCAAAGGCCCTGAGACAGGCACCCCTGTATGGAGACAGATCAGAGAGGTGAGGAGGTCAGCTAGCATCAGTCTTGGGGGCCAACAGACAGTGTTTGGCTTTTATAGTGAGTGAGATGAGAACCCCGGGAGGGTCCTGAGCAGAAGAAGGACAGGATGGGACTTAGCTTTTCACAAGATCCCACTGGCTGCGGGAGGATAGAGTGTGGCACCCCAGGGCCAGAGCAGAGAGACTAGTGAGTGAGACAGTTGCCACTGCGGTCCAGGAAACAATGGCAATGAGCTGAGACCAAACCGGGGGTAGTAGAGGCAGACCCCATGTCTATGTTGAAGATCAAAATTGGACTTTTTGAGCAGTCCTGTCATTGCTAGTAACTCATTTAGAACTGGTGAATACATCCCGGTTTTTTGTTGTGTTGTTTTGGCTTTTCCACATGAACTGCTGATGCCTAAGGAAAAGGCAGCACATAGGTGTGCAAGGCAGAGCACCCGGAGTGCGGGAGCCACCCAGGGGAGCAGCATCTCCGGAAAGTCAGTCATAGCCAAGAGCTGTCAGTCTAAGACCAGGGCCAGAACAGGCTCCTGGAAAATCCAGACCAGGATGGGCGGTATCTGAGGTCCTGAGCCCAGCTCTGCCCCAGAATTGTAGGTGGAGCTGGTGGCTGGTATCATTCTGGGAAATCTGGCCACAGCGAGCTGGGGAACAGACACCAGTCCCACTTGCCCCTGGGAATGGCAGAGGCAGGGCCCTGGGGGAGAGAAATGCGGTCCACCCATCCCCACCCCCACCTGGCTTGGGGAGGGCAGCCAAGAGGGGGCACCCGGCCTCCCCCAGGACCTCACAACCTCTGAATGAATGTCGAAACCACTGCCCCTGAATGTGTGGTTATCAAGTGTGCTTTTTCTTTTAACCCCTTTTACTTCTATATTATTTCAGTTATTTTAATGAGCGTATTCTAATTTTATAAGTTTTAGAAATCCTTGCAAAAGCAAATATAGAAAAAAGGGGCATGTAAATGACAAAGCTATTATGGCTACTAGAGGAAACTGGGGGCAGGTTTAGGCCTCCAGAATTTTACGTACGTAGCATCTCCTTATTTATACGTCAGCGTAGTTCAGAACTCTTCTGGCTGTCAGCAACAGAGACCGACCTCTGCCTGGCATCAGGAGCAAAAAGAATGAGTTGGCTGCGTGTCTGTGAAGGTGGTCTTTAGGGACAACAGGTCAGGAGCTTCCGTGACATCAGGAACCCGCCTCTCTGTCGTATGGGTTATTTATCCCGCTCCCCATATAGGGACATTTGTGGGTCCCCCGATCTTTTTGCCTCTCATGTGCCTATCGGTATTTCTTTGGGCACACACACAAGTGTGCCTTTGCAGACAGATTCCAAATAGAGGAATTGCAGGGTCAAAGGCGACAGGCATTAAGTATTTCAGTTAACGCGGCCAAATTGCCCTCCAAAACGGCTGAACTAGTTGACACGCTCACCAACGTGCACGAGGGGTGGGTGGTGCAGGCATTCACCCTGCAGCCTCGTTCTATTTGTCACGCTGTGGCAGGAAGGACGCTGTTGGTGTCCCGTGTCCCGAGGTGTTACAGGCTCCTGAGAAGCCTCCTAGCTGGACATTAGAGGTGGCACGACTGAGTCCCATGCCCTGGGCAGGTTCAGCCCACACTCACGACGACCCTCCGTAGGCCTTTGAGTTCTACTGCGTTCCTGGGTAGAAGCACTGATCACTGCCCGCCCGCTCTGCACTAATAGAGACTCTTGGGTGCTTAGCCCACATCCCCAGGTCGCATGCTCCAGGTCAGGGCGGTGGAGTTATGGGCCTTGTGAACGGTTAGTATTGGCCGTTGCAATTTTTTAGTGCACCTGCACTGAACTCTTAACCCTAACCCCAGGCTGGAAGCAGCCAACGCGCCTCCTCCAATCGTTTCAGACATCCTCCGCATAGACAACCTCTGGCAGTTTGAGAACTTGAGGAAGCTACAGCTGGACAACAACATCATCGAGAAGATCGAGGGCCTGGAGCGTCTGGTACACCTGGTCTGGCTGGGTAAGGGCCCCTCCTGCATGTGTGTCTGCCCTAATCAAAGGTGACGCACTGCCAGGGTCATTGCCTCGCAGGCAATTTTCCGCTGCCCGCCCGGAATTAGCCGGTGTGCAGCTGAAGGTCCGTCTACTGGGAACAAGAAAGCTGCTCTTTTTAAAAGCCTGGGGCCTTTGCTGTGCAGAGCCAGCAAAGATATGCTTGGACACAACAGGCCAGAATATTCTGACCCACCTGCCAAACCTCCCCATCTGGGAGAGAGTCAAGGGAGCAGTCTAGTTACTCTAGACCCAGGGTGACAGACAACTGTGGGCACTGCCAGTCAGGGGGGCCCAGATCAAGCCAGAAACAATTATCACAGCTGCTAGTGTCCCTTGAGCACGACTACCTGCTAAGCACGGGCCTGTCTGCTTTCCTTGTGAGGCCTTTTAATCCATCCATTTGCATCCCCATCGTAGAAATGAGCAAACTGAGGTCTCAGTGAGTAGTGAGGGCATCAGGCTCCCAGCTGAGCTCTGTCCAAGTGTAGAGCTCTGGCCCTCATTGCTAAGGCCTCAGGGGGTTTTAGTGAACGAGGAGAGGGGGCTGGCCGGAGAGCTCTTTGTATCGCTGTCTTATTTAGCCCCCACGGCAATCCTAAACGGTGAGTGTTACAATCCCAATGTGGAGAAGAGGAACTGAGATTTTGCGAGGCCAAGGCACTTGCCCAAAGCTCCAGCGGAGCTGCCACACAAGCCCGTATCTGTGTGACCCCGAAGCCCATGCTCCCTCCGTCCGGTCAGGCCGCTCCCGACAACAGTCAACCTGGGGCATCGGCACACATCCGAATTTACAAAACACTCTCAGCTACAGTGGCCCCGACAGTCACCAGCCCACAGCAGCCCCACAGACAGGATTACGTTGCCGTTTTGCAGATACAGACGCAGCAGCTGACGCTGGGCGGCTGACGGACCCGATGGGGTCACACGTTACAGGCAGCGGAGGCGAACCACAGCCAGGTCTCCTGACAGCTGGGCCCGGGTCTTTTGCCCCAGGCAACCCCTCCTGGCACCCCAGCACCCATTAATGCTGAGTCTGGTCTTGGCAGCCCGCCTCCTTGGCATTGCCAGGAGGCATCTTCTCTATAAGAGATGAGAGGGATAAGAGGGCGCCGGGCCAGCCCAGACCCTGAGCCACGCCCCCTCTGGAACACCTACCAGGTACCAGCTGTCTGAGTGCCATGCTTTCAGGAGAGAGCCACCAGGCCCAGCTATCTCTCAGACCTAAAACAAGTGTCACGGGCCCCCGTGCAGTACTCCTGTGATACTATGGGGGTGAGAGAACAGGGGGGACATTTCTGGTAAGAGGTCAGGTCATCCTCCTGAGAGAAGCTGGCCTTTGTCAGTCACAGCGTTAGTCACCCAGGGACCCAACCACAGCCAGGAAGATCTGGGTCCCCGGGGTGCAGGGGGTGGGGCAGACGGTGTCTCCCACTGTTCAGCAAGCCCCCGCCTCATGCGAGGCCCTGCTGGTGGCCTGCCGCATCAGCTGTCCCAGGGCTGAGGCTGTACTGGAGCCAGCCAGGGCTGGCTTTCCAAAGCTGATTACGCACGACTAGTCCCAACTGCGCCTTCAGGGATGTCAGGCCGGTAGCTTGAAATTGGCCACGATGGGAGGATTTACACCACAGAAATGGGCAAGCGCTGCAATTCAGGGCCTCCCTGCCTCTGCCAAACCCTGGCCCCCGCCCCCCACCCCAACCCCCTGGTTAAACATTTACCAGCACGCAGCCAGTTCTAGTGGGCCAGGCCCGGCCTCTGAAGAACAGAACTGTGTTCTTGGCATCTCGCAGGCTGCAGTTCGAGCCTCAGCTCTGCTCACGTACTGACTCTACACCAGTTCCGGGAGCCTTCTGAACCTCAGCTTCTCTATGTGCTGGGTGATGTTGGGCATATACCCCCAGGCCCCTTGAATCTTGGTTTTCCTCCACCAAACACAGAAGATGAGGCCTATGTTGTGAGCATCAGATAAGATGACACACTTAGAAAGGGACGATAAGGGGGCGCTTGGGTGGCTCAGTCGGTTAAGCATCCAACTTTGGTTCAGATCATGATCTCCCAGTTTGTGAGTTCGAGCCCCACATCAGGCTCTGTGCTGACAGCTTGGAGCCTGCTTCGGACTCTGTGTCTCCCTCCCTTTCTGCCCCTCCCAAGCTCACGCTCTCTCTCTCTCAAAAATAAATAAACATTAAAAAGAAAAAAAAAAAAGAAAGGGACAATAAGTTACCATTAGTCTCAACTGTCAGCCAGTGAGCGTCTCCTGATACGCCAAGGAGGCTAAATTCAGGTGTGGACAAACCGACTTCCCAAATCACCATTAAAACGTGATGGCCTTCAGCTATCATGAGCATATTTCCAAGCTCATGAAAAATTCCTAGTTGAGGCCTCTGGGCCCTTGGTGTTCCAGGACAAAGTTGCAACTCCAACCCCAACCGATCCCAGAAAAGCACGGTGGGAAAAGAGCAGTTTTATTCCCCGGGATGTGAAACTTGGGCCACGGAGGGCCTGGCACCTCAGCTGCAGGTCTGGGTTGGGGTTTTGGAGGATCTGAGTCAGCTGGGATGTAGCTGGAGGGTCCTGGCCTGCCGCATGTCCTGGGAGGAGCCCTGGATGGACTCTGGCACCACCATGGTTAGCTGTGTGGCTTTGGGCAGATCACTGAGCCTTTCTGAGCTTCAGCTTCCCAATGCTCAAACGGGGAGAGAAATTCCAAGCTGCCACTCAGCGCTGTTGTCAGAAGACTTACTCATAAGCACTTGATAAACTGGGAAGCGCTAAGCAGACAGGTGGTATTGTTATGAAAATGCCCATAGATGTGAGGGAAGGAGGCCCTCCAGACTGTCTCCTCCTGCTCCAGGATGCACCATTATGGACCTCCCATTCATCATTTCCATCCCAGAACAACAGAGCACAGACTTGAGTATTTGGGCACATGCGCCCAGCCAGGAAGACAAGTGGCAGAATTGGAGAGGGTGGTAAAAGTTTGAGACAGTAGGAAAGAATCCGTGCATGGCTTCTAGAAGACCATAAGCTGTCAGTGAGTCAGTTACCGGCCTGACAGCTTGGTGCTGGCTCCCAGAGCATAGGTAGCCCCGATGGGTTTGTCCCAAGACAGTCCCACCCCTGACCCCAACCAGTGGACCCTCACAGCCCTCTTCCTTCCAGACCTGTCCTTCAACAACATCGAGGCCATTGAGGGTCTGGACACACTGGTGAACCTGGAGGACCTGAGTTTGTTCAACAACCGGATCTCCAAGATCGACTCTCTGGATGCCCTCATCAAGCTACAGGTGTTGTCGCTGGGCAACAACGAGATCAGCCACATGATGAACGTGAGTACTCAGGGGCGACGGGCGCCAGGACTGGAGTGGCTGCTCTGGCCGCTCCTACCGGCCTCTGGCCCAGGGCGGACCGTGGGTCTGGGCGCTCGAGGGCGTTGCAGTAGCTGGGGGTGGGGGAGAAGGGTCTGTCATCCGGGGTGGGGGGGGGGAGGGGAATGCAGCCTTAGCCTTCCAGATCGTCCCCTTTTCCTAGAAAAACCAGAAATCCAGATGATTCTACCAGAGATCTGATCATGTTTAAACACCGCGCTTAGCCCATCGGTGGCTACCAGTCCGTACCTGCACCTCTTTCCCTGAGCCCCATGCTCACTTCGCAAATATTTGCTGAGGTGAGGACCTCCTGGAAGCGAGGCGTTTGGCCTGACTGAAAGAGGGCTCCCTGTTATTTTCTCTCATGCCCCATTTTTATATTCTTTTTTTTTTTTTTTAATTTATTATTGAGAGACGGGGAGACAGAGCATGAGCATGGGAGGAGCAGAGAGAGGGGGGGACACAGAATCCGAAGCAGGCTCCGGGCTCTGACACGGGGCTCGAACTCACAAACCGCGAGATCATGACCTGAGTCGAAGTTGGACACTTAACCGACTGAGCCACCCAGGTGCCCCTCCATCTTTGTATTCTTACAGCACTTACCCCCAACAGTAATGATTTTATTTACTCTTTAAAGCATCCCTGGTCCCTGCCAGTAGAATGTGAGCCCTTGCTCTAAGGGTAGGGACCACGTGAGCTTTGTTGCCACTGCAGCCCCGGGGCCTAGCACTGCCTCGGAGGCCTGGTAGGTGCTTAATCCTGTTGCACAAACAGATGACTGGGAGGAACCCTCCGGAAAAGCATGCTTGGTTCCTTCGCCACCTTTTGCACAGTCCAGCGTCTGGTGTGCAGGAAATGCTCTCAAATGAAACAGAAGCTCTCTTGTTGACTTTTCCCCCACTTTCCTAAAAATGGAGTAGAGGAAGACTAAATGGCAGGTAGCGAATGTCCCAGTGTCATCCAGCTAATCCGAGCTTAACTACAAATTGGGTTCCATTTAATTTAAGAGATCTGGCCCTTCTACAGAGTTCACGGTGGAAAAGCGCGCCTGTTCTGAGGGACCAGCAGTAACAACTACCACCCTTTACGGAGTAGGCGGGAGGCACGCTTCTCAGTGTTTCTCATAGCTCATTTCCTTTGGTCCTTGGAACACCTGTGACACACATCACAGCACCCTTATGCCCATCTTACAGATGAGGGAACAGAGGCTCACAGATGTTAGGCAACTTGCCCAAGGTCCCACAGCTGGGCCTTGAACCCAAGCCTGCTGATCAGGACAGCCGTCCAGCCTGGAACCCTCCTCCCCTCCGCCCCCCTTCTCTCTTGTCGCCCCAGGCAGCGCGGAGGGTGTCGTGGCCAGGCCGCAGACCCTGGCAGAGCGACGAGGGGAGAGGCCGCTGGAGGTGTTTTCTGTTCTGCGGCAGCCAGGAAGATGGGTTACTCTCCCCTCTTCCCCCCAGATCATCTACCTGCGGCGGTTCAAGGACCTGCGGACGCTCAGCCTCTCTGGAAACCCCATCGCGGAGGAGGAGGATTACAAGATGTTCATCTGTGCCTACCTTCCTGACCTCGTGTACCTGGACTTCCGGCGCATCGACGACCACATGGCAAGTGTCTTCCTCTGGGTCTCCTGGCTCTGTGAGTCCGTCTTCAGGCCCTCCAGACTGCACGGAAAAGGGCGCTGGGGCAGAGCCCCCCTGAGATCTAACTCCTTCGACCTGCCCCCGTGGGCACCATTCCAGCAGGACCCTCATGCTAGCCGTTCAATGCCTGCTCACGGTGGCCAGGTCCCTCCATGTGTTGCCTCCAGGCCACGTCCAGCCACCCGGCACTGTCTGGTGGTCTGAATGAAGAAGCTGGGGACACCCAACCGAGGGCCAGCAGTTAGCATCAGTGGCTCGTGGCAGAGCCCGGGAGCAATAGAACAGCTAACTATCCTCCCGTACGCGTCCGCCACGCACACGTTGCTGTTTGATGTCGCTTTCACTGCAGCCTGTCGGTGGGGGTGGGGGGGTCTGTTCCTGCCCTCAGCTGGCCAACCGAGGGCTGGCACCAGTGAGATGCCTCGCCGGGGAGCTCGCAGCCAGTGGTGGTTGGGCCGGGAGCTGGAGCCAGGCAGCCTGGCAGCAGAACCCAGTGAGGAGGGCCCTTCCCCCGCCTACTGCCTGGTCTGTCCACGGCCACCGCGTTCCTGTCCCCCTGCTATGAGCTGCCCCCTTTCGCTCACCTCTTGCTCTTTGCAGTGTGATCCTTCTCTGGGTGCCTTCCCCACTGGAAAGAAAGAACCTGCCCCAGTACCTGGGGTCTTTGGTGGCAGAAACGGATGTCCCTGCATGTTGGGTGCTACAGAGACCAAGGGACTGTTTGACCTGCCTGCTCCTTCTCTCGGGAAGCTGGTGCCTTCCTGAGAGAAAGGAGCCTGGGCTTGGGGGCACTGAGGTGATGGGGAGCACCTGGGAGAGCCCAGCAGGAGCAGGGAGGACTCGTCCACAGGTCTGAAGGCTGACCCTGCCTGGCCTGGACCGTGTTGCAGAGCCCCGGCGCCCAGGTGGACAGGGCCACCTTCCAAGTGTGGAGCCCTCTGCTTGCCAGTGCCTTCCTGGGAGGTCCACAGAGATAGGGTGAGGTCAGAGAGGTGCCCCTCTGAGGACCGTGGCTTTCTCTGCTTCCCGTGACAGCACCAAAAGCTGAGACTCGAATTCTAATACTCTCGAGTATTTTTTGCTTCATGTAGATAATAGTTTGGAAGTCATCACGGGCTCCGATGCTTGGAATGGGCCAGAGAGCTGTTGGGGTAGGTTTCAAAGTCCGTTGTAGAACCAGGGGACAGCCTGACACTGCACAGTTCCAAAGCCCCTCCCCAAGCATTCTCTCCTCAGTCCCCAGAAGCTTCCATAAAGGGCAGACAGCCCAGTCTGGGCATCCCCGTTGTGCCGCAGCGAAACAAAGGCTCCTTTCATGATTCAGAGACTTGCCTAGATGCATCAAGATAAATAATGAGTAAAAGGCTCTAAGAGCAGAGTTCTGCAAAGCAGGGGCACTTGAAACTTCCCGGTCCACACTACTGCCTGCCCTGAGGCCAGCCATAGCCTGCCCCAAGCCCCTGGCCTCTTGGTGCTGTAGGGCTTGGGCAGCAGAACAGCTGGGCCCAGATACAGGCCAACCAGGGGAGGGTCCAGGATGTCCCCTGGGTCTCCGGCCGGGGTGCTGGATGACTGGGGGGCCGCTCACCTCAGTGGGACTGTGGGAGGACAGAGGTTCAAGGGCAGGCTCTTGAGGTGCCTCTCAGCTCTGTGGAGCTCTCCCCCTGTTTTCATCAGGCCCCTTTTAAGTCGAGGCCCTGGACTGTGCCTGAAGGCTGGCCCTCCCCTCAATCCAGCCCTGAGGAACAGAGGACAGTCCCCCACAAACCACATGGAATGGGCAGGTGTTATGAGCTTGAGGGGCTTTGTGTGGGGAGGTGGGGAGACAGGCAGGGGAGGCAGGGGTCAATCAGCAGGGCCCTGCTGGGTTTAAGGGTTCTCCGATTGAAGGTGGGGGCCCGTGGGGAACCCTGAGCGGTTCTCAGCAGAATTCTTGATGTGGTCCGCAGTTCAGGAATCTGAGAGACAGAGGATATAGAGAAGAGATGTGGGATGAGGTGGGGTAGCGGGGAGGGAGAGAGGGAGAAGGCAGGGCTGTGGGAATGGAGAAGAAAGGGTGGCCCAGAAACTAGGGACTTTTAAAAATTTGGGACATCTGGGTGGCTCAGTCAGTTAAGCATCCAACTTTGGTTCAGGTCATGATCTAACGTTTGTGGGTTTAAGCCCCACATTAGGCTCCATGCTGACAGAGTGGAGCCTGCTTGGGATTGTCTCTCTCCCTCCCTCTCTGCCCCTCCCCAACTCATGCTTTCTCTCTCTCTCTGTCTCAAAAATAAATACATTAACTTAAAAAAACAAAACTTTAAATTTCCTTATTAAAGTATAAATATGCAGGAGTACCTGGGTGGCTCAGTCAGTCAAATGTCTGACTCTTTGATTTCAGCTCAGGTCATGATCTCACAGTTTGTGGGGTCAAGCCCCATATTGGGCTCTGAGCTGGCGGTACGGAGCCTGCTTGAGATTCTTTCTCTCTCTCCCTCTCTCTTCCCCACCCCTTCTCTCTCTCTCTCTCTCTCTCTCTCTCTCTCTCTCTCTCTCCCCACCCCCCCACCAAAATAAATAAACATTTTAAAAATATTTTAAAAATAAGGGCACCTTGGTGGCTCAGTCAGTTAAGCTCCCAACTTCAACTCAGGTCATGATCTCATGGTTCGTGGGTTTCAGCCCCGCATCAGGCTCTGTGCTGACAGCTCAGAGCTTGGAGCCTGCTTGGGATTCTGTGTCTCCTTCTCTCTCTGCCCCTCCCCCACTCATGCTCTGTCTCTCTCCCTCTCTCTCTCCCTTGCTCTCTCTCATAAATAAACATTAAAAAGTTTTAAAAAAAGAATTAAAAATATTTTAAAAATAAAGTATGACCATGTAAGAAAACAATATAAGCATACAGCTCAATGAATAACAGTTCTTTAGAAGGATTTCAGCTGTGCAATATAAGCTATTTGCAGCCAAGGCCCAAGTTAAGGCACAAAACTATAATGATACCTATACTCGCATCACGTTCAGGAGTAAGACGGGATGGGCTTCAGGCAGCACAGGAGAGCCGAAAGAAAGCTCAGTATCTGGAATCGAACAGACCCCGAGGAAGCCCTTACCTTCCTTTGTGGTGCCAACGCACAGAGACAGATCCTCTCACAGATACGTGAAAATACCAGGGGTACAAGGCGGGGGTTGGTGGTTTGAAGCATAGGATGAGCAGGAGTGAAGGGCTGGTGAAGGGCTAGGGTTAGGACAGAGCACATGTAAAGGCCTGTGGCAGGAGGCAGCGCGGCGAGGGAGCCAATGGCTGGCGCTCAGAGAGCTGGAGAGAGAGGGTGGCAGGCAGGCCTCGCAGGAGCTTGTCATTACCCTACGGCCAAGAGGAAGTCCTACAGGGCAGGCAAGGGACCTACGAGATTGGGTTTGCATTTAACAGAGGTTTCTCTGGCTTTTTGCTCGGGAGCAGTGGACAGACTGGGTGAGGGGACAGGGTGCACGGGGGAGGCCAGCTAGGAGGCTGAGGCGGGGGTCGAGGCCAGAGAGAGAGGATGGTGAGATAGGATTAGGAGCTAGCACAGACAGGCCAGGGCACAGCCTGGGTCTGCTGGGGGAGGGAGGGTCCCGCATGTGTCCCGGGTCTCCGGCCGGGGTGCTGGATGGCTGGGGGGCCACTCACCTCAGTGGGACCATGGGAGGACAGAAGTCCATCTTGGACATGCTGAGGGGGCAGTGTTCTCAAGGCAGCTAGGGGAGAGAGGCTCTCAAATGTAGGGTCTGGGCTGAAGGTAAAGACCCGCATGTTGTCTGAGGGTGGAGCCATTGGACGTGCTTGCACTTGACCTTAGCACAGGTGAAATCACCTGGGGTGTGTCAAGTGAGCCGAGAAGGGTGAGGACTGAGCCCTACAGGCTCCAGCAGTGCCCGCTGGGTATAAGGGGATGAGCAGGAGGGCTGGGAGGAGAGCCAGGAGGTGGCAGGGCACAGACCCAAGGTCCGAGGCCCTTGAGACCAGGCCTGTGACTCAGGTAACTCACTTTACCTGTTTCCCATCGTGCATCCCTGGAAGAGAGTGGGAGCACCTGCTCTGGGCATGTGCACCCGCCCGGGACGTGGCCCTGATCCCCGCCGCCTGCCTGTGCTGCCTTCCCCCCATGCTGTTGGTCCTTCCCCTCATTTCCCTTAGACTCAGGATACTTGGAAAAGGCCAGGAGGAAGCAAGCCATCCTTGCCCACACAGCGTTCACTAGGAGACTGTCCACACCCCACCCTTGCTAGAGAGGCCGCGGGATGGCAGAGGCCGGCATGGCCGGGAGGGAGGGACCAAACATGCCCCAGTAACAGTGCCCCTTCCCATCCCCCCTCAGAAGGAGCTGGCAGAGATCAAACACCAGTACGGCATCGACGAGCTGAAGCAGCGAGAGAACCTGATTCAGGCCCAGCTGGATGATGAGCGGGCCCAGCGGGAGGAGCTGGAGGAGCACAAGGTACATTCTGTCGGGAGGAGCCCTGCCGCCCACCTCCCCCTGCCCTGGCTCCAAGATGCCGGCCACAGGGTATGGGCCCAGCTGGATCAAAGTCAGCAGGGCCCAGGCCCCAAGAACCGCTCTTGATGGCGAACATATGCCGTGTGGCCTCTCCTGGCTGTGACGGAGCGTGTACATCACCCACAGGCCAGCGCCCTGTCCCGCCCTGTCCCCTCCTTGCTCTGCTCGCCACAGAGCCAGCTCTGTCCCAGCCCGGATGCCACCTGCCTTGTCTCCTTGCCAGCCTGCCAGGTCCAGCACGAGGGCCTAGGGAAACAATCTGAGGGAGCAGCTCCTTTTAAGAAAAGGGCGGTTCCACGGGCAGCCAGGAAGGTTGAAGTCCTTCCCCGTCACGGCCCCGGACCCACTCTGCCCCACAAGCCGCACCCCTTCCTCCAGGCACACTGAGCCTCGTGCAACCTTCAGCTGATGCCTCTGGACCTCCGCGTGTGCCAGGCCCTTGGCCCGGCGTGCCTTCCCTGTCCTCCTGGAGGGCTAAAGCCCAAGGGCAGCGTGCCCTCCCCCACCCTCTGCAAAGTGTCCACTGACCCCAGCGCCCAGCACAGGGCCCCACCCATGGAGCCCTTGCCAGTGGATCAGCGTCCCCCAAGCCCCGCTGTGTTTCTGACTGCAGGCCGCGTTCGTCGAGCACCTGAACGGCTCCTTCCTGTTTGACAGCATGTACGCTGAGGACGTAGAGGGCAACAAGCTGGCCCACCTTCCCGGCGTCAGCGAGCTCCTTCAGGCATATCCTTCCAAGTTCATGGTCACCTCCCCTGGCAGAGCCCGGGCCCCACACCACCAGCCTGCCGGGGGCAGGTCCCCTTCTGCTCTGGGCCTCGGTTTTCCCATTTCTCTTGTGAAACCCTGGAAGATAAAACCCCTCCTTCACAGCCATGTACCCAAGAGGCAGTGGAGAACCCAAGAGGTCAGCTGAGGGGCGTGGGGAAACGCTGCCTGGATTTCAGGGGACGCACAGCATGGCATCGGGTCCGCTGTGCTCGACAAGCCAGGTTGTCAAAGAGGGAAAACTGAAGTGTGGGTCTATGGCGCTAATCTGTAGTACCTATATTTATGTTCTCTTGCTGTGAGCTTTGCATACAGTGTTTATAATTTCCCAACTGCCCAGCAGATGGGTGCTGTTATTATATTAATCCCATTTTATAATTGGGGAAGCTAAACTTGGAGAGGTTGACTTGTCCAAGGTCATGCAGTTAGAAGCTGGGATTTGAGCCCTTGTCTGTCGCTCTAAGAGCCGGCATCCTTTCCCCCAGTCAGCTGGAGCCCAGAGGCTGTGACTGGCACTTGTCATGGCCGAAGCCATGATGACCTCAGTTGGCATAAACTATACGTCGAGGGACTCAGGTTAGACTCACAACAGACTGAATTAGCGCTGAGACTGGCAACGAGTCACACAGTATGTCTGTGGAGCCGCCATCACTGGGTAGAAAGAAACTTTCTCTTAAAAACTCAACGTTTTGGAAAGGGTGGGGGAGGGGATAGAGAGGGTGTGAGGCAAAGCAGAAGGTGACAATCAGGGCTCTAGGCCAGACAGACGGGCTCCCGGCCTGGCTCTGCCATCCCCCAGCTGGGTGACCTGGGCTCACATCTGGGCCGTAGCGCCTGCCTGACCTCAAGGACTCCATGCTGCAGGTGAGGAAGCCCAAGTCCAGGCAGGTGAAGTGGCTTGCCAGAGAGGAGGAGCAGCAGAGCCAGGACCTGAACCCGGACCTCTCTGCGTCCAGCCTGTGGTCCCCTGACCTTCGCAGGCTCCCTCGGCGCCCCTGCAACAGCTGAGCACAAAGATAGGAGCCCAACAAAGGCCCCCTAGATATCACGGCAGAGACAGAAACATACACTGCCCAGCTCGCTGGCTGGGGCTGGCTCTGCCTGGGCTCCCAGCCCCTCCCCGGCCCCTTTGGGTGCCCCAGGATGCCTCTCCTGGGGCCTTTCTTAACATGTCTCTCTTCTGCTCTGTAGCGTCCCCCCATGGCCCCTGCCTCCTTCCCGAGACCAGTCCCTCACGGTGAGGATAGGGATGCCCCAGCACCACATTCGACTCCAAATCTCAACTCCCGGCCCTGTGCCAGGAGCTGCCACCACCCTCGACCTGCATCCTCCCAGCAGCCTGCCCCCAAGACAGCTTCCTTAATGGCCTCACCTACAAGGACAAATTCGTCATCATCTGCCTGAACATCTTCGAATATGGCCTGAAACAGCAGGAGAAGCGCAAAGTGGAGCTTGACACCTTCAACGAGTGTGTCCAGGAGGCCATCCAGGAAAACCGGGAGCAGGGTAAACGCAGGATTGCCAAGTTCGAGGAGACGCACTTGCTGGTAGGCTCTGCCCCTCCCGTGTCCCCTCTCTGCTTCCTGCTCCGGATGCTGACCCCACCCCGCGGGCCTGGCCCCACCGGAGGGGCTGCACACCCTCTACCTCTGACGACCCCTAAGACCCGCGGTCACTGTCCCCGTTTGCCAGAAATCACCCAGCTCAGTGGCAGAGCCAAGGTTTAGCCTTCCACCGGTGCCACCAACCACAACTCCAGCACCATGCCAGAGCTGAGCCCAGGGTGACGCCTGTGGGTCCCCTTCACCTAAAACGCCCCTGGGGATTAAGGCGGTGTCATCCTTACTGTCAACAATGGTGTTCACGTCGTCGCTCCTGTTATTAGCAACGTCAAAAACTGCTACTTTGCTTTGGTTCATTCGTTCGTTTAGCAGACATTTTCTGAGCCTCCGCTCGGTGCCTGGCTCTGGGCAGCCAGACCAATGCTGGCCGTGGCTCCTACCCTCGGTGAGCTCCCATGTGGTGTGGGGTGCAGACCCGGGCCCTCCCCGCTGCGGTGGTCAGTACGACACTGGAGGGGAGCCCAGGGAGCCTCTGGGAGTTGCTGGAGGGACCTTAACTCAGGCTGAGGCTCACAGGACAAAGAGAAACGAGCCAGGGGTGGTGGAGGAAGGGCATTCCACCTGAGCGAGCAGGCCTCGGTCGTTCGGGACCTGCTGGACCCAGGCCACTCAGGGCCATGTGCGCTTGGTGGGACTTGCTTCTTTTCGTTAGCATCATGTTTATTTTATTTAATGTTTATTTTTGAGAGAGTGCAAGTGGGGGAGGGGCAGAGAGAGGAGAGACAGAGGATCGGAAGTGGGCTCTGTGCGGACAGGCTGACGGCAGCGAGCTCGACGCGGGCCTCCAACTCCCCAACCTGCAGATCATGGCCTGAGCCGAAGCCAGATGTTCGACCCACTGAGCCACCCGGGTGCCCCTAGTTAGCATTATTTTTAAAGATGGGTTCTTGTTCTAAGTCACAGATCTTCATGAGACTCTAAGGAAAGCTATGGACTTTCTTTCTCCTCAAAAAACTGTCCACATACACCGAGTATGTGGGCACTCGCCTGCAGTGTCAGGGGCTTCAAGGAACCCACGAAGCACCGTCGGGTTGAGAACTCTTAATTTAAGGTCAAGCAAAATCCCCAGATAATGCACGTTCAGATATAATAGGGTTGGCGATGAGCTCCCAGATGCTTCCCGGCCCTCCTCACTCCCAGGTCCCCGGTCTCGGCTCATCGGCCTCACCAACGACCTCACATTCTGTGCGACTTAACCCTCAAGACCCTCCTCCTTATGTTTTAGGGTGGGGTGTGACTGCATTCACCCAGAAGTTCAAGCCTGTCAGCAGAAGAACACATTTGGCTCACATGTGTGTTTTATTTGGCCTGCAGAGGATTTTAAAACGTTTTGAACGTCCTGCTGACGTTAAAAATGGGAAGATTTCACAGAAAAATTGTGGTTGCCAGCTTCTCTGGAGGCACTTGTCAGCAGGGCCTCAGTGGCAGTTGTCCCCTCTGGACAGGCCAGGTCTCCAGTCCTCCTGGACCCTGTCTGGCACATCCTCCCTGAGGTTTCTTTTTTTTTTTCTTCTTCTTCTTCTTTTTTTTTTTAAATGTTTATTTATTCTCAAGAGAGACAGAGACAGAGCACGAGTCGGGGAGGGGCAGAGAGTGGGGGAGAGACACAGAATCCGAAGCAGGCTCCAGGCTCTGAGCTGGCAGCACAGAGCCCGACGCGGGGCTCGAACTCATGAACTGTGAGATCGTGACCTGAGCCAAAGTCAGCCGCTTAGCCGACTGAGCCACCCCGGCGCCGCCTCCATGACATTTCTTATCTGGTGCCTGCAGCCGCTGGGTTTGGGAGGCCTGGACGCCAGCCAGCAGGCTCCTCCCAGGCCTGGGCCCGGCCCCCTCAGCAACACATCCCCCTGGAGAAGCAGGACCTGGACCAGGCTACCGCCAGTGCTGTGCTCTTGCTGGCGCCAAGCCTGACTTCCTAACGTTCAGGGGGTAGTTCTTCGGAGCAGGCCGGCTCCCCCGGCTTCTGAGGCACCGGGCCCCACGGCCCCCATAATGGTGACACCCTCAAAGGCTGCCTGGGATGAGCAGACTACCCTGAGCGCCCCTCTCCTAGAGCCTAGAGCAGTGGTTTCATGCAGCCCACACACCAGAGTCCACAGGGACCCCACAGGGCTGGGGCTGATGCCCCAGCTCAGGGGGTGCGGCACAGCACTGGAATTTTCCAGAGCTTCCTAGGTGCCTCCTGCTTAGCCCAAGCTGAGCCCGCTGTCTTAGAAGTTCACAGGACTCTGTAGGCCTGAGGCCCCAGTTCTCTTTCCTCACGGGACCTCTTGATCTTGTCCTATCCCCCTCCTGCCACGCCCACTAGACCAGGGCTCCTTCAGCGCCTCCTCCTGGTGCCCAGCGGGGCACAGCTTGGGGTCAGTGGGTCGGCAGAATGCTCACATGGACCCCTCACTGGTGACCCTCTACTGGCTTCCGTTTCCTCATTAGAGAAATGGACGTAACCGCCTCCCAGAACTGTGGGGGTGGGGGGGACCAGTGGGGAGCAGAGCAGGCGTAAAATTGTGACGGGCAGTCTCTAGATAGGTAATGCATGTCTAAGCATGGGCACAGAATGACAAATGTAGATGGGGGTTGGGTACAGTCAGTCCAACCCTTCTGTGTGTGTGTGTGTGTGTGTGTGTGTGTGTGTGAGTGATGAAAGTGTACCATGCTGTTTTGCCCTTTGCTTTTTTGTCTATGCAGCTTAGAGATCCTTCCAAAACTCAAATCACCTTCTTTTTTAATAGTTGTAACATCTCTCATTGCACGGATGAGCCATGATTTATTAACCCAGTCCCTGCTGACGGACAATTCATTTTTTTCCGTTCTTTCGCTCTTTCAAGCAGTGTTGCAGTGGGTAAGTTGGCGCGAGTCTGATCTGTAGGATGAAGTCCCAGAGGCAGACCCGGGTATTGCTGCTCTGACCAGTTACTGCTCAGCCGTGCTCCTCGGAGGCCGTGGCTTCTGCCCCTCGGCCTGCTCCTTGTCAGACCGGTGCTCTCAGGCTTCCTCGTCTCTGCCAGTCTGGCACTTGGAGCATGTGTTTATTTTCCCTTAAGTGAGGATAAGCATTGCATGTTTTATAAACATTTGTATTTCTTTTTTTTTTTTTTTTTTTAGTGTATTTATCTTGAGAGAGAGAGAGAGAAGGAGAGAGAGAATCCCAAGCAGGCTCCACATTGCCAGCACAGAGACCAATGCAGGGCTCGAACTCACGAACCATGAGATCGTGACCTGAGCTGAAATCAAGAGTCGGACACTTAACCGACTGAACCACCCAGGCTCCTCTAAACATTTTTATTTCTTTTTCTGTGAACTCTTTGTTCTTCTCATATGCCCTAATCCATTTTTTTTCTGTTTGGTTTTTGATCTATATCTCTTTCTTTAAAAAGAAATCATTACTTTGTACAAGCTCTTTATAGATTAAGAAATTAGCCCTGTGTCAGTGAGATGAATTGCAAATATGTTTCCTACTTTGTTGTTTATCGTGTCGTTTTTTTGTCTATGGTGCTTTTGCTATTCAAAATTTCTACACATTTTATGTAGTACAACCTATCAGTCTTTTTTCTGGTTATACTTAGAAAGGACTTCTTTACTCTGAGATTATTTATTAAAGTCCGTCTATTTTTTCCTTCTAGGACTGTATGGCTTCACTTTGTATGTTTAAATCTTCACTCTGTGGGAAATTTGTTTTCATGTAAGGTTCGAGGTAGGGATTGAACCTGATTTTTCTCCAGACGGGGTAACCATTATTATAAATATCATTCATCGCACTGAATCGTGCCAAGGTACTCTGTCCTCCTTCCCAACTGATACCATACATCAGGGCACCTGGGTGGCTCAGTTGGTTAAGCGTCCAATTTCGGCTCAGGTCGTGATCTCACGGTTTGTGATTTCAAGCTGTCTGTGCAGACAGCTCAGAGCCTGGAGCCTGCGTCGGATTCTGTTCCTCCCCGCCTCTCTCTGTCCCTCCCTTGCTCTCTCTCTCTCTCAAAAATAAACATTAAAAATAATAATAGCATATATCAACAGAAACAAGTTGACAGTGCACCTGATGGCCGAGTCCCCAGGACCTTTGTTAGTGAGTGTCTGGGATTCAGTGCCAGGCTTGGACCCCAGGGTGTTTTCCGGCCCGTGAGCATCCTCTCATTCCAAGGGGCCTAGCATCTGTTCACCACCGGCATCCCCTTGCTCAGTGGGGTGCTCTGTGGGTCCAACTGGTTTCCTAAAGACTGGATCTGTCTTACATTTCCAGTGTCTCTCTGTCTCCCTGTGCCTGCTGTGGACCTTGTATTGGACTCTGTTAGCCGAGGCCCCACCGTGAACCAAGAGTTCATACACACTGCTAACTCCCCACAACTTTGTGACACACACTTCTGTCCCACTTTACATAAGGAAACTGAAGCTTAGAGAGTGGAGGTGGCTCATTCAAGGTCACACTGCTGATAAGTGACCCAGACAGGATTCGAATTCAGGTTCACCCGACTCTGAAGCCATCGCTCCTTCCACCCAGCCCAGCCACCACTAATGAAAACCCGAGCTAACGTGGACCGAGAACTCACTGACTAGTGCTGGCATCTGCTGTACCTGCCTCGAGGCATGGGGAGGGTGAGTAGCTTCCACAAGTCCACAAAGCTGACAAATGGCAGAGCCGACACTTGAACTTGGACAGGCCAACCCCAGAGTTCACATTCGTACCCAACAAAACCGATCGTCGCCTGCCATTAACTAATTACACTTAGTTGTGGATTCCTCAAACCCAGGCTTTTGTTTCCAGAGTTTAAATGCCATTCGAGATGAGTCCGAAGTGACCAACCTTGAGATGAAGATAGCGGAACACAGCAAGGACATCACTGAGCTGTTCAACATGCTCATGACACTGGAGATGCAGTTGGTAGAGCAGCTGGAGGTGAGGCCGAGCCCCTGGGGCACAGGTGTGATGCGATCGCGCCCTGCCAGTCTCCTTTGCGAGAACATAGTGGATACGGTGGCAAAACCGTATTTTTATTTTATTGTTTTTTTCGTAATTATTTTTTGAATGTTCATTTTATTTTTGAGAGAGACAGCGCAAGCAAGTGAGGGGCAGAGAAAGAGGGAGACAGAAGATCTGAAGCGGGCTCTGCGCTAACGGCACAGAGCCCCGTGCGGGCCTTGAACTCACCAAGGGTGAGATCGTGACCTGAGCTGAAGTCCGATGCTTAACCGACTGGGCCCCCCAGGTGCCCCCGGATGGTATTTTAGCTGGAGCCCTCCCAGGCGCTCCTCTGCTGTGTGACTCAGCGCGGCGGACTAAAGCTTTCTTTGCTCATCCGGCCTGTGTTTGCTTTTAGTATATTTCAGTCACTTAGATTGCAGTTGGTTCTCACGCCCACATGCAGAGGTGAGCTCATTCCTCTGGAATGTACCCCCTATCCTGGAAGCACCCAGAGCCTCAGCAGGGAGAGGTATTTCTGATTAGACCCCAGGAGTCATCTGGGTGCTTGAGAGACAAAGTAGGCCCCCACTCTGGGACAAACAAAGGCTCCTCCGCATTGCAGTGCGTATTTGCCTTTGCCGCATCTCAGGGCCGCGCGCGGAGCCTGCGATTCAGCATGAAGCAGCGGAAATGCAGAGCGCCTCTCTCTAAAATTCCTCAGCAGCCAGAGTGCCTTGTGTGTTCACAAGGCAGCCGAGGCCGGGGCCTCCGAAGGCTGTGATGAATCAAACCTCATTGGATGCTGCCGTGGTCGGGCCAAGAGATGGCGCCTAATCGATCCCTCCCATGTCAAGGGACACCTCAGACAGGGATAGATCTCCCCATCACGTCACATGGCAGGTGTTGGCTCCCGCCGGGAGTGCTCAAGAACTGCAGGAAGCAGCTCGCAAGCGGCGGGGGAGGCTTAGGCAGCGGCTCCCAGCCTTTTCATGCAGGGAGATCCCCATTCCAGCGTCCCCAAAGTCCCCCGATCTGTACACACACATTTGAAACATGTATAATTGGCTCGGCCTGCAGACAGGGGTCGGACTCCTGTAGATTCCCGGGGCCCTCGGCCCACCCTGTAGCCCCGGGAGTCTGTGCTAGATCAGGGGCATGACCTGGCCTGGGGCTCACAGGGGAGCAGGCCTCACATCACCTCTTCCATTGCTCCCTCACTCAAGTCCCATTTCAGCCCCGGGGACAGCTAAGCCCTGGGGGGCAGCAGTGCAGGGTGCCTCGGAGAGAGGTGGTAGGCATGCAGACAGCCACACTGATGGTGACAGGTCTGGGGCAGCAGCCAGCATCACCAAGGCACCTGGCAAAGCATTTCGTGTGAAGTAACTCATTTAAAGTTCACAACTCCGTGAGACGGGGACTACAAAGGAAACCCATTTCATAGATGAGGATGTTGAGCCCCAAGGACATTAAACACAGTGGTGGAGCTGGGACACTGATCCAGGCAGTCTCTCAGCAACTCTCTCCCCTGTTTCTCTGGAAGTGATGGATAGATGCCATCATCGAGAAGCCCAAAGGAAGGGGGTTAGCTCTATGTGTGTCCGTGAGGGTTACGGGGGGTGGGACCCGGACAAGTATTCCTGGCAAGGGGACCAGCACGTGCAAAGGCCCGGAGGAAGCTTTGCATTAAACCTTGTGGGGGAGTGAGTAAGGTGAAATGGCTGGGGAGTAATGCAGCTGTGAGAAAGAGGTCAGGAGAGAGGGCCATTCATAGGCATCTACCTGGGAAGGTCAGGGTGGTTGGTCTTTACCCTGAAGGTCTGTGATTAAAACACCTGTAAGTGCTTTTACAGTTAAACGGTAAAAGTTAAACTGTAAAAAGTTAAACTGTAAAAGTTAAAACACTGCTAAGTTCTAAGGAGTGCCTTTTGCTCTGATGATAGGTCAGTCAAGTTCATGTCTAAATATTCATGTTAACTGTGCTCTTTATCATTTCCAGGAGACTATAAACATGTTTGAAAGGAACATCGTGGACTTGGTGGCACTCTTTATTGAAAACGTCCAAAGCCTATATCCTTTTCCCAGATGACCCTTCATGGGGAGACGCTCCTGGCTCGTGGGGTTATCCTGGCCCACACCTGGGCTCCCCCTGCCTCCAGGGGAGCCAGAGGAGAAGCACCTGCATTTTATTTTTTATTTTATTTTTTTTTAATGTTTATTTATTTTTGAGAGACAGACAGAGACAGAGCACGAGTTGGGTAGGGGCAGAGAGAGAGGGAGACACAGAATCCGAAGCAGGCTCCAGGTTCTGAGCTGTCGGCACAGAACCCGACGCGGGGCTCGAACTCATGAGCTGTGAGATCATGACCTGAGCTGGAGTCGGCCGCTCCACCAACTGAGCCACCCAGGCGCCCCAGCACCTGCATTTTAAACAAAAGGCAGAAAAGGGTTAAGGCTTTTTCACCAACTAAGCAGGATGCAAATAAGTGGTCCCCTTCCAGGTAGCCACCTTTGGGGTCACACCTACCCCCTCCCACTGCCACCAGGGCCCTAAACATGTCGGCAGAGAGGGCCAAAAAGTCCGTACTTTAGAATACTTCACTTTTTGCCAGAAATACCTGAGCCCCAGTCTGATGTACAGAAAGATCTATACCTGTACCAAGATGATATCCACCCCATCACAGGACCCCATTTAGTGGGAATCTCGACCTGTGACGTTAGAGGAATAGAAATCCTCTAGTTTGTCACCACAGAAAAAGCTCACCTTCAAAAGATGGAGATTTGGCAACTACTTGGAATGTTCAAAGAATGTTCCACAGGGCCTGAGGGAGTTTCCCATCTCTCAGAACGATGGTGCCTTGTTAGCGTAAGGGTTTGGATACCTACCGGGCTTGCTGTGTGGGGCCCCATCGATTGCAGTATAAGGCCTGGCATATTTGTTCTCAAAGGAGGGATGTTCACGGAGAGACCACACCCCAGAATCCCTGTCTGCTTCCTATGTCGCAGGTACACACACCCTGGGAGTGGGACAGATACTGACAGATCATTTAGAATGAGATCGTCGGGTTAAATGTCAGGGTTAGAGCATTTAGGGCATGACCAACCTTTCTGCTACCTGAATTCAGGGCCCTGCCGTGTAGGGGACAAACTGCTATGCTCTACCCCAGAAGTAACCTCCTAGTCCTACCTTTCTGGGTCCACAGTCGTGCAAGGAGACAGAGTTACGGAGGCAGTAAGTGAGCAGCCCACAGAGAGATCAGGGCCAGGAGCCTCCCTGAGGGAGGGTCCACTGAGAACCTGAGCGTGGGCCAGAGGGACAAGGCAGAAAAGTGGGGAGGACGTCCCAGGCAGAAGAGGCAGCCTGTGCAAAGGCCTTGAGGATGGGTCACAGAAATCCAGGTTCAAGACGGGGTCTTTAGGCCACAAGAGAGAGTGGGAAGTTCCTGGAGAGCCATAGCATGGGAGGGATGAGGTCCGCTCTTAAACCTATGTTTAAGAGCGTGCTGGCTGCTGTTGGGAGAAAAGGCTAGAGCGGAAAGACCAGCTCTTTGCTGTCCAGTCAGGAGGCGGTGGCAGGGAGAGAGGTGTTGGATGGAGAGGCTCTGAGAGAACCCAGCGCCAAGGGTCAGTGGTGAGCAGGTGTGTGTGTTGTTTGGGGGGGGGGGGGGGGGGGAGTGGGGATCAGGATGGCCCTGGGATTTCGTGCATGTGTACCACTGGCTGTGAAGGAGGTGATGCATTGGCACCTCCAGGTGTGCCCCTCCACCCTTCAAAGTCCGTTCTTGCCTGGAGGAAACGGCCCCGCCCTCTGAGGGTCTGCAGACATGCGGTTTGAGGGTCTGAGGGTCTGAGGGTGGGGACGCGCCTGGTCTGCTCCGATCCCTGGCCTTTGCTTAACTTGCCTGCACGATGGCTCAGTGCCGGGACCTGGAGAACCACCACCACGAGAAGCTCCTGGAGATCTCCATCAATACCCTCGAGAAGATACTGAAGGGTGAGCTGGACGAGGACCTGCCCTACGACGTGCGCGCTGTGAGCACTGTGGGCGGGGCTGTGGCTGCGGTGGGCGGGGCTCGGGCACAGTGGGCCCGCAGAAGGTGGTGGGCGAGGCTGACACCCCCCTCCCCGCCCCCACCGCTCCCCCCAGGCTGACTGGCACAGAAGCCAGACAGACGCGGTGGGGCCGGCTCTGTGGCTCTGGTAAGCCTGAAAGCCTCCCGGAGCCTCAGCTTCCCCACCTGCAGAAGGGACAATGATGCCCTTTGCAGGGTGGTTGGCAGATGAAATAGGCCAACAGATAGAACAACCTTGGGTGCTCAGTGGGGCCCGACTAAAGAGGAGCTCATGATAATGAAGTGGCTTCAACTTACCAACAGGTTGGTTTCCAAAAGGTCGTTTCTGCGGGGCTTCTGGCAGTTTCCAAGAGAGGCAGTTGCAAATAGAGGTTAAGTTCTGAGATTTCCCCCGCAGGTTTTCCTAACCCTTGAGTGTCTGCGATGGGCAGCACCGTTTCTTATCCGGCATGTCGCCCCTCCCACCCTCTACCAGCACTGTTGGAGATGCATAGTCCCAGATCAGCCGTCCGCCAGAGCTCGTGGGTCTGCTCACCTAGGGCGCTCCCTGGGTCCCCTGCGTTGGGGTCCAGTGGTGGCGCTTGTCTCATCTGCATTTACCACCCAGTCAAGCCACATTGTCCTTTGCGGGGACCACGGGCCTCCTCACTGCCCTCCTACAGGCTGTTCTCCAGGCGGCAGCCAGAGAGCCTTGGAAAACCACATCATTTTGTGCCTTTGCACAACGGCTCTAACGCTCTAACGGCCTCCCGTGACCCTTGGAGTAAGCACTTCGCTGCAGTGCACCAGACCCTCACGCCTGGCCCGCCTGCCTCAGCGGCCTCGCTCCTTTCATTTGATATTCCACCCAGCAGACACGCCCTTCCCTCAGGTCTCCAGGTGTCTGGCTCATCCTTGTTCAGCTCTCCGCTCAAATGGCAGCTCCTTGGAGGGGCCTTCCCTCGTCACTTCCCTGGAGAATCTCCGTCTCTCTATCACACACCCCGTCCGTCGTTGTCAGAGCGCTTCTTACGATTTCAGGCTCTCGCGCTTGTGTTGATTCGCTTCTGTGACCATTCACAGCAGATACAGGCTCGCAGGGAAGGCAGGGGTGGCATCTTCTCCAGCAACGTACCTCCCCGGTGCCAGCGAGGGCGCCCGGCACGGCTGCCGCAGCTCAGCCCAAGTGCCGGGAGTTCTCCAGGCCCCGCTCTGTCGGTGCTGGCTGAGTCCCGCAGACAGAGACCGGCAGTCCCGACGCCCACAGCCTCTGTCCAGGGCAGAGACAAACACCTAGCTCAGTGGCACAGGGGCGGGGCCTCCCCAAACACCTGCCAGCTGCTGTTGTTGACCAGACACAAGAAGATGTCATTTTCCCTGAGCCCTGAAATAACGCTGCCCCCAAGAGCCCACTCTGCTATCCCCCGGATGGACCACCGAGGGAGGGGTCATGCCGTTCCCTCACGGCATGGCTCCCAGGTCCGTGACACCTCGTGGGTGCAGGAACGAAAAATCCCTCCCTAATAACGGAGACGCACAGAAAAAGAAGGGCCCCCGAAACTCAGTGGCCCCGAAACAAGCAGGCTGGACTGTCGGCAGGGGGGAGAAAGGGGTGCCCTGACTGTAAAAAGTAACAATAACAACAAACAGCTGACATTTACCGAGGGCCTCCCGGGGGCCAGCTGTCTGAGAAGCCCCACGCAACGTATTTGCTCTTTCAATCTCCGCATCAACACGGTAAAATGGGTACCATTACGGTTCCCTTTTACAGATGAAAAAACTGAGGCACCGAGAGGAGAGTAACCTGCCCAAGGACACGCAGCGTAGAAGTGGTAGAGTTGATCTGAACACAGGCAGTGTGATTCAGAGCCTGTAGCAAGACAGGGACGTACCCAAGAAAGGATCTGGCTTCTCTTATCTAATTATCAGTGAGCATATCACGGTTCAAAGTCCCACCGATGACGTTGTTTATCTCTTTAAAACTCCTCTCATCCAGTTGAGTGATTGTGATCAGCTCTTGCCGAAGTTCGGGCCAAATCTGTCTTTTGAAGTCCTTCACTGCTTTGGAAGGAAAGGCAGAAGGCGCGTGCGTGCTCCAGGAGCAAGCCTGGAGGGAGGGGGCGGGAGGGGCGCTGGAGCCACAGCTGCCTGGGGCGAGGTCAGCGTGGCAGCAAGCACACGCCGCTGCTCCCCTCCACCGGGGCCGAGGGCACTCAGCCTCGTGCTGCGATGAGCCACGGCCACGTTTAGGGGGCAGAAGGAGGTCAGACTCGCTCCGGGGCTCTGAACAGCCGTGTGGCGTCTAGCTACGAGGGGCCGCGAGGGGAATCTGGAATACTCTACCCCTAAGAAGTATTCTGAGAGGGCAAACTGATACAGCCATCACCCCAGTTACTCCAGGACACCCGAGGTCCAGAAACAACTTGCATTTTAATTTTTGAAAATGTTTGCTTATTTATTTTGAGAGAGAGAGAGCACGTGCGCACGTGTGCACACAGAAGAGCACAAGCAGGGGAGGAGCAGAGAGAGGGAGAGAGAGAATCCCAAGCAGGCTCCACGCTGTCAGCACACAGCCCGACACGGGCTCAAACGCACGAACTGCAAGGCCATGACCTGAGCTGAAATCAAGTCGGATGCTCAACTGACTGAGCCACTCAGGCGTCCTGCAACTTGCATTTCAAAATCCTTTCTTTAAACCAGATTCCTTTGGTTTCTATTCTACAAATGCCACAATTCTTCATGACCAGTTCTAACTTCATCAGTTTCTAAGCAGACTTTTACTTCCACAGTTCCCGAAGCGTATTCTACACATCCAAACTCAGAGGGTGGGGGGGACGACGTCTCCCGTTGGCTTAGAGACCTGCTACGACCCATTTTTGTATAAGGTTTGTTTATTTTTGAGAGAGCGCAAGCAGGGGGAGAGGCGGAGGTGGGGACGGGGGGCAGACAGAGGATCCAAAGCGGGATCTGTGCAGACATCAGAGAGCCCGATGAGGGGTTCAAACTCATGAGCCGTGAGATCACGACCCGGGCCAAAGTTGGAAGCTTAACAGACTGAGCCACCCAGCGGCCCCTGACCCATTTTTCAAAACCACCAGGAACATCTTGTGATGAGTGAGTGTGTCTGTAGCTACTTCTAGGTCATCAGGACATGCTCCAGGACAGGCTGCCTCAAGCTGACAGGCTGGAAGGACGTACACATCTTTGAGCCCTTCCCAGAGTCTGGCCTGGGAGCCTCTATGCACAGAGGAACATCTTGATAACTTCTTGTCATTTCTCCCATGTAGCCGTGCTAGCCGGTCCCCCAGGTGCCCATTCCCTGCCTCAGCTAGCCGGGCTTTTCTACATGGGATTCTATGGAAAACCACCAACCCACAAGGTGTTCACAGGCATTACTCTGAAAAGAAGCCTGTGGCCAAATAAACTGGCAAACCAAGAAGAACAAAGTGAAAAGGGTTTATACTTTCCAGAGCCTTCTCTGGAAAAATGTTGTGCGCCCTGTGAAATTCAGGAGGGGCCTAGGGTGTGCAAGGCTTTCCCCGATGTATTCGACCAAAGAAAAAGTTTTTTATCTCAAGATTCCATAGAACATATTTTTGGAGACTATTAAGTTAACCACTACTAGATTACAGAAAATAAAACAAGTATTTATCTGCTCTACAACGTAGAACATTCAGGTCCCCTGCCTTACACAAAGTACCTTCCTTCAAAGTGGAGGCGACTGTTGGCTAAGGCTTTGGAAGCCTTGCCCTACTCTGGGAAATGATTCCACCTGATTTTCAACAAGAGCTATAGCGTGGACACCTAAAACCGGCCAGGCCTGGTAAGGGGTGGTCATTTTCAACAACTTTTAAAACATTTTTTTTTAAACACTTTTTATGAGAGACAGCACAAGTGGGGTCGGGGCAGAGAGAGAGAGGGAGACTCGGAATTCGAAGCAGGCTCGGGGCTCCAAGTTGTCAGCACAGAGCCCGATACGGGGCTCGGACCCATGAACCGCGAGACCATGACCTGAGCCGAAGTTGGACGCTTAACCGACTGAGCCACCCAGGCGCCCCGTTTTTCGACGACTTTTTAGAAGGCAGAAAACAAGGTCGGGAACAAGAAGGCAGGAGACCCCAAGTGTACTCCAAGGTTCAATCTGGCTAACATGAGGGGCAATGGAGAGACAACATGGGGCGCAGAGGCATCGATTTACAGGGCCCTCTGTCCTCAGAGCAGCCTGGAGACCCCTCAGCCAGACTCACGCTTCCCACCTGACCAGCCGGTTTCAGGCGAGTCAGACTTGGGGGCAAGCAAGAGAGAACCACCGTGAGAGCAGACGTCCTGAGTGAGGTTCCCTGAAGAAAACACACTCCCAACTAGCATTGCAAAGTCAACGCCATGGCGGGCCCTTTCCCCATAACATTCCGCGCGGCTCGGGTCTAGGGGGCGTTGTCCCTGGAAGGTGGGCTGTGACACGAGGGTGGGTTCTCCACTGGGCGCTGAGCAGCTGCCTCCACTAGCCAGGGGACACTCAGCTGGTTTTCTCTCTGGCCCTCTTTGTGCCGGGGCGGGGGTGGGGGGTGGTAACGAGACACACGCTCCCTTGACCTTTCTCGCTCACCAGCTTTTTGTCGACAAAGACACGATCGTTAATGCTGTTGGGACGTCGCATGACCTCCACCTCCTGAAGATCGACAATCGAGAAGATGAGCTGGTGACGCGGACCAACTCTTGGTGCTCACACTTAGTGGACGCGGTGAGTGAACGCGTGTCACGAACGCACTGTGCCCATGTCTCTAGCTACCGGCCGGAGAGAAAGGGGAACTCTTTCCCCGGTAGCATAGACTCTTTGCAATAAGAAATAAAGTAGGACTTAAAAAACCCCCGTGCTAACCCGTCCTAACTCCTGCCTCAAAGACACAGATAAGTGGATCGAGGAGGCTTTAAAGTAAATGCGGATGGAACTATGCACATTTCCAAGAACGATTTCCTTTCCCCCAAATCGGACTCAGAGAACATAAGTGAGTTCTCTGACTTAAGGACCTCGGGCTTTGGGTTCACCCCTCAGATCCACAAGGATGAGATCATGAGGAACCGCAGGCGCGTGAAGGAGATCCATCAGTACGTCGACCACGTACAGAACGAGCTGGACAACCTGGAATGCAGCGAGATCATAGATTAGGGCCGCGCCAGCCCAGACGGTTCTTCCCATACAGCCCTCAGCCCAAGGGCACACTCACGCGACCGACAGCCTCAGAAGCGTTTCTGGGAATTTCTCAACCCAGAACCCTCCTAACCCCATTCTTCCCCCACCCCTGGGAAGGGTAGAGAAAAATAAAGCATTATGTCATCTTTTCTCCGGTCTTTAAAAAAATAATCAGAATTCCCGTTCGTTCCTGAGCAGGAGAAACAGTCCAAGACAAACAACTGGCCGGCCTACTGAGAGCGACCTCTTGAGGGGGCTGCCAGTGAGCCAGGAGACTCTTGGCCAGGGCCCGGTGACAGCTGTGTGCCCACCGTTTCTGACGCGCCCAGGGCAGGCTGCCGGCAGTAGGCGGAGGAGGCCGACGTGGTCTGAGCCCTTCTCTCCTTGTGCTGAGGAGTGACGCCGGAGGCCGCAGACCCCAGCATAGCCCCGGGGCCTGCGCCAGCCCCCCAAGGCAGAGGCCGTGGCTCCCTGTGGCTCTAAGGTTGGCTGCGGGGACCAGAGTACCCTCTGGAGGTTAAGGGCACGGGCTGGACCTCCCCCATCACCTCTGCAGCCTGAGCTTCGTCTATGAGGTGGGGGTATGACAACAGTGCCTCCTCTGAGCACGGTCAAGGGGGTCAGGGAGGGCACGTGGAAAGTGTGGAGAAGCACCCCCTCCATGAGGGGGGTGATGCCAGCTTATTACTCGGGTACCAGGACAGGCGGCTCAGACTCTTTCGCTGCCCAAACTCTCGGATCCTTCCTGCTTCCCTTGCACTGGGTCCTGGCACCAGGAGACCGCACCTGCCACCCAGGGCAGAGCAAGTGGCCACGTCGGGAGGGCACGGAGGGCTCCTGGAAGCAGGACACAAGTCAGGTGGCCTTGCCCTGCCTGCCTGGGCTTTTAACCCACAAACAACGCCGATTTTCTATTTTCGAGAGTAAATTATTTCTTCTAAAATCCCAGGAACAGAAATAACCAGCTTAGAACAAAAAGGACTCAGTTTCAAAAGACGGTTTGATTAAAAACCGGGGGTGGGGGGGGGGGGGGAGTCTTCAGGCCGAGGGCTGCACAGAGTTGTGTGTTGACGTGATTTCCCCAATTGCGTGAGGCTCCCGGCCACGGGCGGCAAATACCAAAACGTGCCGTGGGAGGGAAGCTGTCTGACCTTGGTGAAACCCAGACACGACAAGAGGGACGGAGAAAAGTGGAGGTGCAAAGGAAAACAGGCCTCCACATTTCCAGGGCAGAGAAATATTTAATAAAATCAGGTTGGGAGGAAGTCACTGGTTTGCTTGGCCGGCTCGCTGGCTGCCGGCCGGGGCGGGGGCACCCAGCTTGGACTGGAGCTGACCTCGACAGCCGCTCCGGGTCCTGGGGGCATCTCGGGGCAGCGCCGAGCTGGGGCGTCTGTGGCCGTGCGTGCAGCCTCTGTCCCGCTGGGGCTGCCCGCCCCGCCTCACTGCCGCAGGAGCTTGTGTTTCACCGTGGCGCTCTCGGAACAGAGGTGGATGAAGAGGGTGCCGGCGGCCGTGCGCGCCCGCAGCTCCCGGAGCTCGTAGCCGTGGGCCCACTCGATGTTGCCCCACTTCTGGATCTGAGGGGAGGACGTGACATGCCGCTGGGTGACCGGCCAAGGGTCCGCCTGCCGACCGGCCAGAGCCACATTCCACCCCAATAGCTGGGGTGGGGGGACCGGACTGGGCCCCCGTCTTGCCAAAACGCGAGACCCCCACGGGGGAGGCGGCAGGTGAGGACACGCAGGTGGGCAGAGCAGGCAGCCGTGCTGACGGGGTGCGGACAGTTTGGGAGGGGTGCCGTCCAGGTCCAGGACCCAGAGGCACCCACTGCCACAAATGCCACGTGCATCTCCCCCCAAGGGGGCCCAACCCGAATGCCATCCTCCTCCCACAAGGAGGCTGGTGGGAGGCAGCCTGGAAAATGTCATCCTCTGCAAGCTGCCTCGCTGGGCTGGGCTGCAAGTGCCCCCCCCCCGCCTTACCCCCCCCCCCCCCCCCCCCGCCAGTGTGGGTGGGATAAATAAATCAACCAAGGCCACATGGTCGCTTCAGTTTCGACTCCCCGGGGGTGCTGAAGAAACCTGTGCTCTGCACGCTGGAGCCGACTTGCGGATTGTCTCCAGGGCTCTAACAACTGCAGGGGAGAAGCCCAGACACGCAGTGTGGCCATCCAGATGTCAGCGGGACTCCAGCCAGGCCCTGCTGGCTCCTCCCTGGCCACAGGCCCAGCTGCCCCAGCCCATCCAGGAACTCGGGATCTGTCACGCCACACGAGCTACTGGGATCTTTGGGCAGCCCGGTCAACGTGGACAACTGTGATCTGTCGTCTGAAGACTTTACACCTTTGGAGAGGCCTCCATACGTAACCCAGGTAACCCCCTGACTTGTGGCAGATCGAACCTAGTTCAGAGACTGATGGCCTGGCTCGGGTGCCACCATCAAATGCAGAGCCCAGAACAGAGGGCAGGTTTCCTGGCGCCCCCCCCCCCCCACCTCCCAAAGCCCTCACACCCCCACACATCACTCCCTGCCTGTTTAATTGTTTCTAGCTGGCCTCTTTTGCGACAGAGAAACAGTTTTTACCCCTGGCATTTTTCTGAGCAGATGACTAGACGGGCTTGGGAAATAATGTCATTACAAAAGGGTTTTCATCATGCTAGGAGCCGATTTGTAATAGCAATTAACCTTCTGAGGTTGGAAAGAAAGCAGTAAAAAGACTGCAGAGAACGCCATAATTCTCAGAGTTAAAAAATGCAAATGACAGTGTAGCGAAACCATATTAATTTCAAACCCACTAAATGAAAACTTATGTACAAACAGCAGCCACCCGTGTTTGCTCTGCCAGCCAGATGACCCACCGTGTGAGTCAGGGCGCCAAGGCTCAGCTTAGCCTCTGTGTGAGCACGAACGTGGCTCCTAGTCCTGTTCGCGGGGCCCGTTCTTCGGGGCCCAGGCAGACGACCTTGATCTGCCTGTGAACCTCTATCTGTAGATAGTGGGGAAGGCCTGGAGTCACCCAGACCTGGCTCCGAACCCTGGCTCCAGCATTTTCCAGGGGTGGGACCCATGCCTCCGTTTCCTCCTGTGTAAAAAAGGGATAACGGCAGCCCCCACCTGGCCAGGTTGTTCAGAAGAGGTGAGGCGTGAGGGGAGAGCTAAGCATAGTGTTAGAACACAGTGGGAGCCCTCCCTGCCCTTATTTTGTGTTATTATTTCTTGACAATACTTTCATCGGCCCTTAGTTTTGATTTCTGGATGTACATGAAAGTAGCCGAAGGCCAAATCGACATAAGAACATTTTAGATGGGCTAGCTCCCACCCCCAGTTAATCTGAGTCAGGGAGAGGAGAGGTAAGGCCCTGAGGTACCCCACCTCGGGCCGCTGGCTGCCTCACCTGGTACTCCTCCTCCAGGCGTGACAGCAGCACGGCCTGCTCCACTGTCAGGCGCCGGTCAATCAGGCCCAAGGTCAACACCATGGACTTGAGCTGGGTCACCACAAACTCAATCCCTGCGGGGATACAAGCCAGGTCAGGATCCAGGGCCCACCCCACCCCAAAACAGGGCAGTCACTGGACCTACACTTTGTGAGTCCCTGCAGCCCTAGAGAGGTACAAAAGCACGACCTGGGGGAGAAAGGTCACAGGGGACGTGCGCTTTGCGGTCGGCTCTGTATTCTTTCCCCGCTCTTCTCAGACAGCCCTCTGGTTTCCCTCGGGGGTGTGATCCCACTTCCGCTCCTGCCCAGGGTGGGCACGGGACCTGAACGTACGCTGTCAAGAGAGCTCCACCCTCTGCCCAGTGACTGGTTTGCGGATGGCCACGTGACTGGAGCCAGGCCAATGAGATCCGAAGTTGAGATGCCTGAAGAGGAGAAAGCCAACCTTCTCCTGGGAGGGTGGGGAGCCTGCTGTCCCCCTTGGACTGAGTAGAAGGGTTAGCATCGGGGCCGCCCCCTAGAGTGCCCCTGTGACACTCTGGGCTTCGGATGCCTATGCCCATCAGGCCGCCCTCCCAGGCCCGTAGGAAGCGCCTCAAATACCTTGTAGGGCCCACATGTTGTAAGAGGCCAGGTGGCTGGTGAGCACTTCCCGAGTCCTGGCTGGGATGCTGGGCCCCATTATGCTGGTGGAGGAGCCGATCTCCACATCGTATCTGAAAGGAAAACGCTTCGCCGTGTCCTATTGCGTTGAAGCTGGCTTCAACAATGACACATTTTCAAGAACGGTCATAACTATATAAGGCACAGGAGAAACATAATGGAGTAAAGGCAATTTTTGTCATTTTCTTTCATATGTAACTCATTTTTCCTGTTGGTTTAGAAATATTCTTGCTGAAATTTCTAACAGCAACACCGTGAATGGCCAGGTTGTTTTGTAAACCATTAAGGATGAGAATCTCAAGTGCCACAGAAAGCGGATAATTTTGTACCAGAGCAAAGATCTCCAGGCACCTACGCTGTTGTTATATTTCATTAAACTCTGCAGTGACACTGTGCCTTCAGAGCTCTTACACAATGCTGTAGTGGTTACGTTTTATGGGATCCTTTAGTGCAGTGGCCGTGCCTTTTACTATAAAACCCAAGGATACCCGGCACACTGTGGGCATTCAGGAAACGCGTACAAATGAGACTGCCCGACATCACTTTGGTGAAAAATGGTTTGCCAAAAACAACTCTGTGTACGCTTACAAAATACTACGGTCAGAGCAGTACCGTGGTAGGAGCCCTTCCAAAATCCCCCGGAATGAAATGAAATGAAATTGAATTCATGTTGCCACCCCATCAACAGTCTGTTCAACTTTGCACAAAAGGACCTTTCTGCTAAGGAACCATGCTGGGTATCGTCAATTCCTAGAAGCCTTACATTCACAGGATAAACGTTACCAGACTCGTCCTCACGTGCGTACGTATCACATACGCCGTTTTCGGATTTAGTTTTAATGGTACAGCACTCGTGGCCATGATAAAGACGGTTACTGCCCAGACCTGAGTATTTACCGGGTACCAAGCGGGATACTGGGCATCACTTTGTTTGCTCCTCACAATACACTAAGAGGTGGGGATTATGAGGACCACTCACAGACAAGGAAGCTCAGAGAGCTCACGGCACTAGCCGCGGGGTCACGCAGCCAACCGTGGCAGAGCTGGGGCTCCATCCCTACGTCCAGCACCGCACGAACGGACGGCAGGTGCTTGGTGCGTGGTGGCTGATACTGACTTGAGGAGCACTTTTTCCCAAGGTGCCCAGTCCCGTCCCTAAACGTGCGAGAGGTGCTGAATTCCACGGGTCAATTAGCCAAGGGCTTTGGTGGTCCGGCGTGCCCCCTGACCGCACCAGCCTGCCCAACACTGTGGGGCCGCGCCTCTTACCTTTCTTCGGCCCATTCGATGATCGGGTCCCACTCGTTCCTTTGAAGTTCCACTAATGTCGCTGGCTCATCCACCCTGTAGCTAATTCATTGCAAAAATCGCCTTCGTTACTAAAAAAGTACAATTCTCTCACTCAGTGACAGACGATGGAAAAACACAAAAGGCCACCGCAAAAAACCTCTCCACTCAATTCCCCCCGCCCAGCCCTACCAGTCCTTCCCGAAAGCAGTAGTTCTCAAAGTGTAGCCTTGGGGCCAGCAGCAGAGCATCACCTCAGAACCCGATAGAAATGCCAGTTCTCTGGCCCCACCCCCCATCTATGGAAAGCAGAAGCTTGAGGGGTGGAGACCAGCAATCTGTGTTTTAACAAGCCCTCTAGGGGATTCTAATGTAACCTTGGGTTTGAGAACCACTGTCCTAAATGTCCCCGGTCATCTGACAGGCCGAGGCTTGCAACGCGGTCAATGCCATTCTGAACACTAACACCGCACCCCCAGATCCACAGGATGCTGATCCTAGGATGATCAGGATCCTGGGATGCTGTGCCAGAAGCTCAGTCACTGCGTCCCTACCTACCCTAACCCTTCCGAGAGACCGTGCCCCTGGCCACAAATTGCCCGTGGGCACCTCGTGAGCCCACACGCTCCTGGCTACACATGCAGCTGCTGGCTCGGATACCTGACGCCACGTGGTGCCACTTATTGTGACAAAGAGACCCAGAAATGGGAGTCGGCTGAGGGGAGCTGCACGGCAAGGCCTCACGGGGCGGGAAGACGAGGGGACACCCCGGAAGGCCACCGTGCGGCGTGAGCAGAAGGGAGAAGAGACACCGTGAGTGCGCAGGAAAATGGGCCGCTGCGATGATCAGGCTGTGGGACAGCTCAGGATTCTAGAGCATTTGGGCTGGCCGACACGTGCCGCTCAAGCACTTCTGTCCTTCCCCAGCTTGCCTCCAACACCACCGCCCAGTTAGCTGAAGAACCCTGGCACGGGAGGGAGGATTCAGAAGTGGAAGCAGCCAGCTCCTGAGAACGAGTGACCGTCTCCGGGTCCAAGCTGACGAGTGAGAACAACCATGCCTACGTGAGAGTGTGCCGGTGGCCACAGGTCCAGCATCGAACGCCCCACCGGGAGTTGGCCAGTGACCCCCTTGGTCCTGGAGCCCGTGAGAGCTACATATGCTACCCTACCCCGGCCCGGACAAAAGGACAGCTGCCAGGCTGCAGAAAGGAACGCCCGGGGCTCTGACACTGGTGTACCCCGAGGAGCCCTCCCTCCCAGGGACGCGCAGGGCGGGCGGCTAAGTGGTGATGTCAAGCAGACCGCCTCCCTGCCCTCTGAGATAAAGGAAAAGGGTCTGCGTCTTCCTCTGATAACTGTCTGGGCAAATGAGGCAAACAGCCCAAGGGACCCACTCAGTCCAAGGGGAATGCCCATCTAAATGTCAATTACCAGATGGTGTCGGTGTCCAGAAACTTCACAGCCGCCTGGATCAGCTGGTCCTTGTTTCGCTGGGTAGGGTTGTCTAGAGACGTGTTGCACAATGTGGTCTGAATCAGGAGGCAAAAAGCCCCGTCACCACCACTGGGCCCAGGCAAAAAGCACTGTGTCCCAGGGGACACTGCCTCCAACCACAGCAACACGGAGAACCAGACGGCACTGCCCAGGAAGTGCTGGAGCCAAAGCGAAGCCCCCGGCCCCATGTGTCCCCACAACTCCAGCTGTAGCACATCTACCGAGAGCTCCGTGCCACACGCTGTGTGTGACAGCCCGTGGGCCCGTGGGATTCTCACAGCAGCCCCGGGAGTAATGAAGCTGCCCGGGTCTCGTGCTCTCCACTACCAGGCTCTGCTCTATGTAATTGAATCCTTATGACATCCTTGTTCTGAGCAGGGGGACTGCAGCGGGCCAGACCAGCAGGGGAAGGGTCAGCACGCTCAAGGAGGCGAGTGTGGCTGGAGTCCACCCCTGAGGGCCTCATCTGAATTTGGAAAAGACTCTCAATTTTTGCCAGGTACCCTAGGAAGCCAGCAGTCGGGGTATACGTTCGTGAACTTGTTACCAGGTGCATGGTGTAGAACTTGATGGTGTCCTGCTGGGAGTCCCATTCAGTGGCCACTGCGATGGCCAGGGCCTCGCTGGGGACGGTAAAGAGCTTGGCTTGGGGAGTTTTCAGCTTCCTGTGGTCCAGGTTTATCTCAAAGCCACCTTGAAAGATCAAATGAAAACCTCTCAGGGATTGTTAAGGGGAATCGAGTGACCATTCCTATATTTAGCTACTTGAATTGGTGCAGACAAAGACAACTCTGAGTCCCTTCACGGAGGGCTTACAGAAACCTATCCAACAAAAGCGCGAAGGGTAATCTCACTGCTGAAACCGGCTAGAGATGAAAAATGTTTCTACCCATTCACAGAAAAAAAAAGAAAAAAAAAAAAGAAAGAAAGAGAGGCAGTCAAAACTTCAGACACTCACCTTCACCCTGTGTGATGCTGACATTCTGATAAAACCTCTTCCTTTCTGTAAAAAAAGATTTTTCAAAAACGCAGTTTAAAATAACGTCGAGACGGCTCAGGAAGTGACAAGACCAGCTAGTGTCATTACTGCTAATGCTGATTGATTGGCTTGATTTTCATATCACTATTCAAGGTCTGCCCTACTCTATGCGGCATAATCAACAGCTTCTGATTAAAGTTGGAAGGAGGAGGGCATGCACTCTCCAGGGATGAGGGAGGAACAGGACATACTGGTCATGCCCCCCCCAGCCCCCGAGCCCAGGAATAGTCTGATCACGAAGCATTGCAAAGCTGCAGACTGTCTGACGTGACAGATTTTTCCAGCACTTAGTGCTTTAACGTCTAAGCATGCTCCTCCCCCGACACCACCCCCACCAGCACTGCCCCCGTGCCAGAACAACGTGCTCCCATCCAAAGATCGTATCTGAATGTGGTAAAGCCCGAGATCCATTTTGGGCAAGGGTCTGATGCCTCTAAGTAGGCAAGAGAGGAAAGCCAGTGTGGACGTACGTGTGCACGTGTGTGGTAAGGGGAGATCCCAGGAGCATTTCTCATCCTCTCTATCCAATTAATTAACCTAATTAACCAGCTTGCCTGTGTATTCAACAAGAACTCCAGGCAATTCCTTTTTTTTTTTTTTTACTTAATTTTTTTTAATGTTTATTCATTTTTGAGAGAGAGACAGAGTATGAGCAGGGGAGGGGTAGAGAAAGAGGGAGACACAGGATCCGAGTTGTCAGCACAGAGCCTGATGTGGGGCTCGAGCCCATGAACCGCGAGATCATGACCTGAACTGAAGTCGGATGCTTAACTGACTGAGCCACCCAGGTGCCCCTCCAAGCATTTCCTTTAAGAATGGGGGAAACAGGAGTGCCTGGGTAGCTCGGTCGGTTAAGCATCTGACTCTTGATTTTGGCCCAGGCCGTGATCTCACAGTTTCATGAGTTCAAGGCCCATATTGGGTTCTGCGCTGACAGCACAGAGCCTGCTCTGGATTCTCTGCCCCTTCCCCTCTCATGTGCCGTCTAGCTCAAAATAAACTTTAAAAAAGTGGGGTGGGGTGGGGTGGGGTGGGGGGGGGGAGGAATATGTGTCCTATGATACGTGAAAATAACTTGAATAAAATCTTGTATGAAAATGTAAACAAATCCCCCCTCTTCTACTTGGAGGGCTTAAAAACCAAGAGGGCCTCAGAGGAATTATGCAGATTACTTCAGCTAATAAGGAACAAGTAGGTCACATTTTGGGAGCTAAAAACCGTAACCCAGTCTTAACCTTTGTTAGCACAAAACCTTGACTCTTTCATTCGTTCCTGCTGTTCCATATTTACTGGGTGCTAAAAGCCTTCAGAGTCCATTAGTGAAGTTACTTGTTGGAAATAACAATGCAGCATGCGGAGGAGGGAACTCATTAGTTTTTAATGCTTTTTAACTTCTTTTAGTGCTTAAAAAAAAAAAAAAGCGAACCAAACATAAATTAAAATGAATTCAGGGGTGCCTGGGTGGCTCAGTCAGTTAAGCATCTGACTTTGGCTCAGGTCGTGATCTCGCAGTTCGTGAGTTCAAGCCCCGTGTCAGGCTCTGTGCTGTCAGCTCAGAGCCTGGAGCCTTCTTCGGATTCTGTGTCTCCCTCTCCCTCTGCCCCTCCGCGGTTCACACTCTGTCTCTCTCTCTCTCAAAAATAAATACACATTAAAAAGAATTAATTCAAACAGACTATGAAAATCAGGAGAGCTTCGTTTGTGCATGGCAGGGGTGGGGGTGGGGTGGGGTGGGGTGGGGAGGTAAAACGGAGGCAGAGTATCCGGTCTTCCTCCAAACGTGGTATTTTCAGGTTTCCCACGACCCATCAGTTTTTCCCAAATTTCGTGTTCTATCATTGATGCTTCATGTCCAAACTGCATGTCCACAGTCACGCTTTTACTAAAGCCCAACGGGTTTCCCACTTCCAAAAACCGTATGCCTACCAGGTGCCAGGCACTATTCTAGGTACGTGGGATAAAACCATGAATAAAAATGACAAAAATCCCTGTCTTTATGGAGTCTGAACACTTAAAAAATAAATAAAGTGGCAGGCAGGGTCTGGCCACCGAGATGCTCCTGCATTATTATGGCCCGAGTTACCACCTTTCCCTGAAACGATAAGTGATTCTCTCACACATTTGACTCCAAGAAAGAAAGTCTGCGCCATCATGGTGCTTTCAAATGCCCCTATTTCACGTGTCACGTTCGGGTAGCAGATGAAACACGAACCTGGAGGCCTCCTTGCATAGGTCTGGAGGCACCCGGACCACATCCAGTATGTTCTCCAATGCCTGAGCTGGGCAACAAGTCTAAAGCCAGGCCAGACAGGAAGTGGGAAGAGATCTGAAAGCTGACTCATCACCAGTGGGGGAAGGATCTGCCCCCATCGGCAGGAAGCGCCACCAGAGAGCATTCTAGCACACAGCGCGACACAGCCCCGGGAAGTGGGCCCGAGAGACCTGGACTTGGGGCAGAAACTGACAGCACAGGCTGAACCTTCCAAAGCTGGCAGGGCAGTGAGGTTTCCCACGAGGGAAGTCTTTTTTTCTCTGCTTTGCTGGTCAGGCTTTGGTTCCTCTGTCCTGGCCAGGTCCCCCTCTGTATCTGATTCAGAAAACTGGAAGGGGGTGGGAAGGCTAGAAGGGCAAGGTTGGGTTAACCCAAATCGCTCAAAACAGCAGTAAGCCATGCAGAAAGAGACGACAGCCCTGGGCGAAAGGGGCACAAAGTCTGCCGGGCTTCAGGACAGGGCAGGCCCACGTGCGGCGTGTTTTAAACACGTGCTCACCTGAACGCAGTGGACACGTGGAGGGGCAAACTTCAGGCTTAGAACAAACTTCCAGTGAGTACCGACCCTGTTCCAGGAAGGGGAATAAGACCTGGGGGTCAGAATCAAAGCTCACCCCTGCTCTCAAGGCACTTCCTGTCTGCTGGGCAGCTGAACGCGAATCCAGCCAAACAGTAAAGTGATTTTGAAGGCCCAAGTACAAGGAACACTGGAAACACACACAAACACACGCACACACACCAGGAGAGCCTAATCTCATCTCATCGCGGGCTAAAGGAAGACCTCCAGGCAGTCAGATTTCATCTGAGACCTGATGGAGAGGCAGGAGTTGGCCAGTCTGCACTGATGGATTCTTTTCTCGGAGGGGTGGGGTGGGGGTGTGTGTGGAAGGAATTTCCAGCAGAAGAAACTGCTTACAGGAAGGTCTTTGGCCTCATGAGAGCATGAGAGTTTGGAGAACTAACAAGATGGTCAGAAGGACAAGAACGTAGCTATCCTACAGAGGATGGTTCGAGATGCCCAGAGAGGGTGGTGAGGGCCGGATCTGGGGGAGGGGGCTGGGTAGGTCACAGTACGGAGGCAGAGGGAGCCAAGTTAGAGGTTCACATAGGAAAACAAAGCCAGGATCTGGAAAACTAATTTGGCGGAATCCATGCCCCCCAACAATGTCAAAAGATGGAGGTTCTTCACCTGAACCCTCAAAGGTCTTGGGTCACGTAAAATAAATCGTGAGACCAGGGACCTCTGAAGCACCCATATTCTCAGTGAACACAGGACTAGCTGTCAGCAACAGGGACCTCATCTTTAAAGATGAAATTAACACCTAAGCCTTGTAGGAGCACACAGAACTTGGGTCTGTTCTCAGTATGAATCGCTCTCTTTACAGAACATCTGTTTCAGTGGCAAAAACACGGTCGGTGCCTTTTACACGTGGACTATGTAGATATGAAGACAGGTATGTGAACAAGTATTGAATTTTAAAAGCTAGCCCCAAGAAAATAGGCTATATACACAGAGAAGCAGCGAGCGACTTTAAAAACCTGCTCATGTGATGAGTGACTTGGAAATTAATGACCATCAGGTCCTTCTCCTATGAGGTCATTTCAATCCATAAAAAGAAACAGGCCTGTTGGGGGCTCAGTCGGTTAAGTGCCCGGCTCTTGATTTCAGCTCAGGTCATGATCTCACAGTTCCTGGGTTCGAGCCCCGTGTCGGGCTACATGCTGACAGTACTGAGCCTGCTTGGGAGTCTCTCTCTCTGCTCCTCCCCCACGTGCACGTGCACACATACACTCTCTCTCAAAATAAATAAACTTGAAAAAAGAAAGAAAGAAAGAAACAGGCTGTTTTCTGTGTCCCTTCTCCTACATTCCTCCTCCTGTCCTGGGCTTCATGGACCAGGGAGCAATCTTTCTACCAGCCTCAATTTTCGCCAGGCCTTTGCTTTGGAAAGACTCAAAGCTTCAGAACTACAACTCCCACAGTGCAGCAAGAACAGAGGAAGTGCCCTCTGGAAGGTCTCAACACCTTTATCTTTTTAAACAGTGCCATCTGGTGGGCCTGAAGCCTTAAAGCTAGATTCTGACTTCGGGCATGACTCCATCCATTAATCCTAGGGCGGCTCCAGACCATCTATTTCAGAACTGACAGCCTGAAAATAAAAAAGACAACCCAACTAAAAAATGGTCAAAGGATCTGAATAGACATCTCTCCACCAAAGAAAAGGTACACAGATTAGCACATGAAAAGATGCTGGACTTCATCACCATCAGGAAAACGCAAAGCAAAAGCGGGAGAAACCACTTTGTAACCACTGGGATGGCTATAATTAAAAACAGGTAATGACAAAAGTTGACAAGGGTGTGGCCAAATTGGGACCTTCACGCAGGGCTGGTGGAAACGTAAGCTGGTACGGCCACCTTGGGAAAGTGTAGCAGTTCTTCAAAAAGTCAGTTACCAGTTGACCAACAATTCTACTCTTCAGATATGTGTCTATGAGAAATGAAAACATACACCCACGGGGCGCCTGGGTGGCTCAGGCGGTTAAGCGGCCGACTTCAGCTCAGGTCACGATCTCGCGGTTCGTGAGTTCGAGCCCCGCGTCGGGCTCTGGGCTGATGGCTCGGAGCCTGGAGCCTGCTTCCGATTCTGTGTCTCCCCCTCTCTCTGCCCCTCCCCCGTTCATGCTCTGTCTCTCTCTGTCCCAAAAATAAATAAACGTTAAAAAATAAAAATTAAAAAAAAAACATACACCCACATAAAAAGTTGTACACACACACAACTTGTACACAAATGTTTATAGCAGCATTTGGAATAGCCAAACGATGTTAACAACCCAGACGTTCATCAGGAGATGGATGGAGAAATAAGATGTGATATGGCCATACAACTGAATATTACTCAGCTATGAAAAACACGAGAGTACTGATACATGCTACAACTTGGATAAATAAACCTTGAAAACAGTCTAAATGAAAAAAGAGCCTGCCCCCAAAAAGACTGCATTCCATTTATGAAATGTCCAAACTAGGGAAATCTACAGAGACAGGAAGTAGAATAGTGGTTATCTAGGGCTAGAGGGATAGGGAGGGAAGGAAAAGGTGATGGCTAAAGGGCACAGGGCTTCTTTTGGGGGTGATAAAAATGTTCGAGAACCATGGTGATGGCTGTACAACTCTGTGAAGATACTAGAAACCACTGCATTCTACATTTTAAATGAGTGAATTGTAAGTGAATTGTCTCTCCATAAAGCTGTTAAAAAAAAATTTCTTCAGGGTTGGGGTGCCTGGGTAGCTTAGTCAGTTGGGCATCTGGCTCTTGATTTCGGCTCAGGGCATGATCTCATGGTTCGTGGGATTGAGCCCCACCTCGGGGTCTGCACTGGCAGCACAGAGCCTGCTTGGGGTTCTCTCTCTCTCTCTCTCTGTCTCCCTCCAAATAAATAAACTTTAAAAACTCTTCGGGGCAAATACATCTGCCATAGCAATTAATGTAAATGAGCTAAATCACTAAACACGTTTTTTTCCCAATTGCTCTAGCATCCTGAGGAGGGGTTGGCCAACTTTTCCCATAAAGAGCCAGAGTAAATATTTTAGGCTTGGCGGGCCATATGGTCTCTGTTGCAATTAGTCAGCTCTGCAGTGAAAGTAGCCTTAGATTATACGAAAATGAATGAGGATGGCGGTGTTCCAATAAAACTTTATTTACAAAAACAGGTGGCAGGCTGGGGGCTCTGTCTACAGAATCTCCCGCAACCCAACACAGCCGCACTATAAAGGCAGGGCAAGTAATGCCTCTGAGGTGGTAGAGATTCTGAGAAGCTAAATGACTTGTCCAGGTGACAATTTAAATTTTTTTTTAAATGTTTATTTATTTTTGACAGAGAGTGAGAGACACAGAGCGTGAGCGGGGGAGGGGCAGAGAGAGAGAGAGGGAGACACAGAATCCGAAGCAGGCTCCAGGCTCCGAGCTGTCAGCACAGAGCCCGACGCGGGGCTCGAACTCACAGACCGCGAGATCACGACCTGAGCCGAAGTCGGACGCTCAACCGACTGAGCCACCCAGGCGCCCCATCCAGGTGACAATTTAAACAGAGGACACCAGCCTGGACTTTTGCTGGGCATGGCACTCAGCAAGACAAGCAGCCTCTCCAGAACACCTTCCCCCTCTATAAAGAGCTGGTGGATCGCGGACAAGCAGTATAGAGCTGGACCACCCCACACCCTCACACAGGTCTCCTTGCTGCAAAATCTCCTCCAACACCCCAGGGACCCTTTCCCAAACCCCTCCTCTCCTTCTGACACCCTTCAGCGGCACTGCATTCCCAAGGAGCCAAGTTCAATCTGCTTGCCAACCAAGTCTTCGTGGAGAAGTCACCCACCTGGGTTTACTATTCCGCCATCCCAGAGACTCACGGAATGTCAAACCGGTAATGTCTTTGCAGTGCACTCATTGGCCTGGTTTCAGGTACCTCCCTCCCACCGGGCTTCATTCTTTCATTCCTATTTTCTTTCATGTTTGACTAACTACCATGAGCCAGATACTTCCAAGAGCCTAAACTAGTAAAGTATGCAGTAGAAAGGAAGCAGAGTCGGTGGGTCGTGGGCCACCATAGTGGCAGGTGGCATCCACGAGTCTAAATCAACCCTCTGCCTGTGCCAACTTAAGTGAACTCCTGAATGTGTCCCTTTGCTTGTGTCATTATCTTCCCGGGATATTGTAAAGGAAACTCTCGTTTTCCTTTACACATTCACACAGACACCCTGTACTCCAAATGCGTGGGGGTTTTGCCACCCATCAACTCTGTGACACCAGTGGGTGTCCTACAATTCAATTCAGTTCTGACGGTATCTGCCTGGAGATAGCATCGGATCCCACAAGGGCTCAGTCCCACAAGACTGCATTCCCCGGCTCCCTGCAGATGGCAAATGCAAGCCCAGATGGTCGGTCTCCTATGCTGCTGACCTACTGGCTATAAATCAGAGGTTCCCACGATCCCTCCAATTAGCCAGAGTAGCTCATAGCACTCAGAAAAAAAAGATTTTACTTACTAGATTACTAGCTTATTATGAAAGGATACAACTCGGGAACAGCCACACAAAGAGATGCACAGGGCAAGCTATGGGGGAAAGGGTATGGGGCTTCCGTAGCATCGCTACGTGTTCACCAACCCAGAGGCTCTCTGAACCCCACAGTTCAGGGATTTTATGGAGGCTTCATTATATGGGCATGATTAATTAAATCACAGGCCATTAGTGATCAAATCAATCTCCCGCCCTTCTCCCCTCCCCAGAGGTCCGGGGGTGGAACTGAGAGTACCGAAACTCTAATCTTGCGGTCGGTTCCCCTGGCAACCAGCCCCCCCACCCTCCTCAGGTGCTTTCCAAAAGCCACCTCATTAACATAACCTCAGGTGTGGTTGAAAGGGCCTTAAGAATAAAACACTCCTTCCGGATTTTGTATCTCTGAGGCTATTTTAGGACAAGAGACCAAATATCGTAACAAAAGCTTCTTCCGTAGCTCTTATTGCTTAGTAATTACGAGGGTTTTAAGAGATGCATGCCAGGAACTGCAGGAAAACCAAATACAAACAGTTGATCTTTGAACAACATGGGTTTGAACCGCGCAGATCCACTTATACCTAGATTTTTTTTTTTACAGTACAGTACATGTTATTTTCTCTTAAGATTCTATTATAATTTTCCTAATAACATTCTTTAATCCAGCTTACTTTAAGGATACTGAATATAATACGTATAACATAGCAAATGGGCGTTCATCTACTGTTCATGTTATACCTAAGGTTTCTGGTCAACAGTAGGTTATTAGTAGTTCAGTTTTGGGGGAATCAAAGTTACATGTGAATTTTTGCTGGTGGGGGTTGTGCTGGTGCCCCTAACCCATATGTTGTTCAATGGCCAACTGTATATTTCTCCTTATAGCTCATAACATCACAGATGCCCTTCCCTCTTTACTGGCTCTTCATGGCCCACGTCCAGGCCTTTCAACGTGGACCCTGGCAGGTAAAAAAGCTCAGCTCCTTGCTGCATCCAACTCTCTCCATTTGCATAAAATTATGAAACTTAACAGAAGGATCCTCGAAGGCAACCTAGTCCTTCAACTCACAGAGGAAAATGAGGCCCAAAGGAAGCAGTCTCGTGCCCAATATCACACGGTACCTCACAGGTTCAGCCAGCATTAAACCCCAGACCTGTACTTCTGCCACAATGCCAAACTATCTTAGAGTTCTAGATTTTCTAAAGCAGGCAGCATTACAGCAAGGTTCCTCACACTCTGCTGTCATCTCTGAACTTGTTCTAGCCACCAACACTCTTCCTCCTCCTCTCCACTGAACTTCTATTCATCTGTCAAGACTCAGCTGAAACGTCCTTTCATCCAAGACCCTTTCTAGAGCCTCAAAACCCCCGAGGTGGAAACAGGTGCTTCTTTATGTTCTCCCAGCTTCCTTGTATTTCCCTTATCACAAAATACTACACACTATTGCTTAATCAGACTATTATAACCTGCAGTTGACAGTGAACATCATGAGAGGGAGACCACGACTGCCTGGAAGGCCACCGTGCCTCCAGCTCTCAGCACAGAAAAACTAACTGAATGAAAAGAGAGTGTTACTACTCTTCACTCATTTAAGGCACTCACTCCCACTCTTTCCCTAAAAATTGTCCCCAGAAGCAGTGACAAAGCCACTACCTTCTTCTAGGCCTTATCAGTCAGAAGTAGAGGAAGGAGGCATCGGGGTCAACTCCTTAGCAGAAATGGCAGGGATCGTGGTAGGCCAGTGGGAGGGAGGGCCAGGAAACCTGCAGAGAAACTGGCCGGGATGGAAGATGAATGCCGACCGAATGCCCCGGTTCCAGGGTCCTTCTGTGCCCAGCCATCGGGACACAGAAAACAGGCCGATCTTTGCCCTCCACAAACTTCTCAGAGTCTGCTCTGTGACCTTGGTGTAGTCCTGATCCAGAACCCAAATTTCCCTGTCTGAAAACAAGAATGCCATCTGCTTTCCTTACTGGAAAGGAAAACCATAAGCGCTGAGAAAAGCTGCACGTGCCAAATGACCCTCAAGCGGTCTGCCCTTGCCTGCGCTTCTATTCGCCCTCCCCCCATGACCCTCAAGCGGTCTGCCCTTGCCTGCGCTTCTATTCGCCCTCCCCCCACCCCCATCTGTAGCAGGACCCGAAAGCACTGCGTAACTTCATGAGCCTGCACCCTTCCTCGGTTACCCTGCCCTGCACAGCCGAACCCCTCAGCCCACCTTAGCCCGGCTCGATCCCTGGCCAAAAGTGAACCTGCTCTGACCTCCCTCACCTGTTGGGGGGGCATAGGCCCGGGCAGGGGACAGGGGGTTTGGCCCCGGCCGCACGGAGGCGGTGAGGGCACCCCGAGGCTGGTTCAGGAGGCGGCGCCCCGCGTCCCGCAGCCGGAGGCAGCTCCTCCACATCGCGCCCGAGAGCCTGGGAGGACGACCCGCGCGAAACCTGAGAGCAGGAAGCCGAGTGAAGGGATCCCCAAGCCGCACGCTCGGGCTGTACGGAAACCGCTCACCACCTCCCCAGAGCCCTCAGCCTCCCCTGGACGCCGCCATCTTCCGCTTGACACCAGCGGCGCGCCGTCGCTCCGGCGCGCCTCCTGCGCACACCCCCAGTCAATCAGCATCACAAACGCACCTCGCCCCGCCCCCTCCACGCCGCGCCTCGGGATGAAGACTACAAGTCCCAGAGGGCCGCTCGCGCACCCCGCCACGTGTTTTCTTCGTCCGCCAATGGGTGGAAGCGCCGCGTGAGCCTGTTCCCGCCCCCCGGGCGCGCCCGAGCCAATCGGAAGGGTGGTGTGTGTGCGAGGGCAAGTGGGGAGGGGGACTCAGCTCAGGACAGGGAGGCCCTGCTCGCAGGTCCCGGGGTCCCGGTGGCAGCCGGAGCGCTTGGTCCGCAGGCGGCGGGCGGGTGGTCCCCCCTCCGCCCCCACCCTGCGCGTGCGCGCCCCGGCCCCTCCCTCCCTGCCACCCCCCTCGGCTCCCGCGCGGCGGCGGCGGTTCCTCTCCCCCTCCCCCCAGCCCTGGCTCCGGGGGACCCCGCGATGCCGGTCCGCACCGAGTGTCCCCCGCCGGCCGGTGCCTCGGCCGCCTCCGCGGCCTCGCTCATCCCGCCGCCGCCCATCAACACCCAGCAGCCCGGCGTGGCCACCAGCCTGCTCTACAGCGGCTCCAAGTTCCGCGGCCACCAGAAGAGCAAGGGGAACTCGTACGACGTAGAGGTGGTGCTGCAGGTGAGCGCCGGGCCGCGCCGGGCCGGGGCCCGAGGGCCTCCTCGCGGCGCTCACTGGCCGTGCCCGCCCCCGGCTCCTCGAGCCCGCAGCCGCGGACCAGGCCCTCGCCGCCGGGCCTCCTGCACCAGGCGCTTCACCCCCGGGACCTGCCCAGCTGGTGTCTCACACTTTCCAAGCCCCAACCCTGACCTGCCCCTCACACCGGAGCCTGTCGTGGGCAGCTCCTGGCCGACCCTGAACACTCTCCCAGACTCGAAGCCCGTGACCGGCCTGCCTGGGATCCGGAAGCCCCCTGTGACTGGCCACCCTCAGACCTGAGTCCTTCCTCCCCAGGACCTGTCGCCCCAAGATCAGCTCTCCCTCCAGTCCCTCCCAGAACCTGAAGAACTCTCCGTTGGTTTCTCCTGCCTGGGAACCCTGGCCATGGCTGGGCCCGTGTCAAATTATCCCAGACTTGAGACAATCCTCCACCCCTCCCCTTTCCTCAGTTCCAGGGATCCTCAAACCTTGGGGCCCTCCTCCCGGGATTTCTTCCTTGGGAGAGCCTAGTGCCCCCTCAGACCTGGGAGCATCCTCCCTCCCTTAGCCCCTGAGCCCGAGAGCCCCCAGTCCACAACTGATTCCTCGCCTCTGGTTCCCCCTCAAGACCAGGCACTCACATCCTGGGTGCTGCTGGCTGGAGCTCCTCCCAGTCTGTTACGATCTTGCCTCCTGGGGCCCCCCACTGTCCCCCGGTCTCTAACTGGCGCAGGCAACCAGCTGCTGGCAGCCCCAGGCCTCCTGCTCTAGGCTTCTTCTCATGCTCCCTATCTCCGTTCTCTGGCCACCTCCAGTCCCCTCCCAGTCTCCCTGACCTGTCTCCCCATACCTCCCCAACCCCTACCTTCATCTTCCTTCTCCTTGGCTCCAGGGGACCCTCTTTCTATGGTCTTAACTTTTATCTACACAGCCAGGGCTTCCTCCCGGTGTCTGATACCCATGTGCTGGGAAATCGAACTCACCCAGCATTATCTCTCACACAGTATTTCCTTGCTGTCTCTCTACCTCCCCCCCGTCTGACCTGAATTTCTAAGTACCTGCTGCCAGCCCCTGATAGCTTTGGAGCTCAGCTTTACCCACTCTGGCCCTTTTCCGCACCTCACCCCTCTCATGCAAGTGGTAACACACTTGATATTTTTTTCCCAGCGGGAGGAGGTCAACAGTAGTTATTACTCCTTTCTCTCCCCCTTCCCTGCAAAACTGTTCCTCCATAGCTATCCCTGCCTGCCTCAGGACCCACTTTCCTCCTCCCTTTGCCCCCTTTTTTCCTTGGCCTGACGCCCCACCTCCTAGGCTGTTCCCCAAAGCCCCTCCAAACGTCTGGCCCCTTGAAAGGCCTCACAAGAGCTCTGAGGGCCTAAGTGTGCCACCTTACTGCCCCCATGCGTGAGGACAGAATGTAAGCCGTGTCTTTTCCTTATGTGCCCTTGGCTCTTTAAAAATGTTAAATCTTAAACAGCCTCTCCTCTGAGCAAGTGGGTCTCCCACCCAAAAGTCAATGGGGATACATTTTATTTTTGCTAACAGCAGGGCATCCTTAACCTCTTTTTTCTTACTGTTTTGCGGGAATCAACAGTTTCCTCTTTTTTCGATTGGGAAAACATCACGTTAATCGTATCTTTGGTCTGTAAACTTAAGTTGCTATCATGAGCCATGATATTTATTATAACTGGAAAACTATTATGACTGAGCCATTCGTTCTCCATAATTAGATCTATGATAGGGTGATCCCTCTTCCCTTCTGCTTAAAATGTGAGAATTTACTATGAAGTAAAGGCTTTTTTTTTTTTTTTTTCTGCAACAAATCATAAAATTCTGGAAGTGAGATCCTTGGTTGTGGGTCATGTTTGGAATGATCTTGAATTTGCACCCATTGTTTCATTTGATGGTTTCCGAGGTGGTAGGGGACGACTTGGCAAGGGTAGCTAAGTGTCAAAGAGAAGTTGTCTGTGGTTCTTACAGCAGCCACCCCCTTCTGTCATGGGTGTGTTGTTTCTGAAGTCTTGTCAGATGCCCATTTCCTCGCGAACCAGTGTACGTGGTGATTGAGTTGGCGCGTGACTGGTCTCAGGGTAGCCCAGAGCGGAAACCTGGCTGATGGCTGGAAGCCACTCCAGTAGGATGTCTTGATGGTGGGAGCGGTGGTCATGCCCAGGAATGCTGCCCTACTTCTGGGCCGGTGACCTGTTTGTCCATCATTGAGACAGTCAGTGGCATGTGACTTATTCCATCATCTGGTTTTACAGCCAGGACTAGTTTCTTAGACTCAGCCTTCTTAGAATACTTCTGCCTTTCATACCTCAGCCTCCTTCCTGCTTGCTTGCTTGCTTGCTTGCTTGCTTTTTTTCATAACAGCTTTATTGAGATATAATTCACATATCATACAGTCCACCCAAGTTAAGGCGTACAATTTCAGTAGTTTCTAGTAGAGTCACGCACTTGGGTGAGCATCTCTGCAGTCCAACTTTAGAACACTTCCATCACCCCCAAAAGAAACACCACCCCTTAGCCATCACCCCTTCTCAACTCTAGGCAGCCACTAATTTTATTTTCCCTAAGATCTGCTTATTCTGGCCACTTTGTATTAAACGGAGTCATATACTATGTGACCTTTTGTGCCTAGCTTCTTTCACCAAGTATAATGTTTTTCAGCGTTCACCCATGTCATAGCATGTCAGTGCTTTATTATTTGGGGGGGGTGCATAATAATCCATTGTACGGACGTACAACATTTTGTTTATCCTTGGAGCAGTAGATGGATATTTGGGTTGTTTCCACTTTTTGGCTCTCGTGAGTAGTGATGCCGTGAACATTCCTTTTCGAGTTTTTATGTAGGCGCGTCCTCATTTCTCCTGGGTAGAAACCTAGGAGTGGAATGCGGGGTCCTATGGTAACTCTATGTTTAACATTTTAAGGAACTGCCAGACCGACGTCCAAAGTGCCTACGTCATTTTGCACTCCCCCCACCGGGCGATGAGGGTTCCAGTTTCTCCACAGCCTTGTCAACACTTGCTATTTATTTGTCATCTTTTTGATTGTAGTCATGCTAGTGGGTGTGAGGTGGTTATCTCATTGTGGTTTTGATTGGAATCTCCTTACTGGCTAACGATGTTGCACATCTTTTCCTGTGCTTTTTTGGAGCCCTTTCTTTCCTCGAAATTCCAGTTTAAAGAGCTCCCCCAGACCTTCGTGAGATTCTGACTAGGTTTTTGTTGTTGCTGTTGTTACTTTGACGACTCTGTTCCTCCTCTGCCATCCCAAGAGCCAAGAGTAACGTGAAGGCCAGGGTCACCGTGACAGCATATTAAAAAGAGCAGCTGTTGGACACAGCTGTGCTGTCAGACTTCCTTGCCTAACGTTTGCCTTGTCATCCTTCCCATGGAGATGCTGGTCCGTCGTTTGGTGAAAGTTCTCTGCGTCGTAGTGTATATGAGTTCACCCCCCCATCACCAAGATCAATTTGGGCAGAATGGGAGAGACCCGTGGTTGAACGGAGGCCAAACTGCAATTCTGATTCTCAGGCACGTGATAATCCACGCAAAATGTTAGCCAATTTACAGTTCAGTTTTTAATCTCATTAGCAGGTATCCTGGCCACCTGATACCCTTTCCAGCAGCTGTGAAGCCCCAAACTATATTGAATTCAGTGAGAATTGCATACGTGAAATTTAAGGCCTCAGGTTAGAGCTGTGTGTCTTTTAATGAAAGTTCTTTGCTGAACCGTGTGAGTGCAGATCAGCCACTTTGGATGACGTCCAGCGCCGAGGCCCGGAGATGAGGATATTTTAAATGCTTGGGCGGTTTTCACATGGAATACCTTTGTCACCAGCACCGAACTGTGGGAGCGTTTTAGCTTTATCGAAGCCCATTTGCTTTGGTGCTGACCTCATCTGGCTGACTGCATTCATTACAGTTTTTAAAGATGGCCTTGGTATTTGATTTCTGGTGTAACTGGAAGTCGTTAAGTCCCCAGACCTGATAAACACCACCAGACTCTCCAAGTTGCTTAAAATGAGACCTCGCTTAACACGAAAATCTCCGCGTGCTGCGGCACCGGGGTGCTTTGTCTTGCTTTAATTCCGGGGGTTTGCTTTGTCCGTGAGCCCAACCAGCATGAAATCTGAAAATCTGCCTGTTGGGGATCAGTCCATCCGGATTTGGGTGAAATGGCTCATTTAGGGTGCACTCAGCTGTAGGTAGCCATACCCTTTTCGGAATAGTTAAAAGCAGGGGTGAACCTGTCATCTCAGGTTACAAGAAGCCTGGAGGTGGCTTGGTTCCACACTGGCTCATGCCGGGGCCCGTTTCCTTCCACGTTTCCGTGCTGCCCCTTGGCATTTCCCGGCCTGTTTCCCCTCAGGGTCTTTATGTGGCTGCCCTGGGCACCGCGTGCAGGTGCTGCCACCGTCACGGGAAGAAAGAGAGCCTCTTTGGAAGCCCCAGTCTTTCCCAGCAGCACCCAGGAGACTTACACACATACCTGATTGGTCACAATCGGGTCACTCACCCCTAAACTGATGACTCACAAGGGGACAGGGGCACGGGTTTGCCTTGCACCCGTCAGGCTGATCGGGTCTTGTGGGGGCAGGGTAGGTGTCAGAACAGGATCTGGGCCCTGCCAGCATGGAAAAGTAGGAATTTGGTTGTAGGGTAGGTACCGGGCCATGTCGCAGCAACCCGTAATTGGTATATACTACACCTCAAAATCTATGTTGCCTGTTACCCCTGTTTATTTTAGGCTCCTAACTCTTCATCAGGAGACACAAGCATTCATATATGAAATGGGCAGCATGGCCCCTCACAGTATTTTCCATTTTGGGGTCAGCGTCTTGGTTCACAACTGCAATTTTTGCCAGAGAAGTCTTCCTAAGATGCCTTGCCGGGATATGCTGCCCATTTCGTAAAGAAATAATGCGGGATTGTGCTGAGTATAAATATGGGCGAGGAGTACATTTTTTAGACCAGTCGGAGACCCGTGTTGAGCGGGCCCACTGTTCCAGAAAGGCCCTTTGGTCTAAAGATACTCAGCTGAAGGAGGTTGAGAGGGTCCTGAGATCAGGTAGCTTCTGAACAGGCACGGGGGCAGGGCGGGGCGGAGGGGACTCACAAAGGTCTCAAAGGCAGGTGAGCCCTGGCCGTGCTAGGCGCCCACCAACCTCCGGGCCTCCCTCAGCCCACCTGGCCCCTGACAGCCGGGCACATGGTTTTCCGCAGCAGCCCCAGCTGGTCTCCCAGTGGTTCCTCCGTTTGTAATGAGGCTGTGTGTCCTTTCTTTCCAGCATGTGGACACGGGGAACTCTTACCTTTGTGGGTACCTGAAGATTAAAGGCCTTACTGAGGTAAGCACTCACTCAGACGAACTAGAACTGGAAGGTGGACCGCGTGCTCCTTGTGCTCAGAGTGTGAAGGGCCAGCAGTCAACTCTGAGGCCTGATTAAAGTGCCCTGTTAAGTGTCGTTCTCATACAGTGAGCTCAAAGCATGTGGTTTTCATGTGCCCTGTTGGAAAGTATACAGAGTCACAAATCTGTAGAAGTTTATAAATACATCGTGTTGTTACCAACACTGTTGATTTCATTTTTAATCCTTTCGTGGAAAAAAAAATGTGGTAAGAACATGGCTACCACCCTCCTCACCTGCCGTCGGAAGTCTTAAGGTTTCTAAGGCAAGCATTAATCCTTCCAGAGCCAAGGTCTTTGGAATTCCTTAAACCTTTTAGTTCACTGGAACAATGAAAAAGTCATCATCCAGTTTCTAACAGGAGTAGCTGCTATGGAAATGTAGACTGTTTTCCTTTCCTTGAACCAACTTTTTACATCTCAGAACTCCTGGGAATATAGAAAACAAGAAAGAGCATCCTTTGTTTTCCTGCTGGTGAGTAAACAGGAAGAAGAAGGAGGGGGCTGGACTGGCCGCCTGACTCCAGCCCGACCTGGCTGCAGAGCCCTGTGGCCTGATCACTCCTCACTGTCTCCGTGGCCCAGCAGTGTTGAGAAATGCTCCACAGAGCCATAGAAAGGTCAGAGTGACCTTGTTGCTTTGCCCTTTACTGGTGCCATGGCCTTAATAAGAATGAAAAATACCCGCTCTGTCTCCTCAAGGGGCTTATCCTAGTGGGAAAGAAAGAATGTAAGAGTAAGAGGTCTAGACTATAGTATAATACAAATGGGGGGGTGCTAACTAAGGCACAGACCATCCTCTGTCTTGAAACCATTGTTTCCATCTCTTTGATTCCATCCGGTTCTGCTTCTCTATTGGAAGTTTGAGACTTTTCTATGAAGTCTGGTGTTGACATGAAAAGATAACTACTCCTCCCTTCTAGAACGTTACCCAAGCTAGTAGGGGTAGAAAATGAAGGCAAAATGAAGGATTCTAGCCTTTGAGTTTGCGGTAGTAGGAAACAAAGTGAATAGAGTATACCCAACTCGTACAACAGGCAGCCAGATGCATTCACTGAGCACAGAACACGAACACTTAACTTCATAAGGAAACCAGCAACATCTGTCACCTGGAATGTTAGCACTGATTCTAGAACCAGCCACTCTGGTCATAGGAAGCTGCACGGAAATGGCAGGTAGCATTAAAAATCCCCAAACCGTGTACAGAACCTCTGTGACGTTTCCATCAGGAGCAGGTAACCCTAACAAGGTGGGGGAAGCTCTGAGTCTTGAGCAGCAGGCTCCCTGAGGAGCTGCTAGCTCGGCCCTTCGCTGGGGCCAGTTCGAGAAGGGGACTTAGGCTCATGACAGGGATGAGGAGACCATCCTCCTGGCCAGTTCTTCCCGCCTGCGCACGAGCGGCCTCACAAGCACATGGCCCCCCAGACTGGTCTGCGCCGGGTTGCGCAGTGGACTCAGGTGTGGCCCTCAAGTGGCCTTGAATTAGAGAGAGGCGGCTGTGTTTCCGAGGCTCCTAGGACGTCAGGGTTCTTTGGATTCCATCTCTTTTAACCTTTTTAGTTGCTTTACTGACATACAGTTCACATACCACACAGGTCACCCATGAAGATGCAGGGGGTGCCTGGCTGGCCCAGTCAGAAGAACATGTGACTCCTGGTCTCAGGGACGTGAGTTCAAGTCCCACGTTGGGCATGGAGCCTACTTAAAAAAAATAAAATAAAATGTACAGTTCATTGGCTTCTAGTACAGTCATGGTGTGGTACAACTATGGACTCACCTTTGAAATTCTAAATCCAGTACGTGGTCACTGGACACGGTCACTGAAATGCCAGAAAGGGTGAGGATTCTCTGAATGACTTTATACCCGTATTCTAAAATACAGCTGCTCGTGTTTGTTTGCTTTAACATTTATAGTTGTTAGGATATCGAATATGTAATTGATTTTCATAAAAGCATTTAAATGGTTGAGTTTTAGCCATAGTCTTCCTCTTGTACACCACATGGAAAATTAACTATTAAGTTGGAGATCATTGGTCTCTTGGCTGCCTCACATTCACGAACGAGCACAGTTCTTACAAAGCTCGTGTGCCTTGTGGAAATGGAATCCCAGGATTGTGAAGAATGGGCGTCAGGTAGCCTTTTCTTTGCAATTCTGAGCCCGCCACCAGCAGAAAGAAGGGACATTTCTAGGGAGGCCCAGAAGCTGGCACAGGGCCTAGGAGCCCAGCCTTGGGAGAGTCACGGCCAGGCCCTCCACTCACTCACTAGACAGGTTTGAAAGCTTCTGCTGAGCTTGTGCTAGACTTGCTCTGAGCCAGGCCAGGGAGATAGGTCATGCTAATCAAACTCAGCAGGACTGATGTATAAACAAGAATGCTCATTTACTCATTTCTAAAATGAGGTACATGCACGTTCCAGAAGTCCTCTCTGACTTAGTAGCCAGTGGGTGTTAATCCCCCCAGAAGGCAGGCCTACACGGAAAGCCAGACCCATTACTGGAGAGTTTTTGGTGGGCCTGTTAACCGTGCGGGGAGTGGTTTGGACGACTTAAATGCCACGACTGCTAGGCCCACTGTAGTAAGCCCACGCCTGTTCTGGGGGTGAGAGTGGGGGGTGCTAGCCATGTCTCTTCTCTCTGACTCGTTTTTTTTGACGACCTTCCCGCAGACAGAGTTTTTCCTTTGAGTTTATACGTTACCGCCACTTTGGCTGTAGTCAAGTGCTTAAATTTCCCGGTCCTGCCCTGAGAGGTAGTTCGTGGTTTTGGTAACTTCTGTACATATTGACTCGCACTCATTAGGCAGTATTTATTTTATTTTAATTCTCAGAGTTCGGGGGTACCTTGCAGTCACCCTTATCCACTGCCTGAGATATTTTTGGAGAGACGTCAGTGCAGAATCAGCTCACTAGGAAGACTTTCTATTTGAACCATAAGTATTTTCTTTGTATTGTAAGAGGGCCCATTTATCATTTCCTTCTTTTCTCTCTTGTGGAAGCTAAACAAAGTTAAAACCTCAGAAAATCAATATGTATAGCTTTTCATTTAAAATCTCAAGCCTGGATGGCGTAGGTGGTTAGGCGTCCGACTCCGGCTGAGGTCATAATCTCACGATTTGTGGGTTCCAGCCCTGCGTCGGGCTCTGTGCTGACAGCTCAGAGCCTGGAGCCTGCTTCGGATTCTGTGTCTCCCTCTTTCCGCCCCTACCCCGCTCACGCTCTGTCTCTCTTTGTCTCTCAACAAAGAAGAAACATTAAAATAAAATAATTTAAAATCTCAAGTCAGGTACCGATACAGAAGTTTCTCCCTTAGCAGTTCTTCCTAAAACAGATGAGGATAATTTATCTATACCTTTAAAATCAGGTTCCCATTTAGGAAATCTCTTTAATTTCTTCACTCCGTATATATAAATACCTGAACGAGGAACCCGGCCACCGTGTCGGGGGTAAAGGGTCGAGGTTTGGTGGGGGGTGGGGGCGTTATGTATCTCAGAGTTCACTGTGAAGACAGCCGCCAGCCTCGGTGGTGGGTAGTGAAGCAGGCCCCTTCAGTCTGCTCTTGTGCGGGCGGGCGGCCATACTGTTTCCTGGGAGCTGCTATCTCTTAGCGACGTCCCCAGCTACATCATGGCAGGCCAAGCCAAGAGAAGTAGCAAAGCCATCGGAACAGATTTATTTTATTTTATTTTATTTTATTTTATTTTATTTTATTTTATTTTATTTATTATATAAAAATTTTTTTAATATTTATTTTTGAGAGAGGGAGAGGATGAGCTGGGAATGGGCAAAGAGAGAGAGACAGAGAGAGAGAGAAAGAGAGGGGGAGGAAGACAGAGGATCCAAAGTGGGCTCCACGCCGACCACAGTGAGCTTGGTGCGGGGCTCAAACTCATGAACCGCGAGATCATGACCTGAGCCGAAGTCAGACATTTAACTGGCTGAGCCACCCAGGCGCCCCAGAACAGATTGATTTTAAACACACGTAGATGTTTGATGCAGAATAAGGGGGGCATACATAGTATCTGAAGAAGAAAGTGGGACCTCTAGTCCCAAGGACATTAAGACTGTAACCCATGGTTTGCCAGGCCACTGACCACCATTACCGTGCTTCCAAGAAGCACCAGAGGCTGGCAGGCTGGGCTGAAGGGTTGGCTAGTTGGTCAGTCAGTTGATTGGGTTTTACAAATGCAGAGAAATGGTGGACTTATTAAATTGTTAACTTTTTCTTCCATTAGTATTTTTCAGAATCTTTGGTGCCTTCTTCTTAGCAGATGAACAAATAGCAAATAAAATTGACAAGAGCATTCTAAGCACCCAATTAGGATGACAGCTTATTTTTTCCCGTTTTTGTGGGGTTTTTTTTCCTGTTGTTGTGATTTTCCATTGCAGACGTGATTTATGTATATTTTCCCTAGTATAAATTGCCTTAGTTCATATGATAAAATTAAATGTTACTCTAACATATCAAGGTATTCTTTAAAAAAAGAACACAAAACAACCACAATGACAACCAAAAAAAAAAAAAAAAAAAACCCACAAAAAACCCACTCCCCGGACGGGCACAGGAGACAAATGACTGAGCTAGTTTGAGAACCAGTGGGCATGGCGTCAGGGAGACTGAGCTGTAAATGCTGTGATTGTGGAGCCTCCTGGGGTGTTTTTCTTGGAAAGTAAAGTCAACTTAGTTACCATCTGCTTTGTATCCTAGAATACTCAGAATTTACTTGTTCAGGTTCTTTTCGAGTGATTAGTACATAACAAACGAAGTCAGGGAAGGGTTCTCTGCTTCTGGCAAAGTTCATAACGTCCAAGAGACTTTGTGGGCACCTCCAATTCAAGCTGACTCCACAGCCATCGGCAAATCTCTGGACCTAACTCTGGGTTGTTGCTTAGCCAGTGAGACCATTTTTTCAAAGTCCTAGGAAGAAGTTAAAGAGCAAGGTTGATTTTTCCTTTGGGAAAGGTTAAAACTGCTGTTCAACATCTTGTTTTGGTATTTGGGTTTTTACCATAGGAGTATCCAACTCTCACGACCTTCTTCGAAGGAGAAATAATCAGCAAAAAACACCCTTTCTTAACGCGGAAGTGGGACGCAGACGAAGACGTTGATCGGAAACACTGGGTGAGTAGGTGTTGGGTCCACTCTGGGCTGCCCACGCGCTGCCGGGAAGCCAAGAGACTTAGCTCTCGGGGTCTTATCACTGTGCCCCATCCTGCTCACCTGTCCACTGGGCTTCTCACCCCAGCTCCTGACGGACACACCCAGGCTCAGCTGAAGTACCATCAGGATGTCACCGGAAATGCCAGTGCCCCTGCTTTTCGGTGTCAAAAGTGGAGTGTGTTCTAGATCACCAGTAGGGAGCACTTGGAGACAACTCATCGTCACTGCCCTCAAGTCTTTTCATTGGCTTTCACACAAGTTGTTGTGTCTTCAAAAATCCATTTCTCTACCTGTCAAAATAGCCTTCCGGTTTAGCTGACCAGGGCGATGATGAATTTTGGTTTAACACTAGGGAAGTCCAATGTGCTCACCCTCTACACCCACCAGAAATTCTTGTGTCAGTAATGAAGATTCTAGAACTCTTCGTGCTTCCCACTGCCACTCACACCCGGCTCTTCAAGTGTCTCCTGATTCTGGCACGATACTCCTTGGAGAAAACTCCCGACCGCAGACCCTCGTCTGGGTTAACATCACTATAGATTAGCTGCTTTGCTTGTTAATGTTTCCTACTTGAGATAGGAAAGGAACATCTCTCAAATGTTGAGTTTCAGTTAAATTTAAGCTTTTAAAACCATTTTTTGGTGAGCTACATGTTTTGACTATTGTAGCAAATAGAACTGAAAGTCAGTCATTTGCGTGATACTAGAGAATACTGTAGAATACTGCGTAATACTGCATAATACTCTAGAGGGTACTAGAGAATACTGTAATACTAGAGAATGAACGAGAGCCAAGTCTCTGGGGATTCTCAGTCGGGGGATCACTCGGTGGCTCAGTCAGTGAAGTGTCCGACTCTGGATTTTGGCTCTGGTCATGACCTCATGGTTCATGAGTTGGAGCCCCGTGTTGGGCTGTGCGCTGGCAGCTCGGAGCCTGCTTGGGATTCTCTCTCCCTCTCCCTCTCTCCCTGCGCCTCCCCTGCTTGCTCGCTCTCTCTTTTTCTCTTAAATACACTTGAAAAAAAAAATACTCAGTTGGGGAGCCCGAGAGGCACACGGTCGTGCGGGCATCAGAAAGTGGTGGAGGGCTCCTCGGTGCCGTCTGACCCCACCCTGCCCAAGGCCGGCCCTTCCTGCACGGCTCGACCCCTCACGAGGTGGCTCCTTCCTCTCCCAGACAGTCCCCGTGAGAACGATCTTCCCGATCTTTCTTGTACCGAATGACAGCCTGTCTCCCATCCTGCTTTGTTTTCCAGCTCAAATTGGTTCTGCAAAAAAGCAAGGTCTTTTGAGACTCTATGAAAAGTCAGTTTTAAGTTAGGTTGGCTACGAATTAAATACATAGAAAGCAACTCTTAATTTTCCAGACTTCCATTAGAATACTGGGAAATATCTGTTCCTACCTCTGTTAGGTTAAATTGAAATATTTTAAGTGAAAGAGCGTCTAAGAAGGCCTCCCTGGGTCCTTCCCAGCATGCTCGATGGGGGAGGACCAGGAGCTGGGCCTAAGGGCTCTTCTTCACCCAGCAGTCTGGTGACCTGTGCACGACTCAGAGTCTCCCGTAACTCTCCCAGCCCATGCAGGAGTCCCCGATGCCCATGTGGGGCTCCTGGAGCTCTGTACTGCACCTCTGTCTGTCAGGGATTTGCAGCACCTGATGCAGGCCTGCCTCAGAGGTATTGCAGGGTCCATTCCGGAACACTGCAACAAAGCAAACATTGCCATAAAGCAAGTCAAATGAATTTTGTTGGTTTCCCAGTGCATGTAAAACTTACCTTTATGCTACACTGTACTCTGTTAAGTATGCGATAGCATTGTGTCTAAAGCAATGTACATACCTTAATTTTAAAGTACTTTATTACTGGGGCGCCTGGGTGGCTCAGTCGGTTGAGCGTCCGACTTCGGCTCAGGTCATGATCTCACAGTTCGTGAGTTCGAGCCCCGCGTCAGGCTCTGTGTTGACAGCTCGGAGCCTGGAGCCTGCTTCAGATTCTGTGTCTCCCTCTCTTTCTCTGCCCCTCCCCTGCTCATGCTCTGTCTCTCTCTGTCCCAAAAATAAATAAAAACATGAAAAAAAAATTTTTTTCAATTAAAAAATAAATAAATAAAGTATTTTATTACTAAAAAATGCTAACCATCCTCTGAGCTTTCAGCAAGTCCCAATCTTGCTGGTAGAGGGTCTTTTTTTTTTTTTTTCGTTTATTTATTTTGAGAGAGAGTGTGGGGGAGGGAAGGGACAGAGAGAGACGCAAGAAGCATCCCAAGCAGGCTCCACGCTGCTAGAGCCAAACCTGATGTAGGGCTCAGTCTTACGAATGGTGAGGTCGTGACCTGAACTGAAATCAAGAGTCAGATGCCTAACCAACTGAGCCACCCAGGCGCCCCACTGGTGGAGGGTCTCACCTGATGTTGATGGCTGCTGACTCATGAGGGTGATGGTTGCCAGAGGTCGGATGGCTGTAGCAATTTCTTAAAATAAGAGAACAGTGAAGTGTGCCTCATCGATTGGCCGACTCTTCCTTTCACAAACAATCTCTCTGCAGTGCGGGATGCTGTTTGATAGCATCTGACCCTCAGTAGAACTTCTTTCAAAACTGGAGTCAGTCCTCGCAAACCCTGCTGCGGCTCTATCAACTGAAGTCACGTGATATTCTAAATCCTTTGTTGTCATTTCAACAATCTTCATGGCATCTTCACCAGGAGTAGATCTTATCTCAGGAAACCACTTCCTTTGCTCACCCATCAGAAGCAACTCCTCATTCGTTCACGTTTCATCCCGTGGTTGCAGCCATCGGTCACGCGTTCAGGCTCCACTTCTGACCCTGGCTGTCTTGTCATCTCTGCCCCGTCTGCCTCCACTGGAGTCTTGAATCCCTCAAAGTCATCTATAGAGTTGGAATCAGCTTCTTCCAAACTCCCATTGATATTTGATTGTTTGACCTCTTCCCGTGAATCACAAATGTTCTTTCTTTTTTTTTTTTTTTTTTAAATCACAAATGTTCTTGATGGCACCTAGAATGGTGAACCCTTTCCAGAAGGTCTTCAGTCTACTTTGCCCACATCCATCAGAGAGATCACTATCTATGGCAGCTATAGTCTTAGGAACTATACTTCTTAAATAAGAACACTTGAAAGTTAAAACTGCCCCTTGACCCATGGACTGCAGAACGGGTGTTGTGTTGGCAGGCATGAAAACAACGTTAATCTCACGGTACGTCTCCCCCAGAGCGCTTGGGTGACCAGGCGCATTGTCAGTAAGCAGGAATCTTTTTTTCTGAGCAGTAGGTCTTAACGGTGGGCTTTAAATATTCAGTAAACCATGTTGTAAACAGATGTGCTCTCATCCAGGCTTTTTTCTATTAATAGAGCACAGGCAGAGTAGATTTTGCATAAAATTTTAAGGGCCTGAGGATTTTCAGAATGGTAAGTGAACATTGGCTTCAACTTCAGGTCACCCACTGAATTAGCCCCTAGCAAGAGAGTCAGCCTGTCCTATGAAGCTTCGAAGCCAGGCATTGACTTCTCCTCTCTGGCCATGAAAACCCTAGATGGCGTCTTCACCCAATAGAAGGCTGTTTCATTGAGTGTGGCCATCATCATGAGTTATCTTAGCTCGATCTTCTGGATAACCTGCCGCAGCGTCTGCATCAACACTTGATATTTCACCTCTCACGTTTATGTTACGGAGATGACTTCTTTCCTTAAACCTCCCAAACCAACCCCCGCTAGCTTCAGACTCTCCTTCTGCACTTCCTCACCTCTCTCAACCTTTACAGAATTGAGAAGAATCAGCCTTGCTCTGGATTAGGCTTTGACTTCAGGGAACATTGGGACCGGTTTGACCTTCTATCCAGACCATTAACCCTTTCTGCACATTAGTAATAAGGCAGTTTTGAGGGGGCGCCTGGGTGGCTCTGTTGGTTAAGCTCCTGACTCCTGACTTCAGCTCAGGTCATGATCTCATGGTTCATGAGATCGAGCCCTGCAACGGGCTCTGCATGGAGCCTGCTTGGGATTCTCTCGCCCTCTCTCTGCCCTTCCCCTGTTTGTGCACTCTCTCTCTCTCCTCTCAAAATAAATAAACATTTAAAGATAAACAGACAAGTAATAAGGCTGTTTCGCTTTCTTATCATCCATATGTTCACTGGAGTGAACTTTTCCTTTCCTTCAAGAACTTTTCCTTTGCATTTACAACACGGCTGTTTGGTGCAAGGGGCCAAGCTTTCAGCCTCTCTTGGATTTCGACATGCCTTCCTCAACTAAGCTTAATTGTTTCTAGCTTTTGATTTCAAGTGAGACACGTGCAACTCTTCCTTTCCCTGGAACACTTCGAGGCCATCGCAGGCTTTTTAATCGGCCTCATTTCAGTATTGTTACGTCTCAGGGAAGAGGGAGGCCTGAGGAGAGGGAGACGGATGGGGGAACAGCCAGTGAGTGGAGCAGTCAGAACACACACAACATTTATCAGTTAAGTTTGCTGCCTTATATGGGCCCCCAAACAATTGAAATAGTAATATCAAAGATCTCTGTGGGGCGCCTGGGTGGCTCAGTCGGTTAAGCGTCCGACTTCGGCCCAGGTCGTGATCTTGCGGTCCGTGAGTTCGAGCCCAGCGTCAGGCTCTGTGCTGACAGTTCAGAGCCTGGAGCCTGTTTCAGATTCTGTGTCTCCCTCTTTCTCTGACCCTCCCCCATTCATGCTCTCTCTCTCTGTCTCAAAAATAAATAAACGTTAAAAAAAAAAAAAGATCACTGATCACAGATCGCCATAACAAATAAAATAGTAATGAAAAAGCTTCAAATATTGCAAGAATCACCAAAATGTGACACAGAGACACAAATGCTGTTGGGAAAATGGCACCAATAGCCTTGCTCGATCAGGGTTGCCAGGAACCCTGGCAGTTTGTAAAAAAAAAAAAAATGCAACATCTGCAAACAGCAATAAAGTGAAGTGCAATAAAACCAGGACTGCCAGGGCACCCGGCTGGCTCAGTCAGTTAAGCATCTGACTTCGGCTCAGGTCATGATCTTGTGGTTCATGAGTACAAGCCCCGCATCAGGCTCTGTGCTGACAGCTCAGAGCCTGGAGCCTGCTTCAGACTCTAGGTCTCCCTCCCTCCCTCCCCCTCTCCTCTCATGCTCCGGCTCTCTCTCTTTTTCTAAATAAACATAAAAAAAAAATAAAATAAAACTGGACTCCCTGTAAACTAGATTCAGAGGCACTGTATTATTTCATGCTCAGGTTTTTCTGAATGATAATAAAGTTGGTATCATGGTGGTACCATAAAGTCCAGATTCCATAAACTCAATCTACTGAGGATAGAAATACATGTGTGACAAATTCTATGGGTTAATAATTCTGTATCTTAGATTTTATTTAAGGTGTAATTCTTATAAAATTATCGCATGCTTGTTTTTAAGCGTTTGAATAAGTAGAAAAACAAAAGGAAAAAAAAATCATCTATAATAATAATACCGAAGCTAAAACAAGTATTGACCTCTTTTTTTTTTTAAATAAAAATAGGATCATGAGACACAATTTTGTAATCTATTTCTGGTGTCCCTTTTTTTTTTTTAAATATATTTAATTTATTTTTTAAATTTACATCCAAGTTAGCATATAGTGCAACAATGATTTCAGGAGTAGATGCCTTAGTGCCCCTTCCCCATTGAGCCCATCCCCCCTCGCACAACCGCTCCAGTAACCCGCTGCTTGTTCTCCATATTTAAGAGTCTCTTCTGTTTTGTCCCCCTCCCTGTTTTCATATTATTTTTGCTTCCCTTTCCTTACGTTCGTCTGTTTTGTATCTTATAGCCCTCATATGAGTGAAGTCATATTATTTGTTTTTCTCTAATTTCACTTAGCGTAATACTCTAGTTCCATCTAGTTGCAAATGGCAAGATTTCATTCTTTCTGATTGCCCAGTAATACTCCATTGTATATACATACCACATCTTCTTTATCCATTCATCCATAAACGGACATTTGGGCTCTTTCTATACTTTGGCTGTCGTTGATAGTGCTGCTGTAAACATTGGGGTGCATGTGTCCCTTCGAAACAGCACACCTGTATCCCTTGGATAAATGCCTAGTAGTGCAGTTGCTGGGTCATAGAGTAGTTCTGTTTTTAAATTTTTGAGGAACCTCCGTACTGTTTTCCAGCGTGGCTACACCAGTTTGCATTCCCACCAGCAGTGCAAAAGAGATCCTCTTTCTCTGCATCCTCGCCAACATCTGTTGTTGCCTGAGTTGTTAATGTTAGCCATTCTTATAGGTGTGAGGTGGTATCTCATTGTGGTTTTCATTTGTATTTTCCTGATGATGAGTGATTTTGAGCATTTTTTCGTGTGTCGGTTGGCCATCTGGATGTCTTTGGAGAAGTGTCTGTTCATGTCTTTTGCCCATTTCTTTGCTGGGTTATTTGTTTTTTGGGTGTTGAGTTAACCCTTTATCTGGTAATGTCATTTGCGAATATCTTCTCCCATTCGTCGGTTGCCTTTTAGTTTTGCTGATTGTTTCCTTCGCTGTGCTTTTTATTTTGATGAGGTCCCAATAGTTCATTTTTGCTTTTGTTTCCCTTGCTTCCGGAGACGTGTTGAGTAAGAAGTTGCTGCGGCCAAGATCAGAGAGGTTTTTGCCTGCTTTCTCCTTGAGGATTTTGATGGCTTCCTGTCTTACGTTTAGGTCTTTCATCCATTTTGAGTTTATTTTTGTGTATGGTGGTCCAGGTTCATTCTCCTGCATGTCACTTTCCAGTTTTCCCAGCAACACTTGCTGAAGAGACTGTCTTTGTTCCATTGGATATTCTTTCCTGCTTTGTCAAAGATGAGTTGGCCATACGTTTGTGGGTCCATTTCTGGGTTCTCTATTCTGTTCCTTTGATCTGCGTGTCTGTGTTTGTGCCAGTCCCATACTGCCTTGATGATAACCGCTTTGTATACATCTTGAAGTCCATCTGGTCTCGTTTTTTAAAAGAAATTAATCGTATATTACCCACTTCCTGTTTCTTCTTCACTAGCTGGCCCCAAGCCACTCTACTCTGTCAGAGGACCCCACTGTAGTAAGCCCTCTCTCCCCCTTCGGTGAGACATGCTGGCTCTCAGTTGTTCTGCATGATTCTGTTGCTACTGTTGACTCCCTTACAGAGATGTCACTGGTCATTCCTGGCTTTGTGCAAAGGTGTCCTGAGAACGGGCCCCCCAGAATAGCATCCATTCCCAACCCGGAGCCTTTCCTCAGACAACATGAACTAGGCAGGCGTAGCCCCATGATGACTCAGCTGGAGTCCAGCTCTGAGGTCCTTGGTGGGGACCTTGGGCTCCCCTTCCAGGCCTCGGCCTTTGCTGCTCTGGTCAGGCCACCTCCAGCAACTGGCACGCGTTTGCAAAGGCAGTCGCCGCCGGACACAGAAGGGTCGTTCTGACACCAGCCTCTCCCTCCGTAGATCAGTTCTCATGCTGTGTCTTTTGCTTTCAGGGCAAGTTTCTGGCTTTTTATCAGTATGCAAAATCATTTAATTCAGATGACTTTGATTATGAAGAGCTGAAGAATGGAGATTATGTCTTCATGAGGTGGAAGGTAAGGCCCCACCCCAGGCGGTCTTCTGGCTGTGCCAGTGCCTGCGTTGGACCCACCGCCCCATCTGCCCTGTCCTCATGCGGTGCCTTTAACGCTCACGGAAAGCGGGCACAGCTCCAGGCCACTCTGGCAGACTGCTGCCCTCCCAGATGGTTTCTCTTTGGTTAAACTGTTTGGTGGTCAGCTGACGAATTCGTGGCTAGGGGGTGGTCCCCCTCGGTACCTTTGACCGTCCACGTGGAGTCCTCCCAAGTGTCCTGTGGATTCAGGGGAGAACCAAAGTCAGTCACCCATCACCTCCGGTTCTCAGCCACAGGCTGCGACACCCCCTTAAGGGACCGCTCCCTCACCACGTCCTTGCTGAAGGCTCGGTGCTGTCTCAGCTTGTCTGGTTCCCTCCAGCTCAGGAAATGAGGGACCAGGAATGGAATTTGGGTTTTCCACTCACCAGCCCTCAGAGAACTGCATCTGGCTGGACTCGATAGATTGGCTTTGGGGCTGACAAGGCTTTTGTGTTCCCTGTTTTGATAGCATGGTATTTACTGTGTTCCAGCTCCAGGATAGCACAATCATGAAGCCAGTTTGTGAAATCACTGTGTGAACGGACACCCGCTTCCAACCCCTGGTCCCCAATCTGCGGGGAAAAGCCGTTTTACCTTGAAATCTTGCCAGCTTTTCGAAAAGCCAATCATTCCCAATCTTTTTTTTTTTTTTTTTTTTTTTTTTTAGTATTTATTTTTGAGAGAGAGAGAGAGAGCACGCGAGCGAGCGGGGAAGGGGCAGAGAGAGAGTGAGACGCAGAATCCGAAGCAGGCTCCAGGCTCTGAGCTGTCAACACAGAGCCCGACATAGGGCTCGAACTCATGGACCATGAGATCATGACCTCAGCCAAAGTCGGTCGCTTAACCGACTGAGCCACCCAGGCGCCCCAGTGATTCCCAATCTTTAGCTTGTATAGCTAATTTTTTTTTGGGGGGGGGGGATCATCACTTTCTGAGTGGACGCTTGCCAGGCGTGGAGAGTCAGAGCGGGGTCCTGCCCTTGCAAGCTCGCCATCTAGTGGGAAGTGTGCCAGTGAAATAACATGTTGGAAGAAGTATCCTCCGAAGTTCTTATTTTAAAATTAATTTTAAAAATTACCATTCAGAGGTTTAGGAAAGGAAAAGATGAGAGTGTTTTGGAAAAAAAAAAAAAAAAAGAGTTGAGCACCTGGGTGGCTTGATTTTGGCTCAGGTCATGATCTCGAGGTTTGTGAGTTCATGCCCCACATCGGGCTGTGCACGGCCAGTGCAGAGCCTGATTGGGATTCTCTCTCTCCCTCGCTCTCTTCCCCTCCCCCACTCTCTCTTTCAGAATAAACTTAAAAAAAAGAACTTCTCAGGGTGACTCACTGTGGGCCTTCAGGAGACCTCCTGGGGCCTTGGGGCCACCGACTTCATCTTACTGGGACAGTAGGTCCTTTCAGCTTGGCTCTAGCCAGAGATAACAAGCTTGCCTCTTCCCAAGGTGCTGTTCTGATGGCTGTCGCCGAGGCGTAGAGCTTTTTCAGGGGGTGTTATGGGGTGTTATGGGGTGTGATTCACCTTCAGAGTGAAGTGACTTGCTGTTCTAGAGGTGATCAGGAACCTAGCACCAGTTCCTGGGGTGGAGCAGAGAATTTCTCTCCCTGGGTGGTTCTGTCTGCGGGCTCTGAAAGGTAGGTAGGTATCGATTCACTTACGAGATATGTAGACCATAGGACCTTCTCCTCACTGCTGATCTCAGTGAGCTCAAGACACAGGCTCCTGTGTTAGCATCGAGAATACTCGAGCAACACACGAATGCTATTGGCAGGTTGGGTTGAAATGCACATGTTGGCCATTGTCCAGCAAGTCTGGGCAAGGCCGTGTGACAGTGGAACCTTAGAAGCACCTGGAGGCTAACGAGGAACGCCAGAGGTGGCCGGGCCACACCGTCGGTTACTAACCTCCTCCGTCTGTGTGCAGGAACAGTTCCTGGTCCCAGACCACACGATCAAAGACATCAGCGGTGCTTCCTTTGCTGGGTTCTATTACATCTGCTTCCAGAAGTCGGCAGCCTCCATAGAGGGCTACTATTACCATAGGAGTTCAGAATGGTAAGGAACCCCAGAGGCGCAGGGGGCGGCTTGCTGCTGTCCCCCTGGCTCTCCCTTGGCTTGCCCAACCAAAAGAAGACCTCTCCCCTGTCTCTGCATAGCTTTCATGCTCTGTCTGCATGCAGAGGGCCTCTCCAAGCGACCTCAGTTGCTGGTGTAGGGGCTCCCGTCCCTCTACACGGAGCAGAGGAAACAAGATGAAAGTGAAGTGTAGATAAAGGAACGCATTGCTGACAGCTTTCAAGCAGTTCTGTGTTATCAGCAACGTTTCTCCCAATCTCGCTGCTCTTGTATTTCCTCCCAAATTTCATCAGTAACTAAAATGTAAAATCCAACTATGAATTTTGCTGGGGTGAATTTTGCTGCCAGCAGCCTTTTCGATTTTGTGGTCACATTCCTCAGATGCTGGCCCCACATGCACTTGATCTCGGTCTGGTGACCTAGGGTCCCCCCGTGGAGCTGGTGTCCTGCCCTGTGTCTCACCTGAGGTGAAGGACTGAATGCCACCTCAGGTGCTAGCTTTTGCCACCTCAGGTGCTAGCTTTTGCCACCTCTTGGGGGGAGTCTCCTGCCTCCTCGCTGCTTCTCAAAGCACCTGGCTGTACCTGAAGAAGGAACCATATCATAAAATACCTGGTTTCCTCTCTGAATGTAGAGACCCCTCACGCCCTTCCAAATTTTTCACACTTCGGCGACTTGTAAGTGATGCCACCCCAGCTTGACTCAAATTCTTTGTTCAGTGGCAGCACAGTGATGGCTGCAAATACGTGCCCGTGGCTCAGTGCAGTCTCAGCACCTCTGAGAGCCACAACTCTTAGGGTTTCAGTAGTTGTTCAGTTTTCAAATGAGTTTTCAAAACATGTTATATCCTGTTTTAAATGACAGCTTTATTGAGATAATTCACACACTATTTGGTTTGCTCATTGAAGCTGTACAGGTCAGTGGTCTATGCAGCCATGACTGCAGTCAATTTTAAAACATTCTCATCGCCACAGGGAGAAACCCTCGTAACCCCTTGACCATCAGCCCGACTCCCCATCCCCTCCTGGCCCTAGGCAACCACTAATCTACTTTCTCGCTGCGTAGATGTGCCCGTTCTGGATATTTTATATAAATGGGACCATACACTATGTGGCCTTTGTGTCTGGCCTTTGAAGCTTCAGCCTCGTTACAGCAGGTGTCAGCACTCCCCATTTTTGTTGCTGAATAACTTTCCATGGTCTGGATCCACAGTAGCCCCTCCTTATCTGCGGTTTTGCTTTCCGGGGTTTCGGTTACCCGCGGTCAGCTGTAGCCCAGAAGCAGACGATCGTCCTCCTGGCAGTGTCAGAAGGTCAGTGGTAGCCTAACAGCCCGTCACAGCGCCTCTGTCACTCCGTGTTTCGTCTCCTCCCGCCCCCATTTCGTCATCTCCCATCCTCACGGTACAATAAGGCATTTTGAGAGAGAGCCCACGTTCCCATAACTTTTATCGCAGTAGATTGTTACAGTTGTTCTATTTGCTGACTAGTCATTGTTGCTAACCCCTACGGTGCCTAATTTATAAGTTGTGCTCTGTCACGGGTATGTATGTGCAGGAAAAACCATACCATACGTACCGGGCTCGGTACCATCCACGGTTTTCGGCATCCGCTGGGGTACCTGAGCGTATCCCCCACAGATAAGGCGGGGGGGACCACTGTACCACATTTTCCTTCTCTGTTCATCAGTTGCTGGGCACTTGGGTCGTCTTCACCTTTTGCCTGTTGTGAATAATGCTGTCGTGAGTGAGGGTGTGTAAGCATCCGAGTCCCGGCTTCCAGTTCCTTTGGGCAGATACTAAGAGTGGAATTGCCGGGTCATATGGGAATTCTGTAACTTTTTAAGGAACCACCTCCCTGTTTTCCAGAGCAGCCGCACCCTGGTACATTCCCACCAGGGCCCGAGGGCTCCAGTTTCTCCACATCATTCCCAACGCTTGTTATGATGTCTTTACAATTACAGCTCTCCTAGCGCGTACGGCATCTGCAGGCGTCGTGTGGTTTTGATTCACATATTCCGATGGCTAACGCATCATCTTTTCTTGATTTTTTTTGTTTTGTTTTGTTTTTTGCTGTTGTTGAGAAATAAACTGCTTGTTCCTGTGCTCCTCCTCACTCCTCTGTGAAACAAGTAAGAGGAGAGCTGACGTCTACCCCATCAGCTCGGATTGTGCCTGGGGGTTATCATCCCCTTGTGTGGATTGTCCAGGCCGCCGTTTCCCTTTCATCTGCTTAGCTCTTCGGAGCAGCCTGCCGACGGGGCAGAAACATACACATCAGGGCTCTGATGTTCTCAAAGTCTAATAGCCGTGTGTAGGGAGGCGAGAAAATGAAGCCAAAGGGTCAAATAAGATTTACGGTTAGCGAGGAAGTTCTCTCTTCCATGGCCTGTTTGCATTGCATGAGAAGTGGGGTGTGCCTGTGTTACCCGCGAAGTCCCGAGGGTGCTCCAGCCTGACACACGGGGGAGCTGAGGTGCTGGCCGTGGGAGGCCGGGCAGCATGGCAGGTGAGGATGAGGCCCGGGGGGGGCCTCGGTCTGCATCTCTCCCACAGCGTACTCCGCCTCTCCTTTTACAAGACGTACCATGGTTGCTTCATGGTCAGAGCAAAAGGGAAAGGCCTAAAAACAGCTCCTCTTACCCCCATTCGGGAGGATTAACCGAAGAAACAAATAAAACCAGAGTTGGTTCAGCTGACGAGATCTGAGATGAATTTGCGTTCCGGTCCGAGAAAGTGGCCCGTCAGGCGCTCCGGTGGCAGGGAGGGAGTTTTGGACATCCTTTGTTTGGTTTTCAGGATGCTCAGACTGCCTCCCGTTTCTCTCTTTTCCCACATTGCAGGTATCAGTCACTCAATCTAACTCACGTTCCCGAACACAGCGCACCCATCTACGAGTTCCGGTGACAGCGGTTCAGAGCAGGAACCAAATAAAACTGAACTTGGCAAAAAAAGAACTCTGCCAAGAAAATCGTGTACCTGCCAGAACCAGGAGAACGTGTGTTCCTGTTTCTTCACGAGCAGACTCGCATCAGAAAGCATGAATGTTAACCCACAGAATCCAAGGAGCATGGCCAACCAACGGCAGGTGGAGGGAGTGTTCTCTGTGCTTCCTCCCTCTCTGCGGCAGTTTGGTCTTAATCTGTTGTAAGCTACCTTAAATGCACTTTTCCTTCCTGCACAGCTAACTTCTGTATCACTGAAAGGCCCATTCCTTCCTCCGTCCCCACCTCCAGCCGAGCAGAAGGTCAGCCCCCCAGTCACCCTCAGCCTTGGTGCTCAGTGGTCTCGGCCCAGGCCCCAGCCCTGCGCCCCCCACCCCCAGTTGCTCAGTCCGGTAGCTCAAGAGAAGGCAGAGCCCCAGCACACGTGTGCCGCCCCCTCCCCCCCCCCCCCCCCCCCCCCCCCCCCCCAGAGCTCTGCGCAGGGAATCGGTGACCAGCAGCACCCGCCAGTGAAACGTGAGGCGGAGGCCGATTGCTTAACGGGGTCCGCTGGCACTGCCCAGCCCTGCAGCGGTCACGCTAAGCTAGTCAGTGGCTGCCAGGTTCTCTGGGCCTGCCATCGGGGATCACTAAATTTCAGGCTTCCAGATCCCTGGCAGGAACGGATTCCAGTCCTGCTTACTCAGCACGTTTGCTCCAAACTTTTGAACTTGAGGGCAATACTAAACTTAAAAAAAAAAGAAAAAAGAAAAAAAAAAAAGAGTTTTTTTATTACAAAATTATTTTTATGGTCCCTTTAACAAGGACCCTATGGCAAATGCACAATTATTCAGAATTACATTTTTATCGTTTTCACATTGAAAACAGCAAATGTTGACTTAGTAATTTTTATACCTATATCTATATGTAAATGTATATTTAATCAACCAGCAGTTTAAAACTAGTCATCCTGGTACAAAAGTTTTGCAGCATTGCATAAATTCTAGTGCTAAACTTGAGAGCTGTTTTTTGGGGCCAGTTTAGCATTTGTACCTCCTCCTTTTGCTACTCAGAACAGCAGTGCTTCGTGGCGACCTTTTCCGTCAAGCAGAAGGGGCCGTCATTCTCCTAAAACAGCAACTCTAAAATGTTGGGGTGGGGGAGGGGCGGGAACGCGAACACGCTCGAAGAACTCAAGGCTCACGTGCCAAAGTGTGTGTGGGGGTGTGGGGTTGGGGTGGGGTGTGGTTTGGGGTGGGTGGGGGGGGGGGAGTTGTTTTTTTGTTTTTTGTTGTTGTTTTTTAATGTTTAAAAAGCTTAATAGGTTGGCATCAGTGGTAGACCGCAGAGACAGGCCGGGCTTTGGGGGGCATCGCGTTTGCTGGCGGTTTACAAGACTCACTCAGAACACAAGACAGAAAGCTACAGCCCACGGGAGCACAACCAGCTGCAAGCTGCAGATCCACGGGCAGTGTAAGGACACACAAGGCCCTTCGGTCTAGATGAGCGGTGTAGGGAAACGCTTTATTCTTAACAAGTGACTTTCCTTTTGACGACACATGTACTGTATGTTACGGAGACTGAATGTCGGGGAAACCTTAGAGGAGAAGTACTTGGGATTCTAGTCAGTGGGCATCGGGACACCTAGGATGCGTAGTCCTAAGGCTTTGTACGGAGGTGAGACCAACCCATCTGGTGAGGCCAGGGTTTTGGAGCCCCAAAACGTTGCCCCGGCGACTGCAGTGGAAAAATGATTCACGTCCGTTCCCAGAGATGAGTCAAATGTTTTCTTGATTCTGAAACTCCAGAAGGCATCAGGACGGCTGGCTCTGGTCACACCAGCTGATGGCAGAGTACCGAGGAGACCGCACTCGCGTGGCCTCAGTTTAGCTGGCAGGCGTCGCTTGACAGTAAAAGGAGACTGTGGGGCCGTGCTGGCTTTCCCTGGCCACACGGGCCGGCCATGTCACCCCAGATCCCCTCTCGCCGCAGGCTCCTAAATCTTGCCTGAGTTTTGCAAGCTCCTTGAAGGATCTAGGCCCCGCTCAGAACCCAACGAGGGGTGAGCTCATCGGGGCCCTGTATGTGTGGCTCAGAGGTCAGCCGGGCAGTCAGCGGGCAGGGAAGGCCATTTGGAAACGCTGCTATTGTTCAGCTAGCCAAACGGGCCAGGTCCTGTTGGAGGATCTCTTCCTCCCTCCCTCTCTTAGCTAGGTAATGAAGTTGTACTGGGGAAAATCGAGTGATACCTTTGCTAGATCTTTTGGGCACACCCGAGATGAAGGTTTGCTTGTGTAAAAATCTGCCCATTGAGGACAGGGAAGGGATTGCCTGCCCACCTCCTCTTGGTAATTCCCAAAGAATCCACGTCAACTCCTCTTTCTCTCAGTTCCCCAAGGAATGTTGGGGATCACCCCCCTCTGTGGTTATTCTTTCCTGAACCTCCTCCGTGGTTTACGTGCCTCTGGTACTCTGTGCAATAGTTTTGGCTGACGCTTGTGTTCATCATCAAGAAATCAGTGCAGGATGCAGATTTTCTACCGTCTTCCTCCACCCCAAACAAACCTGCCATGAGGTAGGATCCTAGGGATTTGGCTGTTCTTTCCACTGCTCAGAAAGCTTCCGTTCTGTACCCCCAGCCTCGTCTCTCCTCTGTGCTGGAATTATCCCTCCCCACCCACCCATCCTCTCAAACTTTACAGCATTTCAGCTGCAGCCCCAAAGTAACTAAGCAATCCTTCACATGAAGTAGAAAGTCCCATCTGTGTGCTGGTTCTGTTGATAACGTGGAAATCACAAACTCCAGGGGAGCAAAGGGGCTTTTCAACGTCTTTTGCTTTCAGAAACAGGGAATTTATATTCTAAGGCCTTGAATTGATTTTTTTTTTCCTCATAAAATAGTCTGATAAGCTAATTTTTAAAAAGAAATGCCATTAAGTATGTTGCATTGTGGTTTAAAATTACTAACAAGTTCTGGGAAAGAAAAATATTTGATTTTGAATCTTACATGTTTTTAAAAATTAGATTTGAATGGGCACAAAGTATGAGTATTTTGTTTCTTTAGGGAGGACATGTGGAAAGGGTTTGAGGGTCTGGGATGGGAGAAGTATTTTGCAGAGCTATCAATGTCCAAATAATTTTTAAAAAATAATAAAGGTATTTAAGCAGTGACTTTGTCCTATTTCTTTTTTTTTTTTTTTTTTTAGTTTATTTATTTTGAGAGAGAGGGAGAAAGAATGAGTGGGGGAGGGGCAGAGAGAATCCCAAGCAGGCTCCACGCTGTCCGTGCAGAGCCTCACTCGGGGCTCAGTCTCACGGACCTTGAGATCACAACCTGGGCCAAAGTCAAGAGTCGGACGCATAACCGACTGAGCCACCCAGGCGCTCCTTGTCCTATTTCTAAATCAAAACCGTTCTGGTAGAAGAATCCAGCCCCCTTTCTGGCCCTGTGTCTGTGGAGGTTTCCGGGCCGAGGCCCCCTCTGGGGGACTGATGCAGTCCGTGTCCTTGTCCCTCCTCGTTTCGGTGTTGTCAACTGCTGCTCAACACTGATGTTTGAGCTCCGTTTTGTTAATTTCTACACTTCTTTAAACATGTGGGAACAATTTTTTTTTTTTTTTTTTGGCACGTGTTTAGGATGTATGCTTTTACTTAACACACAGAAAATTAACAGAGGTATTTGTTCACTGGCTGCTTCTCAGACCGGCGCGGGCACCCGCAAAGCGGACGGGGACTGGTCCTCAGAGGAAATGCCTGAGCCCCAACGCACCCGGGCTCCCAGATGGCTGCACCAGCAACGTCCTGAAGCCAGATGTCAGCGGCAAGTTCAGGCCCTTGAGTTCTCCACACCCTGTGGCCGAGGGCTGTAGCCCAGCCAGTAAGGCCTGACTCCCGATTTTTACAAACCACCCCGACGGGCATTGCCAGAACACCTTGGCTCCCTTGCTCTAGTGTTAGGTTTCTGGTACCACCTCCTTAGGCAGCGCCAAGGAAGGCAGCAGAAACTCCCTGTGAATTCTGAGAAAACGTTAATAATGTTGAAAAGGTTTAAGGTTGAGCAAGTTGAAAGGCTAAGGGAACTTACATCCATGTCAGGGCACAGTTCCTCTGTGGATATAAAGTATCATCTGATCTCCTGTTGTTCCAACAACAGTGATAATAAACTTCCTCCCAAGATGGGTCAAGAAAGGAATCTGCTGTTCACAAGGCTGAAGCCCTACGGTTGAAGACACCATTTACTGGTGGTTTTGTCGGGGGAGTAAGGTGTGGGATGCCTGGGCTCTCCCTCCCACATCTACCTTTAAGGCCTAGAGGGACCTCCCATGTACCAGCTAAACCCTCTGAGCCTGGAAAGCGGAAGGAACAATCTCCACATAGGTCAGAGAGTTGAGGGGCTGGAGGAGGTGCTCCTGGAAGCACCTGTTAAACCGTAGAAATGCTCCACCCATGTAACATGTCATTCTTGCTTGGATAATGACACAAAGTATTTGCTGAGGCTTGCCATGTGCAAGGTGCCATTCCAAGCATTGAGGCAATGCAGGAGCATTCCAAGCCCCCCCTCTGGGGCCTCAGGGAACTACCAGGAATAGAGTGGAAATTGACATTTTTCTGATCCCCACCAGGAGTCAAGACCCTCTTTCTTCGTGCTGGGTTCCCAGTTTTAACCTTTCCTTCACTTTGCTTTTAAGTCATCCTTGGGCGTGGTGGAAAATGTGTGGATCGTAGTAGGCGTGAAACCCACTGCAGGACAGGACAAAGGAGAAATTATAAATATCAACGCTGCCTGCATCAACCTCAACTGCACCTGAGGAGGAAAGCATTAAAATTGCCCGGTAATGAAACAGGCAGCTGGCTTTGACACAGAAAAGTGCCCGAAAATTGGATTGCAATTGAGTAGCTCTTTCTTCCAGATTTTTCTTCCCAAATATCTAAAGATTGAAACTCCCTACTTGCACACAGCAAGCAAAACGTGCAAGGCTTTTCATTTGTAGAGGAGCAGAGGCTGAAATTCAAGTTCATTTTGCCATTTTTTTTTTTTTCCCCTTCTGATTTTGCAGCTTGCTTCCCCCACTGGTCCTCATTCCTCTCCCTATTTGCTCAGTGAATGGCTCCCTCCCTCCACACCTTCTCGAACTGGTGCAGTGCTTCTCGAATTGGAGCAGTGCTTCTCAGACTCCGTTGAACATCAGAATCACCTAACTCATTTACAATTCTTTTGTCCAGCAGCACCCCCAGACCAGTTCTATCACAACCTCCCCAGTGCCTTGAAGTTCCCGGATGATTCCAGTGTGCAGGGAAGGGTTGAGCTTCCCACGGAAGTGAAGAGAAGGGCTTTCAGGCTTGGGATGCTGGTTGGAGTGTGGAGGCAACATAGTTTGTTAGTATCTGACAGAATAGCAAATGCCAGCCTGATCTTGTTGGCTCATGTGTGGACAGAGCCAGTGAACATTTCACCCCCATCTAGAACTTCATTTCTGGTGTCAGTGCTTATGTTCATCAGGGCTTTCACTCATTTGGCAAATGCTTTTTAAAAAATTTGATTATTAAAAACAGAACAAACTGAGGGTTGATGTGGGATGGGAGGGAGGGGAGGGGAGTTGATGGGCATTGCAGAGGGCATCTTTTGGGATGAGCACTGGGTGTTGCATGGAAACTAATTTGACAATAAATTTCCTATAATAAAAAAAATAAAAAATAAAAAAATTTGATTTTGAGAGAGAGCAAGAGAGAGCACGAGCAGGGGAGGGGCCAAGAGAAAGGATCCTAAGCCAACAGCACAGAGCCTGACACGGGACTCGATCCCACGAACTGCAAGACCGTGACTTGAGCCAAAATCAAGAGTCAGATGCTTAACCGACTGAGCCCTCCAGGCGCCCCTTGGCCAATGCTTCTGAGCACTTAACTGTGTGCTAGCCACGGTTCGGTGTGCCTGGGATGCGTCCTTGCACAACAAATCCCAAGAATGGCCTGTGTTCTTAAGGGGAGGGCTACATAACAATAGCATAAAAAACTCCCGTAATATCAGATGTGTTGTTAAATGATAAGCCTTACAGGAAGAGTAAAAGCAGACTGGGAGCGCCAGCTGGGGGAGGGGTGTGGGTTGCCGGGCCTCACTGGGCCTCACTGAACAGGTGACATTTGAGCCAAGACCTGGAGGTGGGGGGTGAGCCAAGCAGATGTGTGAGGATGAGCACTCCAGGCAGAAGGACAGTCCGGGCAGAGTTCCCAAGACAGTGAGCCAGCTGTGCTAGAGGAACAAGGAGCTGAGGAGGAGGAGGAGGAGGAGGAGGAGGAGGAGGTGAGGGCAGAGGTGACAAGAACATGGCCGTGGGGGGGCAGTGGGGGAGACACATAGGAGAGTCAGCCCCTGCGGGACCTCACTGATCGCTGTCGTGATAACGATTTGGGCTTGCACTCAGGAGTCGCTGGCGGATGTGAGCAGAGGAGGGACGTTACCCGATGCAGGTTGTAAAGGATTTTGGTGGATGGTGGGCAGCCTGAAGGAGCAAGCGTGCAGAGACAGCGATCAGGAGGCCACCGTGCACCTGGGCGACGTGGTGGTGCCACAGCAGAGAAGAGAGGAGAGGTCCTCATCTGCATGTGTTTCGAAGGTAGAGCCAAAAGGATTTGCTGATGGGGGCGTCTGGGTGGCTCAGTCGGCTGAGCGTCTGACTTCGGCTCAGGTCATGATCTCACGGTTTGTGGGTTCCATCCCCGTGTCAGGCTCTGTGCTGACGGCTTGGAGCCTGGAGCCTGCTTTAGATTCTGTGTCTCCCTCTCTCTCTGCTCCTCCCCCGCTCATGCTCCGTCTCTCTCTGTCTCAAAAATAAATAAACATTACAAAAAAATAAAAAAAGAATCTAGAATTGACTAGTTTTAATAATTCCAGTGGGCCTTGGGGCATGTGGCTGTCCTTAGTTGTCTGGAACCTGGCTCTGGGGCGATCAGGGCGAGGGATATTGGCTTGGTGTGTGAGCATTTGATAAGGAGGTGGCTGGAGGCCTGGGGTGGAGATCGGTGGTTTGCACATGAATGGCATACTGGGAAGCGGGAAGCCCTTAGCTATCTTTAAGAATTGGCTGGCCCTGGGAGGGGCGGTGTCTCCTCAGTCAGCAAGGCCAGTCAGCAAGGCCACAAATGCCAGAGCATCAAGAATAAAGAAAAGAGGAAAATACATAGTTAAAAGTATGGGTCCTGGAATGTAATGAATGGATGCTAAAGGGATAAATCTAAGAAAACAACAGTTGGGGCATCTGGGTGGCCCAGTCAGTTAAGCGTCTGACTTTGACTCAGGTCATGCATGATCTCATGGCTCGGCTTGGTAGTTCGAGTCCCGCATCAGGCTCTCTGCTGTCAGGGATCCTCTGTCCCCTTCTCTGTCTACCCCTCCCCAGCTCATTCTCTCTCTCTCTCTCTCTCTCTCTCTCTCTCTCTCTCCCTCTCTCTCAATAAATAAATAAGTAAACTTTGAAAAAATAAAGAAAACAGAACAGTTGTGTATTCCAGCTGCTAGAAAGAGATACCCTGAACTCTCAGGACTTGAGCTAATGGACGTCTGTTGGTCGTTCCCACCAAATCCAGTTGGCACAAGGTGGGCGTGGGTTCTTCCCCACCAGTCATCACCAGTCATCAGGGACGAGGCTCTGCCGTCTTTAACCCCTGCCTTCTGCAACCGTCCCGGGGGAGGCAGAGGATCAAGCTTCAGGCTTCCATGCGCCGGGTCTGGAAGGGGTGGGCATCGCTTTTCCCTGATCAGCGGCCGCACCCAACTACAAGGGTGGAAAGGTGGCCTAGCTGGTTGCTTGGGAGGACAGGGGAATCGATTTGGTGACCAACTGGTCAGTCTCAGGTACAACAGCTGCAGGTGGAAGAGGTCTGGAGGAAGAGCAGAAGGTCAGCTTCGGATGCGCTGAGTCTAGATAAATATGCGTTAGATTTCCAAGGGGTGATGATGTGTGGCTCTGAACCTCAGGACAATGTCAGGACTAGAGCAAAAATGTAAGGGGCGCCTGGGTGACTCAGTCAGTTAAGCATCCGACTTCAGCTCAGGTATTGATCTTGTGACCCGTGGGTTCAAGCTCCGCGTTGGGCTCTGTGCTGACGGCTCAGAGCCCGGAACCTGCTGCGGATTCTGTGTCTTCCTCTGTCTCTCTGCCTCTCCCCCATTTATGCTCTGTCTGTCTCTGTCTCCGTCTCTCTCTCTCTCTCAAAAATAAAGCATTAAAACATTTTTTTAAATTAACATTAAAAAATTCAAAAAGTATGTTTCCAGGGGCGCCTGGGTGGCTCAGTCGGTTAAGCATCCGACTTGGGCTCAGGTCGTGATCTCGCAGTTTGTGAGTTCGAGCCCCGCATCGGGCTCTGTGCTAACAGCTCAGAGCCTGGAGCCTGTTTCGGATTCTGTGTCTCCCTCTGTCTCTCTGCCCTTCCCCTGCTCACGCTCTGTCTCTCTCTCAAAAACAAACATTAAAAAAAATATTTCTACAGTCACGGTAGCAGCATCTCCAGAAATTCTGTAAACACTGTTTCAAAGATTCCTCAAGTGAGATGAACAAACAAGGCTTCCCAGGTTTGGGTTTGGAGAACCCAGACCTTCTGAACAGAAAGGGCCAGTTACCTAGACAATGCTTCATATTCAGCTTATCTCTCTCGACCCTTGAAGTAGGAATGAGTCTCATATAATTTACGAGGCAACTGAGGCCCACGGGGACTGTGACCGAAGCAGACACAACAGCAGAGATGCCAGGACTCTTGGAAGGTGAGTCATATTTCAGAACACTTCTGTTTCCCCAAATGGAAACTTTGTAGGCACAAGCATAGCTGGAAAAGCAGCCCAGTGAGCCACGTCATGTCCAATTTGGAGGCGGAGGAGTGTTGGAGACCTGCTCCTGCGTAAAGGCTCTTACAGACCTCCACGTTGGCATGGGCCTCCCTAGGTCTCAGAGGGCTTTCACAGAACCTTCTTGAAAGCTTACCCAAACCCTCACACGCAGGTATTCTCAACCACAGTCTACTTTGTTATGTTCCCTTGGGGTCACTGGACTTGGAATTGGAGGCCCTGCTCTCAAATCTCAGCCCTGCTATTGAATAGCTTAAGCCACCAGACCAGGCACTCTGCATGGCTTAGTAATCGCACTTTGTAAAAGGTGGGTGAGAATTGCAAGCTCAAACCTCACAGAAGCCCCCCTCGAGCCTAGAGCCTGGCCCATGATAAACATTCAATAAATGTGGGTGGAATCTGAGAAGGATGTGAGACCCACAGGGGAGAAATCACTTACAGTGGCCCTGACATTCAAGAAAAACTTAGGGGCAAACAATGTGCCCGGTGCACGTTTTCGTAACAACCGTGTTATTCCCATCTTTAAGATACAGAAACAGATTCGGAGGGATTAAGACATTTAACCAAGCTCGCAGGGATTAAGACATTTAACCAAGCTCGCGCTGTTATGAACCTCAGATCTGAACACAGAGTCATTTCCAAGGACCCACTTTCCACCCCCAACTTTTTATGAAAAACATACAGAAAAGTTGAAAGAAAAATTCAATACACACCTACACACTGTTAACATATGGCCCCATTTACTTTGGCGTCCTTTCTTTAAATGTATACATATTTGGAACTATTTAAAGTAAGATACAAACATCATGTTCTTTAACTCTGATACAGACTGAATGTTTGTATCCCTCAAAATTCATATGTTGAAGCCCTAACCCCCCAGTGTGTTGGTATTTGGAGATTCGTCTTTTGGAACCTGACCCTTTGGAAGGGTCAGATGAGGTCATCATGGGATCCACGCTCTTTTAAGAACAGACACGAGAGAGCTCCCCCTTCTTTCCTTGTGTGCACGCACCTAGTAAAGGCCATGTAAGGACACAGCAAGAAGGTGACCGTCTACAATCCAGGAATAGGGCTCTCACCAGAACCCAACCATACTGGCTCCCTGATCTCAGACTTCCAGCCTCCAGAGCTGTGAGAAAACTAAATTCTGTTGTTTAAACCACCCAGTGTGTGGTATTTTGTTATGGCAGCCTGAGCAGACTAAGACAATCCCTAAATGCCACTGGGTACATCTGTTAAGAATAAAGACATTCTCGGGGCACCTGGGTGACTCAGTCGGATGAGCGTCTGACTTCGGCTCCGGTCACGATCTCGCCGTCTGTGAGTTCAGGCCCCGCATCGGGCTCTGTGCTGACAGCTCAGAGCCCGTAGCCTGTGTCTCCCTCTCTCTGTGCCCCTCCCCTGCTCATGCTCTGTCTCTCTCTCTGTCAAAAATAAACATAAAAAAAAAAGAATAAAGACATTCTCAGGGCGCCTGGGTGGCTCAGTTAAGGGTCCAACTTTGGCTCAGGTCATAATCTCGCAGTTTGTGGGTTCGAGCTCCACGTCAGACTCTGTACTGACAGCTCAGAGCCTGGAGCCTGCTTCAGATTCTGTATCTCCCTCTCTCTCTGCCCCTTCCCTGCTCGCACTCTGTCTCTCTCTCAAAAATAAACATTAAGAAAAATTTTAAAGAATAAAGACATTCTCCTACATAATCATACCCATGAACATTAGCAATGATTCCATAATATCTAATATCCTATCCAAAGTCGAAATTTCAATTGGATTAAGAATGTCTTTTTATAGCTGCTTTTGAAATGTTAAACCAGATTCTAGGCAAGGTCCACACATCATATTTAGTATCTTTTTTATCTGGAACAGTCTCCCTATCGCACCTTTAGTCATTGACAATTTTGAAGAGCCCTGGCCACGTGTCTTACAAAACGTGCCACGTTCTACATTTGTCTGATGGTTCCTCGTGTCTAAACTCAGATACGGTATTGGTGCTACTTTATAATGCACCACATCAGGAGGCATCTGATGGCAGGTGGTTAAGGCTAAGTTGGAACATTTCGTTAACGTGGTAAGGGGGACCCGCTTTCAACCTCTACACAAAACAAGAGCCATCAAGCTTTCAGCTCAGCGATTCTTGACACCAGCAGAGCCAGGTGCGCTTGGAACCCAAAGTTCGGGGCTCCTCACCCAACATTCCCTCTTTGTCTCCCAAGCTCGCATCCCGCCCAGCTCGCGCCTGGCCCAGTACAAAATGGCCCCGCCCCGCCCCGCCCCGGCCCCGCCCCGGCCCCGCCCCAGCCCATCCTGGCCCCGCCCCGGTTCTTAGTTGGCGACGGTGGGGAGGCCAGCCCCGCCGGCCCAGCGGGCGGAACCAATTGTGTCTAGCACTCCGCTCGACGTGGCCGCCCGGACTCTGAATCCCGGAGCGCCGGGCGCACGAGGACGCTGTTCTCCGTGCGCTTCCGGGCGCACGCAGTTCGGCCGCCGCCGAGAGGGCGGAATTCCCGGTGCCGCTGCCGTCTCTGTCGGTGCGCCCGGTTCAGCCGCCACCATGGGGATCCTGGAGAAGATCTCCGAGATCGAGAAGGAGATCGCTCGGACGCAGAAGAACAAGGGTGAGGGCCGGCCTGGCGGGGCCTTCCTTTCTGCCCGCCTCAGTTTTCCTGTCCGTAAAATGGGGGAACAACTCCAGCGATAGAGCTGAAGCGGGCTCGAAGGCCGCAGAAAAGTGCCAGAGACGTGACCTCGTCTCCCAGCGCGCCGAGGCAGGCAGGACCAGGCAGGATCCGGGTCCCAACGCGCTGGTCTAAGTGCAAACGATCCCCGTGAGATCTGCTTGGTGCCAGACCAGGTGACCGAGTAGAGAAATCCCACCGCGCAGCCAGCATCTGACCCAGAGAGGCATGGTCTGGGTTCAAACCCGGGTCTCCCGGTGGTCGGGCCTGGGGGAGTTGGCGCTCGCCCCGCTTTGTGCTGGCAAGTCCAGGAGGACCCCTTTTACAGGTACCCAGCACCAGGAGGTACCCCTTTTACAGCTTCACCCAGCACCTCGGGAACAGAGGCCATCAAGACTCGAGTCTGGCGGACCTGGATTTGAACTCCAGCGCCACCAGTACCTGCCGTGAAAGCTTGGAAAGTCACTTCACCTCTTTGCGCCTCAATGTCCTCATTTGTCCCTGTCTCATCTTAGCCCACAACTAGGTTATAAACTAGATAGCATGTGCAAAGTACTAGGCACATGGGAAGCACTCAGTATTTAGAGTAAACCCCCGACAGAGGTAGCACATAATGAAGGATCAAATCTAGGCTTCAGATTGTAGGGGCTGGAAGAGCTCACCGGAGAAGAGCAGTGGGGAGAAACAAATGATGACACCCAAGAAGGCTTCCAGGAGGAGGTGGGGCTTGAGCTGCTTAAGGGGAGGATACTGCAGGTGAGGGGCACTGTGGAGGCAAAAGCATGGGAGTCCAGGTGAGCGTGGTGTGTCCATGGGACTTCTAGGTCTAAAACATTCTAGAACAGAAGGAGGATCTGGAGTAATGGGGGATACGACTGGCCAGGGCGAGTGAGGCCCAGTGCCTAGCCAGTCCTGCTTTGGGGTTGCAGGAGCAGAAAGCAGGGGATATTAGGTGGCTAGTCTCAGTGTCTGTCCTTCCTCGGCTCCATTTAGTTCTGGAGGCTGAGAAGTTGGGGGCATCTTTCATTCATTCATTATGTAACTCTTTTTTTTTAAGTTTATTTGAGACAGAGAGCATGAGCAGGGTAGGGGCAGAGAGAGGGGGAGAGAGAGAATTCTAAGCAGGCTCTGCACTGTCAGCATAGACTCCAACGAGGGGCTCGAACTCACAAACATTGAGATCATGACCTGAGCTGAAATCAAGAGTCAGACGCTTAACAACTGAGCCACCCAGGTGCCCCTCATGATGTAAATCTTAACAGAGCCCTTATCGTGTGCTAGGCACTCTGGTTAAGGCCATCAGCACAGCAGGCACATCCTTGCCCTCTTGGAGCTGACCTTCCAGTGGATAGTCTGTAAACTAACAACCAAATAAATAAGATTGTTTCATCCAGCAATACATGCTGTGAAGGCAGACCAGGGTGACACAGCAAGGGTGGAGGGGCGGGCTGGGCCTGCTAAGGTGAATGATCAGAGAAAACCTCCATGAGGCGGGGACATTTTGAGTTGAGGCCAAAATGAGAAGGTACCAGCCATGCAAAGATCTGGGGCAAGACTATTCCCAGCAGAGGAACGAACATCTCTGAGGCAGGAACGGACTTGGCTTGTTCAAGGATCTGAAGGTCTGGGGCTGGAGTGCAGTGATGGGAAAGGAAAGGGCCAGTCATGTAGGGCCTCGTAGGTCATGGGAAAGAGTCTGAATTGTGTTCTCAGGGCAGCGGGAGCTAGTGGAGGGTGTTAAACAGGGGAGAGACATAGTCTGATTTCTGTTTTAAAAGCTCCCACCAGCTGCCCTGTGGATGATACTCCACAGGATCAAGGAAAGTAGCAGGGAGGCTAGACATGCTGCCATTTTGGCAGTGGTAGAAAAGGGGATGGAAAGGTGATTTAAGGATTAAGACTTAGTCCTTCCCTTCAAGAGGTGCTTAGAATCTCAACGACCTAGGGTGACAGGAAGGTCCAGATGAACCTGACGGTTGCCAAACCCATTCTGGGCCACTTCTCCCTGCCATCCGTTCACTCATTCACTTGTTAGACGTTTCCTGAGTGCCTGCCCTGCGCCACGGGAGACTGGGGATCCTGCCCCACTTGAGTGAAGGAAGTAAAGAAACAAGATAGTTTCAAATGGTGATAAGAGCCATGAAGACAATACACAGGGTCATAGAGCAGAGCGGGGGCCTGAGGAAGGGCAGGGGTTACTGTGGATCATGATAATAACCAATTTTTCCTGGGCGCTTAATGGTGCTAGGCATTATTCTTAGTGCTTTCTTTAAGCCTTACAGAAATCCAGTGGAGTGGTTACTACTGATAACGTCCCCGCTTTGCAAATTGAGAAACTGATAGACAAGAAGATTAAGGAACTTTCCCAAAGTTAAATGGCCAGGAATGATAGGGTGGGATTCTAGCACAGGTTACTTACCTTTGCGGGACACTGCCCACTGCCCCCTCCGGCTGAGTAGGGGAGGCCTCTTTGAAGAGGTGACATCTGAACTGAGCCTCAGATGTCGAGAAGGAGCCAGCCCCGTGAAGACAAGGTTGAAATGGAAGGGATAGCAAATGCAAAGATCCTGAGGCACGAAGGGTGTCCGCATGTCCCGAAGAAGCAAAAAGAAAGCCACTGTGGCTGGAATATAGTAAATAAAAGAGAGTGGAAGGAGATGTTGGAGCAGTAGTGAGGGACCAGGTTACTAAGCCACAGCCCACTTTTCTAGTGAAGATTTTGTGACACCTTTACTGTTGTGAAATACCACTCCCCATCACTGTGCAACTTTTGTACACACCGAATTTGAGAAAAACCATTATTGTGCTCTAATCCTAATACAAAGGCAGAGCAAAGGGAAAGTAATTTATAATTAAAATAGTGTTTATTTCAATATTTAAATGTTGGGGCACAGCCAAGGTACAGCGACGCTATAATGAAGTGAGATATTTGCACCTCTGGGCAGAATCACTGGGTATGTGGGCTTAGCCACGATCTACACCAGCGCACAGTGTGTTATGTTGGTGACTCAGGTACCCTGCAAGAGGCATCACTGTGAACAGCCTGGGATCCCAAGATGGTGAGCACCCCTGGGTAAAGTTTGAAACACAACATGCTAGACTCTTTCCTTGACGTACACAGCAGTCACATTCCTGGAAATTTCAGTGTTTTTTAACACTGTAAGAAAATGCCCTGGGGTTTTCTTTTTGTGAAAGAGAGTTAGGCTCTAGGCCCTGGTGCTCCTAACCCAGGTTTTCCCTCCACACATGTCTTAGGGCTGTGAAAAACTCCTATGGAACACGGGACAATTCTTGGCTGTGCCAGACTGACTCACACTTTGTAGGGCCACTGGCGTCCCTGGCCCCTGTCTGGTAAATGGCGATGGGGACCTCACCATCACACTGACCACAGAAAACATCCTCCGGCACGCCCCAGGGAGTGGTGCTGTCCCCTGGTGCTGACATGGGCTCATGCGGTCTTAATAAGGACACTGGCTTGTAATCCTAAATGAAGTGAGAGGCTAAGGCGGCATTTTGAGACAAGGAGTGTTTTCTTTGCTGATCTCCTCGACGATTGCCATCCGGTTCTGATGTTTCCAGCCAGCATTTGGTTGTATGTGGGGTTGCACCTGACCCACGGGGCTTGGATACCCTGGATACTTACCTTCTGTCTTGCTTTCCGTCCTTCAGCCACTGAGTATCATCTGGGCCTGCTGAAAGCAAAACTCGCCAAGTATCGGGCCCAGCTGCTGGAACCGTCCAAATCGGCCTCATCCAAAGGAGAGGGTTTCGATGTCATGAAGTCGGGTGACGCCCGTGTGGCGCTGATTGGATTTCCCTCTGTGGGTAAGGTCAGTGATGGTCAGCGTGGGCCTTGGGGAGGAAGCAGCCTGTCTTCCGAACACGACTGCCTGCGCCTCCTCGCGCCGCCTTTCTGAATTCGCTCCAGGGACCAAGAAGACCCAGCCTCCCCCAGGATCAGGTCCCACCCCTTTATCATCCCGCCTGGTGACCATTGTTTCCTGTCTCCGCTCAGTCTCTGACCCGTCCATCATGCACAAACGTTTACTGAGTGCACACCCTGTGCCAGGCTCTGCGAGGCACTGGTAATACGATAGGGAACAAGATAGTTCTGTCCCTGCCCACACGGAGCTCCCCTTCTTAGGGGAGAAAAGACAGTAAGCAAACAGTGGAAGACTGGTGAGGACTGTCGTGGAGGAATATGCAGGGCAGGGGTGGAGTCTATGTCAGGGAGTTCAGGAGGGCTGCTCTGAACCACTTCCTTACCTTCTGGTACCACCGAGATACCTCAGGCTCATCATGTGTGTTCCCTGCCCCAGCCCTAGAATCGGCCGTTATTTCCAGGGAGCCCTGGTTCCTTTTCTTCTTCTGAGAATGCTGTTTAGAGACCAAGATCTGGGTGTTAACTCCCTTTGTAGCAGAATCGTTCTGGCTGTTGCGCAGATGATAGGTTGGAAGCGGGGACCCCAGCTCAGATACAGGCCAAGGGAACGATGACCAGGTGGCTTGGACAGACGCTGGTGGAATAGCATCAGGGGAAGTTGGTAACAGCTCTCGCTTCCCGAGTGCGAACTACAGGCTGAGCGCTATGCTTTGTACGGGTTTGGTTTTGTTTTCCCCTTGGCCTATATGATGGGTGAGTGCATCACAGGAGGTGGGAATTGATCTTGCGCTCTGTCTACACACAACACACACACACACACACACTCTCTGAAAATGGGATTATGGCTACATTGGGCCCTGGCATTTTCACTCCCCCGTGGGTATCTGTCTCATTCATACATTAGAGTTACCTCCTCTCTCTTTTTTTTTTAATATATATATATGTTTTTAACGTTTATTCCCTTTTTGAGAGACAGAGACAGAGTGTGAGCAGGGCAGGGGCAGAGAGAGAGGGAGACACGGAATCCGAAGCAGGCTCCAGGTTCTGAGCTGTCGGCACAGAGCCTGATGCGGGACTTGAACTCGCGAACCATGAGATCATGACCTGAGCGGCCAAAGTTGGACGCTTAAGCAACTGAGCCACCCAGGCGCCCCAGAGTTACCTCCTCTCTTAACAGCTGCCTAGAATCCCTCACTGTGGTCATAGTGTCATCAATAGTCTGCTCCTTCCCTCCTCTGCCATGGTAGCTAGGTCGCCCCCAGGCTTTTGTTTGCCCGCACGGTGCTGTAGTCACTACCCTTGTGCGTGGATCTTTGTGAACTGGAGCCGGTATTTCTGGAGGACGCGTTTGGCCAAGTGAGCACAGCAGCTCTAGGGTGTGGGTTTTAGAAATGGCCGTCAGCACACTGCCATTTACCCCCCAAAGGAGCTGTAGCCAATGCCATGTGGGGACAGTAGGAATGTCTCTAGTGTCTGCTCACGTACCCCTACACGTGATGCTGCATCCGCGCTGGGCTGTGAGCTGGCCCAATCTCTGCCTCAAGGTCTGCAGAAGGGTTCCTTCCCGATGACAGGCAGGTGCTTCTTAATCTTTGGGAACGCTCTTACCCCAGTTGAACCTTATTATCAGTACCCAGTTGGGTGGGTGCACTGCCCCCTGTCCTCCATCTGTGCGGGCTTGGGAAACAACGTCGTTTTCATTATCATCCGTGCAGGTAGGATGAGGATGGGAAGGTTGCTGTAGCCGAGGGTGATGAATGCCCTGGAAGGGAGCCACTGTGACCCCCCCTCCCCCCAGGCCGCTTGGCGTCCATCCAGCCTGCCCCTTTCAACCCTCGTGCCAAACCCGAGCACCTGTTTGGCGTGCGGCTACCTGGCCAGTGCTCAGATACCTGTAGTGATGGTGCTTATGACTCCTCAGCTGGACGCCGAGCAGCGCAGGGGCCTCCCGCCTCAGCCCCTCAGGAGGAGCCGGCGCTGCAGGAGCCCCTCTGGAGAGGTGGGACTGTCCCCAGCCGTGCCCTCTGCCAGCTGGCCACCCCCACAGTCTTCAGTCCTGGTGTGGTTTCCAGATCCCTGTCTTTTTGTCTCTTTCTCGTTTTTCCCAGTTTTGTGTAATAGAAATTTCCAAACTTGCAGGAGAGATGAAAGAACAAACACAGTGTCCCCGCCATCTGGGTCCATCAGTTTGCCATATTGCTCCATCTCCTTGTATTTGTGTGTATTTGTGTGTATTTGTGTGTATTTGTGTGCGTGTGCGAGTGGGCTTTTGTTGTTTTAACTGAACCATTTGAGACTAGATTACAGACCTCATGCTTTGTGACCTTTGACCCCAGTATTTAAGCTTTATCTCTAAAGGATAAGGATATTTTCCTGCTGAGCCACAAACTATCTATCACACTAGACAAGATTAACAGTAACATAGTAACCATCTAATGCCTGGACCATATCCTGATTTCAACACTCGCCCCAAAATGACCTCTGCGGCTGATCTGTCCAAACGGAGGTCTGTTCTAGGACCACGTGGGGCCCCTGTATGTATTATTCCTCCATCTGCTTTAATCTAGAACAGTCCCTTTTGTCAAGACCCTAGCTCTCAAGAGACCGGACAGTGGTCCTACAGGAAGCCCATGCTCTGCACTTGTCTGCTTGCTTCCTTGCGGTGTGCCTTAACCTTTTCGTCCGTTCATTGTTCTTCCTGTGAGCCGGAAGTCAGGTAGACACCTGGGACTTGGGACCTGGTTCCACATAGGAGAGGGGGTAGACCTCGTTTTGCACCATGCCGGAAAGCCCCTGATAGCTGGTTGCATTTCCAGAACCACTGGGTTAAGGGGAGGGATACCCTGTCTCCCCTCCGCATAGTTGTGTTTGCCTCCCCGCCCCCACCCCAGGGGACTGCAAAGTGCCCTGCAAGGTGTGACTACAGTAGAGTGCAGAAGTCAGGCCCCGTTGACATCCTCTTGGTGTCCTTGCCACCAGAGAATTGTCCTTGCCTCTGTGAGTTTTGTTAGTGGCTGCAGATGTCGACTTTCTAGTTCTCTTCTTCCTTCCTCACTAATTAGCTGATGTTCCTCAAGAGAGTAGCACTTTCTCTCATCAGTGTTGCTGTCTGGTTAGCCTGAAAAAGTTCCTGGAAAGGCGGGACAAATGCTTATGGGTTGCCTATATGTGACCAGTAAGATGTCGGATCATAGCTGTCCCACAGAGTGACAGGTAAGTATTTTCAGGCTTTAATTCTTCAGGTGTTTATCATGGACTCTATCCGTTTTCACCTTTTATTTTGAGTTTGCTTTCCAACCTGCCGAGGACTTCTTTTCCAGATGAGAAGCCCAGGCTGGGAGAAGCCGCCTTGTTTACCAAGGGCTATGCCCTTGAGGGTCTGCCCTGTGGCCAGATGCCACCGTCCTGTTGGGGATCTGGGCTCTCCAGCCATGGGAGGGCCCAGCCTCCCCACTGCAGAGGCCAGAGAGCCTTCCGTTAGCGTCCAGCCGCCATCACTCAGTGTCTCGGCAGCCGTTGCTCTCGGGCTGCCCCACCTGTCCATACCTGTCTACCCCACCAGGTTTTTATGTTTCCTCGAGTTTCTAAGAGGTCCCCAGGGTGGAGAGTTTCTGGATTCGAGGGCAGTGTTACCTTCAAGGCCTGAAGATATGTGAGTGAGATGTGCCCCCAGCCGTTCCGGTTGCCAGCGAGGGGCACGGTCCAGGCGGCCCTGTCACAACTGCGTCTCAGACTTTTTATTCCAGGTGTCCTGCGACTAGGATGGGGGCAGGAGGCCAGGGCTGGCTTTCTTCCCCTTCTGGCTCTGCCCACTGCTTTGCTGGCCCTCTGGGCCACTGCATCCATCGCCGTGGTCTCGCCATGCTCGGGGCTTGGCGCCTCGGGTGCCTCATCATCTTTAACCCCACGTGGCCCCATGCGGTAGGGAGCGAGCAGATGGCCAGCCTATGCGTGAGGACTCTGAAGCTCAGAGGATGAAGTTTCTTGCCCAGGGGAGCCACGTTTCTAACTCCCCACCAGGCCATGGCTCTGGTCCCACGGCGAACCGTGGCATAAATGTTCCCACCAAGACCCTTCCTGCCTGGCAGCACCCTCTCTTGCCGTCTGGCTCTGTCTCAGACCTCATCTGCCTCCTTGCATATCTCACCCCTCCCTGGGTGAGCAGCCACTTTGAGTGCCACAGGCTGTTGCCTGCTTGAAGTTCTCTGGGGCCCAGGAAAGGCTGGAGGGTTTGGTGGAGCTAGAGAGGGGCCCCTGATTTAGTTGGGGATCCCACTTAGAAACCAGGTCCCTGTGTCCACCTGAGGGGGGCCTTGAGGCCTCCGAGGAATAGAGTGTCCTTCTGGCGCCCTACCTGCCCTGGGCAGAGCCAGAGGCGACCTTTCCAGCTGTTGTTTTCTTTCTGGCTACCCAGGTCCCCACCCCGAGGCGGAGGAGGGAGTCTCTGTGATGCCTGCATCCGGCAGGCTCCTGGCCTGTGGGGATTCTCGAAGGAGGCTGGGACAAGACTCCTCACTGCAATGACCTCTTTTTCCTCCTAGTCTACCTTCTTGAGTCTAATGACCTCCACAGCCAGCGAAGCTGCGTCCTACGAATTCACAACCCTGACATGTATCCCTGGAGTCATTGAAGTAAGTCGAGGTTTGCTGGATTCCAGAAGGGGAAAGGGTACATGCTTGGGTTTGCGATTATATATTTGTAAGTCGTGAGTGGAGGTGTTCCTGTAGGGGTTGGGGGTCAGGGGGGTTTCTGAACTGAGCTTCTTTGCTCTCAAGCAGTGGTACCTCTGAGGCTTCTGGCTGCTGGGACCCCAGAGATGCCTGCCTGGAACCCTGACTGGTTCCGGGAGTCCGGCCAGCACCTGGCCGCTCTTGCTGGTGCCCCTTTGTGCTCCACTGGCCCGCGCCACCCCGGCTTGGGTCACTTGGTGGTGGTTGGCTGTATCCCTCTGTTTCCTGTGAAGCTTCAACGCCTCGGGTAGCTGGGGTCCTGTGGCCCAGAGCCTCCGCGGTGAAGTGATATTTTTGTAAGGTGCTGTTAACCATCAGTGATGGGTGGGTAGGATTACAAAAACTCCAGAGTCTGTGCCTGGGGGCTCCTCAGCTTGCAGGATCTGGAGCTGGAGCTGTGCCAGGCTGAGCAGGCTTGGACCTGGCCCCCGAGGCTGAGCCCTGGGATTCCCAGAGCCCCTGAGCTGCAGGCCAGAGTGGGGGTCCTGGGTTCAGGCAAGCCCTTCCCACGGTCACCCCTCTTCACCTTCCCTTCTCCTCCGCATCCTAGTACAAAGGAGCCAATATCCAGCTGCTGGACCTTCCTGGGATCATTGAAGGTGCAGCACAAGGTAGGGAGTGGGAACCGGCAGGTGGGAAACAGGGTGGATCTCTGCACCCCAGCCCGTCCTCTTCTGTAGGGATTTGCTGTACTGGCCTCACCGTTAAAATTGGACATGGCTGCAGGGCTCAACGGGTAGGGGTGGGTTCAGTGCCCTGTGCTTCAGGGACTCTGGCCTCATACGGTCCTGGCAGGCCCCGTATTAAAGCCGAGGAGACTGAGGCCCGGCAAGGTGAAGGGACCTGTCCAAGGTCGTGTAGCTTACGTGGCAGGTTTGAGTTCCCACTTGCGTGGCGTGTCCCTGGACAGACCCCTGCAAGGACTGGCCCCTTACCAGCTGGCTAGCTCAGGCCGTGCTCCTAGTCCTGGGGCCCTGTCCTTTGTTTTGTCTTTGTTTTGTTTTGTTTTTTAAGAAAAGGGTTGTTTTTTTTTTACGTTTATTTTTAAGTTTATGTACTAAGTTTATTTACTAACTTTTTTTAGGTTTATTTTTTTAAGCTTTTTTAAATATTTTTTTAAGTTTTTTTACTTATTAAGTTTTTAAGTTTATTTACTTATTTTGAGAGAGACAGAGACAGTGTGACTGGGGGAAGGGCAGAGAGAGAGGGAGAGACAGAGAATCCCAAGCAGGCTCCGCGCTGTCAGCACAGAGACCGATGTGGGGCTTGAACCCATGAAATTGTGAGATCATGACCTGAGCCGAAACTGAGAGCCGGACACTCAACTGACTGAGCCACCCGGGCGCCCCTTGTCTTTGTTTTCTGAGATAGGAACATGCCTGTGGCTTCTGGTGGCTTCCTGCAGCATTGCGGACACGGTAACCAGCTGATGGTTATCCAGCACTGGCTAAGTGCCGGGCTCTGCGCTGACCATTATCTCACTTAATCCTCACATAGTCCTGTGACTTAGGAAGTGTCATTATTTCCCTTTCATAGCCAGGAGGAACCGCAGGGACAGACAGGGAAAGGGTCTGCCCTAAACGACTCTTCGCCCATCAAGTGGCAGGGCCAGGGTTGGTGCCCACCTCTCTGGTTTAGCAACCCTGTCCAGGCTGGGCAGCGGGACCTCCTCCCTGGGGGTCCAGTTGCCATCTCCTCTGCACGTTTCCGTACCCCACTGCCCCCATCAGGGCAGAGTCCCGGCTACTTGAATTGGGCTGGTGGAAATGGTGATGGTCCCCCAGGAACCTGCTGTCCCAGGCAGCATCATGGGGCCTGGTGTGGTCTGGCCCCTGTCGGGGAAGTACGTTTGGTAGTGACAGGAGGCCCCTGGCTTGTGAAGATCACTGGACCCAGCCCCCCATTCTCCAAAGAGGGAGGCAGATCATGGTTGAAATCTACACTACCTGGATCCTAGTGCTGTGACCTTGGCAAGGCGCCTGACTTCTGTGGTGGTGCAATAACCACATGGTCTGACCTTTGTGTGGCAGTTCCTAAAGTACCTCTTCCTGTGGTGTCTCATGTGATCCTTTCTGCAGCCCTTGGATTGGGGGTGGGTTATATCGCCCCATTTCCAGAAAGGGCAGACATGTTCAAATCCTGATAGCACACTAGCTTTGTAATCTTGGGCAAGTGATGAGCTCCAAACCAAGCCTCAGTTTTCTCATCTATAAAATGGGCTTGATAACACTGACTATATAGGGTGGTTGTGAGGAAATGTTCACGAAGCACTTAGCGTGTGGCCTATTGCAGGGTAGGGACAGGAGGAGAATGTTACTTCTCCTGAGGTGGGGATGTCAGATTACCTTCTAAAACAAGTCTCCATGAGTAAAACAGCACACGGATTAGTGAAAAATGGCAAGGAAATCACAGCCAGTGGCTGGCATATGGCAGAGACCATGATGGGTCTGTGGAGGACAGGAGTCTGGGGCTCCGTGGCCTGGGTGGGGGTCACACGGGTTGTGCCTATGTCACTGTGTAACCGTGTCCCTTCCACCTGTCCAGGGAAAGGTCGTGGCCGGCAGGTGATTGCTGTGGCACGCACGGCTGACGTCGTCATCATGATGCTGGATGCCACTAAGGGAGAAGTGCAGAGGTCTGCAGGGGAGTGTGGGGGGTGGGGCAGGCTAACATGTCTGGGGGGCGGTGGGGATCCCTGGGCATGCTGGTAGGACACTGTGGCTCCAGCTGCTGTGTCCCTGATCGTGATGGGTGATCCAGGGGCGCTTGGGCCTCTCACACGTGGGAGCAGCAGCAGGACTGTCCACAGGCTAAACCCGTGCAGTCAGCCTGGAGCGTCCTCTCTGAGTGGCTTACATCTGGCCTGGAGATGTCTGGAGGCTGGGGACTGTGGTACGCTGCACCGACTGAAGCCTGTGTCACCCGTGAGCCCCATGCTGGCTCTGGCTCCGGCTCCTGCCTGCAGAGGCCAAGGTGCCTCAGTTGCTGCCCAGAACCCAGTGGGAGCCCAGGCCCAAACAACAGAAGCCTTATTCATGCCCTGACCTGCTGGCTAAGGGGCACAGCAGGCCTGCCTCTGCGTGCCAGTCGCAGGCCCAGCCAGTCTCCCTCGAACCGGGCAGAAGGTCCAGAGGCTCCTCGGCGGCTTTGGGTTGTTGAGAAGGAACGTTCTGGGTTCCCAGTGGTGGGTAGGAGGGCATTGGCCTCCCTCTGGAAGGGCAGGGGCTTCCTGTGTAACAGGGAAGCCGTTTGGCCTGCCTCTGGACACCTGTGAAGGCTCGTGGGGGTTCTACCCAGGTCTCTGCTGGAAAAGGAGCTGGAATCAGTGGGTATCCGCCTCAACAAGCACAAGCCCAACATCTACTTCAAGGTGAGGCCCCCCTCACCAGGAGGCCAGGCACGGGCGGGTTTGGGATGATTGCAGCTGCCCCTTTGTGAGCCGCTCTCCTTTCCTCTCTCCTCCAGCCCAAGAAAGGTGGTGGCATCTCCTTTAACTCCACAGTCACACTGACCCAGTGCTCAGAAAAGCTGGTGCAGCTGATTCTGCATGAGTACAGTATCCTCCCAAAAGCAGCAAGGGAGGGCCCAGAGCCCTCAGGGCAGGGGAGGGGCCACCCGAGACAGGAGGGAGGCCTTGCGGCCCAGGATGATCACAGACCACCCCAGGTGGAAAGGAAAGCTTACCCCAGGAAAGCGGTAGTGACATGGGACACTTCCTGTCCCCCCTGCCTCCGTGCTCACCAAGCTGCAGGCTGGCTGGGCCAGAGCCGTGAACTCAGCAGTGGCTTCCTAACTCCCTGACAAGTACTAGGCACGGCAGCCAGTCACGTCTGGAAGGAAGAGGAGATGGTGAGGGAAACAGTGCCCGAGGACTGGGGTTCCTGGCCTGGGGAAGCCTCAGGAAGAACCAGGGGCCTGGCTGGTTGTCGGGGGTGCTGGAGGACAGGGCAGGGCCCCAGAGGCAGAGCAGCTCAGCATGTGAAGAAGTCACCTTGGGACAGGCTGTGTGCAGGGTGATGAGGCCCCTGTCACTGCAGGTATGCAAGCCTCCAGAGGAGAGCTTTGCATGAGGGAAGCTGGGTTAGACCAATGCTCACAGACAGTGCTCCTGGCACCGAAGCCTGGGGTTCCACTGAGGTGCTTTGGGGATTCTGGCAAGTCCATTTTTCTTCTTGCCTAGTGGAGAAGATTGAAACCACTGATTGAAACTTTATGTATCGTGGCTCCTTTTAAAAAACGAGGGCAGTCCCCAAACTTCAAAAGCTTGTAAAACCTCCAAAGCAGATGACCTCCGAGGTCCCTTTCAGCACTGTGTTTCCTAACTGGCTGTCCGGGCCCCTCTCCTGCGGGGGCGCTGGTGGCTGCTGGTGCTCAGATGGCCCTTAATCCGAGCCCCTCAGAGATCTTCAACGCAGAGGTGCTCTTCCGAGAAGACTGCTCCCCGGATGAGTTCATCGATGTGATCGTGGGCAACCGGGTGTACATGCCCTGCTTGTATGTAAGTGGCACTGGGCCCTAGGGCGCACATGTGGGGGCGGAGCTGGCCCCGGGGTGACCCAGATGGGAGACAAGCTTCCCAGAGGGGCAAGAAGAGCATGGAGCTGCCTTCACCCCCCGCCCCTCTTGCCTGGCGGCTGCATGAGTTTTACAGACCTCCCTAGCTTGACACCGGGTTCTATCCCAGCCTTCCCTTCTGGGGAGGGACAGCGGTCCCAGAACCCTGCACCGTTTCCCCACCCTTGAGGCAGCAGGGGAGGGAGGACGCTGGCATCGGCCCCTGCCCCTGTTGTGTTCCGGCACGCGGAGGGAGGCACTGTGGGCAGGGCCGTGGCATTTGGGGACCCGGTTCCTGCACTACTGTATTCTTTTCCTTCCCCGACACCCACCTCCATCTTCTCAATCCCAGGTTTATAACAAAATTGACCAGATCTCCATGGAAGAAGTAGACCGCCTGGCCCGGAAGCCCAACAGTGTGGTCATCAGGTGAGGGTCCCAACTCCTTCTTGTGTGTGTGAGCCCGTCAGGCCTCCCCACCACGTTGGCCAGGCAGAGCCCCCACACGCACCCAGGCCAGAGTAGACCATCTTAGTAACGGCTTTGACCTTGGCCTGGTCCTACCCTGGATCGGCCTGGGCGGAGTGGATGATGTGGGATGGGCTCTGGTTAAGATAACAGAAGGATTTCATCCACCAAGGTAAATGGATAAGAATTGTTAACAGGCTTCGTAGCTTAGTAGTTAACCGCAGACCTCAGAAACCCCAAGGGGCGCCTGGGTGGCTCAGTCGGTTAAGCGTCCGACTTCAGCTCAGGTCATGATCTCACAGTTCGTGAGTTCAAGCCCTGCATCGGGCTCTGTGCTGGCAGCTCGGAGCCTGGAGCCTGCCTCAGATTTTGCGTCTTCCTCTCTCTCTGTCTCTCCCCTGCTTGTGCTTTCAGTCTCCCAAAAATAATAAACATTAAAAAAAATGTTTTAAGAGATCCCTAGGGTGTGAGCCAGCTGCTCCTAATCCCCCAGAAGATGCGGCTACCACTGCATGGCAGAGGGAAGAGGGAAGTTAAGTCCTCGGGTGGGGGGTGGGGGGCATCCTTGCCCTCCTTGGAGCGGTGGGTCCTGGGGACTGTAGTTCATTTTTTTTTTTAACGTTTATTCATTTTTGTGAGACAGAGACAAAGCGTGAGCGGGGAAGGGGCAGAGAGAGGGAGACACAGAATCCGAAGCAGGCTCCAGGCTCCGAGCTGTCAGCACGGAGCCCCACGCGGGGCTCGAACTCACGAACCGCGAGATCATGATGTGAGCCGAAGTCGGACGCTCAACCGACTGAGCCACCCAGACACCCCTGTAGTTCATTTTTCAGTGTCCTTGCAAGTTCCTCCTTGGGAGCAGCCCGACCTGTGTGCTCCGCTCTCTGGCTTCCCGGCTATCACAAGGCAGTCTGTAGCTTCACACTGAGGCAGGGCTTATGGGGAACCAGATGCTGAGTGGCCAAGGGGGCAGGGTGACTGGTGCAAATGATGGGTGAGGGTCCCGGACCCCCTCCCAGGCGTTGCCAGCTACCGCCAAGAGCAGGAGAGCGCTGGCATCCCTCCTGAAAGACCGCCTCAGTTCCTCTCCTGCCGCTATATCCCAGGCTGCCTTCAGGGGCTGCCCAAGGATGTGCCGGTTCTCAGGGCGTGAGGTCACCTCCTCACCACACGTTCATTTGCTATGCCAACGGCGTGTCAGTGGAGGTCAAGGTGCCCGCTCAGGCTCATGCCTCTACAAACGATCAAGCCAGGAGCCACGCCCTCAACAAAACCCCCCCTGGGCTGAGCTGTGCTCGGCATTCTCCTTCCAGCAGGTGTCAGGAGGGAAGCCCCACCTCCTGGCGCCCTGTGTCCCTCAGAGATGCCACGTGCCCTCCACAGATGCCAACGGGACCGCCAGGAGAGACTGCTGAGCTCTGCTGGGCGTGACCGTGGTGGTGGCCGGAGGTGTTGGCAGCTGAAGTGTCGAGCCGCCCTCGGAACTACAGGCTCAGTTCCCCACGGCTCCCAGATGGGCCACGCCGGCCTCTGTCCCCGGGCCAGCCAGATGGAGGCTGTCCCCTGCAACAGTGAGAAAGCAGTTCTCACTGTCAAGAACAGAGCCCATGGGGCTACTCTGACCGGCCACTTTCCTCCCTGGCAGCTGCGGCATGAAGCTGAACCTGGACTACTTGCTTGAGATGCTTTGGGAGTACTTGGCCCTGACCTGCATCTACACCAAGAAGAGAGGACGTGAGTTAGGCGGCTGTGGCCCAGGAAACAGGCTGAGCCTCACCCTCCCATAGGGCGGCCACGCTCTGCGTGTGGACGCTGTGCCCCTGGCTCAGCCTGTCCCGTACAGATCTCAGCTTTTCTCCCATCTCGGAATTGTCACCGCCCTCTACCCCAGGCTGCTAGAGACCTCGGCTGAGCCTTTACAGTACAGAGGGCCACTTCCTGGGACTGCTGGTCTTGATGAATTCCTTGGGAGCTGAGGCCGGGAGGGGCAGTGGGATAGAGGCTGTCCTGTGGTTCCCCACTGGCTACAGTAGTAACCCCCCTCCCAGCCTCCTCGAGCAGGAGCACGCCCCCTGGGTCAGGCCAGTGAATACACAGGAACCTTCATTCTGTCCCCTCCCCCTGGTTGCACACCTCCCACACCCTGTGACCTTGCAGTTGAGTTCTGGCACTTTGCATCAGCCTTGACCTTGTCAGCAAGGGAGGAGATGTAGCAGCTCTGACCGGTCCCCGGCAGCTGGCTGCCATGTCTTACCAGTTCCATCCAGATGCTTCACGTGGCTGGACTTATTCTCATGGCTGACCGGGTTGCCGGCCCTCCTGGATGTGGGTTTATTTTTATTTTCTGTGTTAAAGTCAAGGTTGTAGAACCCTGCAAGAGGACCTGTAGGGCAAGTGTGCCAAATAGTGAGGGGAAGGTTGAGCCAAGGCTGGAAGGGGCCGGAAGGGCCTCTGTCCCCTGATGGAAGGGCACAGAGCAGCTTGGGGCCGTAACTGTGGTTGCCTCCCTCTACCTTTGCAGAGAGGCCGGACTTCACAGATGCCATCATCCTCCGGAAAGGGGCCTCCGTGGAGCACGTGGTGAGTTGCCGAGACCTGTCGGGACAGTGGGGTCAGGGAGCTCTCTGTCCCTGCTGCGGGGTTTTGCTGAGGTTCTCCCATTGACTCTTAGATGCCGCCGGCTCAATAGCAGAGTGGCCCAGCGCGGGCTCTGGAGTTAGACCTGGGGTTGCATCCCGGGCCCCCTTCCTTGCTGCGTATGAAGCCACCAGGCCTCTCCCGCCGGCAGGGCTGGCACTTTCTACCCCAGTGGTGGTTAGAGGGCGGGGTTGAAGGAGGTCCAGCGTGTGAATAGTCAGCGTGCCGCCTGGCACTTGGAAGGTGTCCAGGAAGCGGTGGTCGTCGCTGTCCTGTCACGTCTGGGTGTTGCAGGCTCAGAGCCACAGCTGTGCAGGTGTTCGTCAGGTAGAGCCACTGCCCTGGGGCGTTTCTGTGCTGTCACTCCACATTGTGTTTCCCCGGTGCCTACGGCTCAGAGCTACTGCCTCCATGCCCTCGGCCCCTTCTGGCTTCCTGTCCCTCAGTCAGCCCCCAGCAGCCCTCCCTGCTCCCACATCCTGCCCCCCAGCCCAGGATGGCTTTGATTGCTTTTTACACTCAACACACATTTATCGAGCACCAACGATAAAGCAGCCCCGGTTCCTGCCAGAACAGGGTCCATCGGGGTCAAAGATGCCAAATACCCAATCCCAGAGCTAATAAGCAGTCACACATAAGGGGGAGTGGAACAAAGTAAGGGAACGGGGAGTGACCCTGAGTCTACACAGAGAGGCCAGGTGGTCTTGGGGGGAGGTGTCCTCATGGGGGCCTGTAGACCAAGTAGGACCTGACAGTGAAGATTTAGGGGTGGTGGAAGCCCTCCTAGGCAGGGGTGCAAGGTATGCAAAGGTCCTGAGGCAGAGGGGCTCTGGGCTGAGCCTGTGGGCTCAGGGAGAGGAGGGTGCAATTCTGTGTCTAGAGTTTTGTTGCAGGCACAGCTGTCACCTGTCCCTTCAATGTGACCCTGCACCATCTTTTTCAGAGGTGTATTGGGCCCTGCGGGAGCAAATGATGGCTCAAGCGCCTGGAACAATACTCCAGGTCGACACAGGCAACTTCTTAGGCTTTGGTTTTTTGGGGGTTTGTTTTCCATCTAGCTCATTTCTTCTCAGGATGTGTACTGTGGACAGGTGGTGGGCCAGCCTGGCGTCTGGGCTCATGCGTGCATTCAGTCAGCAAGCCCAGCCCGAGGCCTCTGCCAGCTAGAGGTTCCTGATGCAAAAGGACAGGGCTCGGCCTTGAACGCTAGCACGCCTGGCAGGAGCCGCATCCCTTAGATCACTCCTCATGACGGGGGGGGGGGGGGCGTCCCTGCCGCTGCAGGCCTATTTCGGAACCTGTGACTGCTGAGGTGTCTCTTGGGGAACCTGTGACTGCTGCGGTATCTCTTGGGGACCCGGCAGCTGTCGATACGGGTGCCCCCATGTGCTGGCCCTCTGTGGAGTTACCCTGCACCTTCTGTGGGTACTTTCCTCAACCCTCTCAGGCCCTGGCTGCTTGCCCAAGAGGATGTAGGACTTCAGCCACTCCCGGGAAGAAAAGCGGGAGATAGCAGTAGGAGAGGGTTTTCCAGGCGGTGGGACTAATAGGTACAAAGGCCCAGAGGCAGGGGTGAGTGTGGGGAATGCTGGCTGTTTGTCATCAGCTGCACAGGGGTAGGAGGTGACAAGGGTCCAGTGGGGTAGGGGAGGGGCTCTGGGGGCCTTGCTCCAGAGCCTGGACTGGCCTCCTCCTCCCTGCTCACCCTCCCCACAGGTGCTTCCCTCCCGGGACACCCAACTGTCCCAGATGCCAGAGTATAGTACAGGCCTGCCTGGATGCTGGCAGCGGGGCCCCAGGTAGACAGTGGAGCCAGGCAGACCGAGGGTCATGTTCTGGTTCTCCCCCATCCTGTGTCAGCCTCCCTGTGCCTCAGTTTCCTCATCTGGGGGTAACTGAACCCCCACCCCCAGGGCCTTTGCGATGCACCCAGCCTAGGCCCCGGTACGGATTCAGTGAGAGCTGACAAAGGCCTCGCTTCCAAAAGGGTCGTGGGCCGTAAGCCCCCAAGGCAGAGAGGACCTTGCAGGGCTCTCAAGAGGGGGGGGGTACAGTGGGCACTGAGCAGCAGTGGTCTTCCTGTCGTCGAACGACACGTTCTTTCCCATAGTAGAAAAGACGGCCGTCCGTGACCTGCCGTTGTCCCCCATTGCTAGAGATGCGAGTGCGGAGAAAGTTCTCCGAGCCCCGCGGTAAATGGCTCCTAGTGTCACAGACACTAGGGTGCGGTGGGGCCTGTGGCAGGCTGGAGGGCGCACGCCCTGTCTGCCTCGAGGGCAGGAGCACCCGCTCCGTGCTCCCAAAGCTGTCAGGGTCCCAGGGGAGTCCTTGCGGGGGTGCGGCCCTGCTCCATTGTTGTGGGTCAAGCTGAGGAGGACATAAAACCCAGAGACGACCGCTGGGCCGGCGGATTTCATTCTCTGCTCTAGAAAATAGCGTTGGAACCACTTGTGTGGGTCTCTGTGCTCATTACTGGCAGCAGTGTCCTGGCCACCACGGCCACCTAGAGGAGGCCCCGTCAGGTCGGCTGCCCGTATGTGCTCAGGAAATGTTCTTACAGGCTCAGCGTCCCCACAGAAGCTGTCTCCCCAGCCCCCCTCCCCTGCGCAACCCGGGGCCCCCAGCCTCCGGGAAAGAGCTGGCCGCCCTTGCAAGTTCCCCTCCTTCCAGCTTCCTTTAAGAGCTCTGGGATTCCTGAGGTGGAGGCGGATGATGTCATGGGTGGGAGGCTCCAGGTCACGGGGGACAGTGGCCAGGCATGGTGACTCCAGGCTGAGGTGGGGTGACCTGAAAACTACCGTCACCCGTCTGAAGGAGCATCTGTCAGGGTTGGCATTCAGGCAAGGCCGGCGGAAGCCTGCCGACAGCCAGGTCCAGACCTTCTTCTGATGGCTTCGAGAACGTTTCTAGTGAGCTCCATGGCCTTTGGGCCAACCTGGAAGTGGGAGTATCAGAAGAGCCTGCAGCCATGCACGAGACCGCCTGTGGACTGAGCCTGTGGTGTTCACAAGGCCAGTGCTGTGTGAGCACCTGCCTTGGGGACTGCTGCTTGGCGGAGGCCTTGGGCTTGGGTGTGTGGCTAGGCTCGGTGGGCTTGGTACTCATCTCACCGTTACCCTCTCCCGTCCCCCAGTGCCACCGCATCCACCGGTCACTTGCCAGCCAGTTCAAGTACGCGCTGGTGTGGGTGAGTCTCTGGGAAGGAGGAGGGCCGGGGTCATGCCCAGCATAGCCTCCGGGTTAGGCAGAAGCAAGGCGTTCATGCCACTCCGCGTGGTGTCCCAGTTTACGGGGTGTGCGTGGTGACCCGTACTGGACTTGGGCCTCTCCCATCTTGGGATCCGGGGATGGCCAGTCCACTGGGGACATCCTCCTGTCTGGGGGCGGGGGGGGGGGGGGGTGTTGCCAGTGATGGGGCCCCCACTCAGCCTCTGGCATTCACCTATCCCCGTAACGTGTACACCCACCCACCTTCCTCCTGTAATAGCTATCAGCCTTGGCCTTGCTCAGTGCAGAGGCTGACAGGGCCCCTCTGCCTTGTTCCCCACCTAGGGCACCAGCACCAAGTACAGCCCGCAGCGGGTGGGCCTGACCCACACCATGGAGCACGAAGATGTCATCCAGATTGTCAAGAAGTAGTACCTCTTGCTGGGCGCCCTGCCTGCCCGCCCTGCCTCCCTGGGGAGTCGGCCCCAGCAGGACGCACCAAAGCCCAAACAGGAAAAATACAAATACATACACCCCAGGAAGGGGTCTCTCAAGTCTCTGCTGTCTCCAGAAGTTTCTTCAGTAGGCAGATGATGAAGAGTGTTGGGGCAAAGGGACATGGTTGGGGGACCTGGGCTGGTCTGGTGGCATCTCCCATGAGACTGGCCCCTCGTGTTTGGAACCCTACCCCTGGCCCCCTTCAGGCACGGGGGGAGCAAGTTGCCCGCTGCCCCACAGCCGGGGCCTGACATCGATGGCTTGCTTGGTGCTGGGGCTAGGAGCTGACCCTGCCCGGGTCCCTGGAAGCCGTAGTTACTGTTGTTGCACCTTGGCCCTTTAGAGCCTGCTGGCACCTGGGGAGGGCGCCTCCCAGGACAGACCCTCGGCCCCACCCCAGGCTGCTTCGTGGTGGCTGTAAGCCCCAGCTCATGCCTTCCTCAGCCTGAGGAGTCCTAAGTATTGCCCTCCGAGGGCAGCCCCTGCCCAGCACGGACCCCAGGACCCAGAGCCTGCAGGGACACCTGGAGCAGAGGCTTTGGCTTTTGGTTTCTGTATTTTTTTCTCTAAGCCCCTGGTCTCCGCGCTCCTTTCTGAAATAAAGAGTGAAAACAATTCCTGTTCCGACTGAGGACAATTCTGTCGGTTTGGTGAAGTCTGTGGCCAGGCTGGGTCAGGGCCAGCAACGAGCGTGATGACCAGAGGGGGGTGGTGCCTGGTTTGGGGAAGAGCAGGCCCAAGTCCGGGGTACATAGGAAAATGTGGGGTCTTCCAGGGCGGTCTCTGCCCTAGAAGGTTGGCCGGGGGCTGTGGGCTCTCCGTGTGGCACCTCCCGAGGCCGGGCCTGGCTGCCAAGGTAAGCTGCATCCCCAGAAGGTCCTTGAGCACTCACAGGGGAGAGCAAGGTGGCTGGGTAGAAGACCCGTTGCCTCGGAAGGCAGAGGTCGACAGGCCTTGGCCTGGAGAGTCCTCGCTACGTGCCACGGTCGGTGTGGAGCTGTCTCCACAGCAGCCTGTTCTCTAGGGGCAGCACCTTGCCCTGGGCTTATACAGCTTCTAAGTGCAGAGCTGGGATTCGGACCCCAGCTGGGTCTTCTGGGCCATAGGGGAGGCTTCCTGGAGGAGGTGTGCCTCTTGGGAGTGAATGGTAACAGGTTTTGTGGGGCTACCAGGCACCGGGCTGGCAGGAGGCACAGAGGGCTCCCCTGGGGTCTTCAGATCCAGCTGGAGTGTGGAGCAGGCCCGCTGCCCAGCTTTCCAGGCTGTTCTTGGCTCCTCTGTCAGCTGCTCAGGCTCCTTTCCGGAGACAAAACAGGAATAATAGACATCATTAAATATACATGGGGCCCCAGGCGGTCGGCGTGGTGGGCTGGGCCTCCCTTCCCCGCAACACTGAGCTGCTCTGCTAGGCTGGCCATGCTCCTGGGGCCAGCCACAGGACCCCCGTTAGGCGGCATGCAGGCAGGGAGCAGGCCACAGGACTCAGGTAAGAAGACCCCGGCCCAGGGCCCTTGGGGTCTGCCCCAAGTACCTCCCCACAGGTTGCAGCGAGGGGAAGAAGGGAGGGGGCAGTGGGAGAGCTGGGCCTTGCCCCTAACTCACTGTGAGGTGCTTCCCTGGGCCTCAGTTTCTTCATCCATAAAGCGGGCATGATGCCCATACAGCCCCCCTCTTAGTAACGGTGGTATGCCAAGACAGGTGAGTACTCAGTGGCTGACTTCAGCCCTTCTCCCGACTGCCACAAGGCCTGGCCATGAGGTCCCAAGTAAGCATTTCTGCCTGGGTGATGGTCACTGCCACTTCTTGCCTTACAGTTAGGGAAGGGGCCTGTGTTCGCAGAGCATCAGATCCAGGCCTATTCTGTCTGCCAAGCTGGCTGCGAAAGGGTGGGAGATGAGGCCAGAGGTCTGGGCGTCCCCAGGCTACGGGCTCAGGGCAGGCATTGTCAGAGTCTCCAGCCACTGGGCCACCGTGTTCCTCACCATGGACGGACTATTTCCTGGGCCAGGTCTGTGTGTTCCTAGATCAGGGCAACCGGTATCTCTGTGTTGAATTTTTGGCTTTCCGGGGTCGGTGGCTGGCATGGGCCTGCGTGAGAGTCAAAGGAACCGCATGCTGTGCACCCCCAGGTCGGTGTGAACTGGCAGCTTGCAGTGCCCGATGCTAGAGGAGGTACCCCTAGGGCTCGAGAAGGTCCCCACCCCACCAGGGTGAGCTCCAAGGTTTGGGCCCCCCTGTTGCCACCTCTCACCCTCCCTGGGCCTTCTGTGCTAGGAGGCTCTGGCCAGGCTGATAGAAGTCCCTTCCTGCTCAGACAACCTGATTGTCTTTGTGAAGGTCAACAATACCCAAGCCCTCTCTCAGGCCCATCCGCAGACTACAGGGCTGCTTTCCCAGAGGGCCCAGCCTGCAGCTTTACAAGACTCAGGTGCAAAGGAGCCCAGGGCGAGAATGTTCACCCCTGCCTGTGTGTCTGCCTCCCGGTCCCTCAGCTTCGCCGAGATTCCACGCCGCCTCTGTCCCCAACCCCCTTTGGCAAGAATCCTTCTCAGCCGCCCTCCAGATGCCCTCTGGCTTGGCCCCGGAAACAGTGCTGGGAAGCTCGAACCACCTGTGGGGGAGGGTCTCCGACTGCTTCGGGCACCCCCTCAGCAGCTCTTCTAACCGCCCCCTGCTCCCCTCGGATCCCAGCTAGGAAACTCACCCCCAAACGCTTGTGTTCATCTGCACGCACTTCTCCATGATGGAGAGGCCGAGTCCGGGCCACCTTCTCAGGGCTTTCACACTGCGTGGATAATTCAACCTCCCTCTGTTCTCTCTCTCTCTCTCTCTCTCTCCCTCTGTCTTCCTGAATCTGTCCCATTGACCTGCCAACGAGTCTATTTGTTTGCTCCTGCGGCCGTAACCAAAGTGTCACAGACCGGAGGTCCTAAGCAACAGAAATTTATTTTCTCACAGTTTCTGGAGGCAGGAAGCTTGAGATCAAAATGTCAGCGGGGATGGTTTCTCCTGAGGCCTCCCTCCCCGGCTCACAGGCCCACAGCTCCTCCACGGAAACAATTACGAGCCCCTGGACGTGTCGTTCCCCGTGGCCACCTCTTTTTCCTGGCATAGCTGCTCCGAGCACCCCTCCCCCGCGTCAGTCTCCTCACCCACCAGCCCTCCCCAACATGCTGCCCGAGCAGCCCTGCCCCGGCCCGATGCTGCACATTGCTGAGCAGTGACCATCCTTTTTTTTTTTAAGTCTATTTATTCTGAGAGAGAGAGAGAGAGAGAGAGAGAACCAGTGGGGAAGGGGGGGCAGAGATGATGGACAGAGGATCCGAAGCAGGCTCCTCACTGACAGCAAAGAGCCAGATGTGGGGCTCAAACTCACGAACCATGAGATCATGACCTGAGTCAAGGTCGGACACTTAATTGACTGAGCCACCCAGGCGCCCAACGGCGACCATTCTAACCACGTTACCAGGCCCAGCAAGGTTGGCACAGCCAGTGCCTCACCTCTACCCCACACGGTCGTTAAGGGCTGGCGTGGGAAGCCCCCGACTTCTTGCTCTGTCCTCCTTCACAGGCTCATCCCACCCCCTGCCTCTGTTTCATCTGCCCTGCGGGCCTAAATTTCCCCGACTTCCCTCTGTCACCCCAACCCTCCGTGTCCTAGACCAACCCCGTCATATTCCCGCCTCTCCCCGCTCATCTTAGCCAATGAGTCCCCCGTTCACGCAGCTGCACCAAGCCAACCCAAGGGTCCCCCAGGCTCCACCTTCACCCCAGCCCCCGCGCAGCCCCCCACTGGCTGTGTTGAGTGCGCTCCATCACAGCTGTCCCCCATCGAGCCGCTGTCCTCGCTCTCCCGGCCTCCACTGGGCGTCCCCTCCTCGTCCTTCGCCACACGGTGGCCCAAGAGCTTTTCCCACACCACTTTCCAAGAAGCAGTGAGAGGCAGTGGTTGAGGGCATGGACACTCTGGAGCCGGACTCCCCGAGCTCGAATCGGGTTTCAAGCTGTGCGGCCTCGGGCAACTTACTAGACCTCTCTGGGCCTGTTTCCCCACCTGTAACGTGGAAAGAATAACAGTACCTACTTCCCGAGGTTGTAGTGAGGGTTGAATGAACGCTGTGTGGCCCAGTAGTTCTCACTTCCTCGCTGGGGATTCCCTGCTGAGTGATGTAACCTAATAGAGCACCCTTCATCTATAAGACGGGAATAGTTCCTACCTTACACGTCGTGTGAATTCAGTGATAATAGCAAAGCATTCGGGACCAAGCCTGGCACAGAGTAAAACTTGTCAGTGTTGGGTTATTTTTACTCTCAAAATGCATATCTGGTCATAGCATCCTGGCAGCCTGAAATCGTGCCAAGGCTCCCCACTACCTTAGGGATGGAGACCAAGGTCCCACTCCAGCCTCCATATCTCAAGGGGCAGGTCCCTCTTGCCATCCTGGCTGCTTCTCGCTTTACATGCTCTGCATCACTTTGCCCCTCTCACCACTTGGCCTTTGCACATGCTGTTCCATCTGCCTGGAACACTGCTCCCTCTTTCATTTGATTAGCTCTTTCTCATCCTTCAGATCTTGGCTCAGGGTCACCTACTCAGGGACACCTTCCTGGTCTTCCAATGCACTGGGCTGTGGCCTGGCCTTCAGAGCTCTTCTCATGGCTGCAGTTTCCCCTTGGTATGGCTTTTTGCTTCAAGTCTGTGTCCCCGTGACACTGGGAGCTCCACCAGCACAGAGACCATGCCTGGTGCCACTCAACCCTGTGACCCCCCTCCCCCCCACCCCGGGCACCCAACACAGTGGCTGGCACACACAATCAATGTCAAGGAATGAGTGGACGAATGAGAAACGTGATCCCCGATAGCCCTTCTGTGCCTGCTGCAGAGGCTGGGGACACCGAGAAGGAGGTGGGACCCAGGCCCACCAGACAAAGCGTAGCCCTGGTCGACTGGGGACACTATCCCTATAGCCTGGGGCAAGCCTGGGCCCCAGAGACCAGAAAGGGTCACGGGAGCAGGCCCTGCTGCTGGCCCTCACCCAGACCACCTTCCCAGAGCGGACGGGAGCAGCCGGCTGTAATAACGATTCCAGCAGTAATAAAATAATAATAATAAAATAATAACGACGATGATAAAATACGAATACTCATAATATTACTAATAATAACGGCCGTTTATTCCAGGCTAGTCACTCTGCCAAGCTCTCGCGCTCATTTAATGCCGCGTCAGCCCTGGGAGTGGGAGGTACTATTAGCACGAGGAGACGCGGGGGCAGAGGCTACATGACTTGCCGTGGCCTCCGTTTCCTCAAACGGCACATACGGTCAGAGAATGGGGTTGGATTTTGTGGTTCCAGGCCCTGACGTTCTTCCAAGAGCTCCTCGAAAGGGGTGTTTCCACTCACTGTTTCCAATTCCTTTTTTCCACTTCCACGTTTTCTTTTTTTTTATCATTATTATTTTTTAAATGTTTATTTATTTTGAGAGAGGGAGAGAGCGTGCAAGCACGAGAGCAGGGGACGGGGAGAGAGAAGGAGAGGGAGAATCCCAAGCCGGCCCCCCACTCTCAGCGCAGAGCCCGACGCCGGACTTGGGTCTCACGAACCGCGAGATCATGACCTGAGCCAAAATGAAGAGTTGGACGCTTGATTGACGGAGCCACCCAGGCGCCCCTACTTTTTTTTCTTTTTAAATGTTCCTCTTTGGTGTGTTCATCGGGATCCGAAATACACTTACACGCTTCAGAAATCCAACCGATAACGGGAAAGTTGACAGCAAGATAGCCACTTTCATGAACTTTGTGAATATATTTCCTAGTATCTCTACATGTAAGTCAAAGCCAAATTAACGTACATTCTTCCCCCCAACACATGCACCTATGACAGAAAGAAAGGCCTAGGTGTGTCTTATCCACCCCGCACTGTTGGGCAGTCCATCATGGAACGCGTCTCCGTGCAATGCGTAGCTTGGTGTGCACGCCATTCCCCTGTGCACAACGGGCTCCGCAGGTTGGATTCCCCGCAACGGACTCCTTTCCCTCCCTCTTCCTTTTTCTTTTTTTTTTTTTTTTTTAAATTTTTTTTTAACGTTTATTTATTTTTGAGACAGAGAGAGACAGAGCATGAACGGGGGAGGGGCAGAGAGAGAGGGAGACACAGAATCGGAAGCAGGCTCCAGGTTCTGAGCCATCAGCCCAGAGCCCGATGCGGGGCTCGAACTCACAGACCGCGAGATCGTGACCTGAGCTGAAGTCGGACGCTTAACCGACTGCGCCACCCAGGCGCCCCTCCCTCTTCCTTTTTCAGCAACAGCTTTATTGACGTGTAATTCACACACCTTATGATTTACCAACTAAATCGCGCGTGATGCAGTGGCGTTTGACGCGTTCACAGGCACGGACACCCCTGTGACCACCACATTCCCTTCTAGCTAGAACCTTCTCCCGTCGGGCTGTAACTACCCTCACCCCCACTGCTCCACTGGGGCCACCCTTATGGCTCCGCGTAGCCACATCCAGCGCGTCCTCAACTTACCTGACCCGTGTGCCCATTTGCCGCAGCGCCCTGCCCCCCTCCACGGCCGCTCACTGCCTCCTTGTCCCCAGACGGTGCAGCCCCCGGGGCTCATCCCTTCTCCTCCATCTGCACTCATTCCCTGGTGCCATCCTCCAGAGCTGTGGCTTCAACACCGGCTGGATACCACTGGCTCCCGAACTGATGTCATCAGCCCTGACCTCTGCAGAGTGCCACCCCCCCCCCCCCAACTCCCTGGCAAGGCCAACATGTGCAACGCTGACGTCTGGCCGTTTGTCCTCTACCTGCTCTGCCCACACTCTCCCTCCTCTCAGCCACTGGCCTCTCCATCCTTCCCCTTGTTCAGTAAGGAAACCTCAGAGGTACTCATGACTTCTCTGTAAATCCTGTGGGCTGTACCAGCAGAATACGCCAGCATCCCACCACCGCCCTCCACCTCTGCTGCCTCCAGCCCGGGGCCAGGCCCCCCCGGGCGTCGGTCACCCGGACCACCACGCGGCAGCTTCTATGCCAGTCTCCTGCTCTCGCCCTCACCTCCTGCAGCTCTTGGCCCCAGTGTTACTTCCTGGTGTCACCTTCCCCAACCCCTACTCAACGCTGCACAAACGCCCCTTCCCTGCTTTATTTTAACCCACAGCACTTACCCACCAACTGACCGACTGCATCTCTCATTTTCTTTGTTTGTTGACAATCCCCCCCAGCCCTGTAATGTCAACGCCACAAGGGCAGGGTTTTCCTCGGTTTCCTTCTCAGCTGTATCCCCTGTGCTCTGACAGTGCCTGGCCCACAGCAGGCTTTCAACAAATACTACTGAATGGATGAATGAATGAACCAGCAAATGTGTGCTGCTTCCAGCACCCCCGGAGGGGCAGGGGCCGGGCTGACAGAGGAATCCAGGCGGGAGCTCTGAACAGGGACATGGCCTCCAAATGGTATGTCAGAGATAAGCACCGTGGAGGCCTTGGTGCCTGATGGATGGAGGCCTGGCTGGGTCTCTGGTTTACTCAGTGGTTTAAGCAGGGCCTTCAGCCCCGGAGCTCCGGGAAAGCCCAGGCTCTGGAGTCGGCTCAGTTAAGCCCCTGCCTCCACCTTATGCGAATTGAAGATCTGTTTTCAGTCCTTCAGAGCATGCCCCGATCCTTGATCCTTGGGCAGAGGGAGGAGGAGGAAAAGAGGGATAGTGCTGAGGCCTCAGGTTCCAGAGCTGCTGCCCCTGAGGCCCCCCACCGCCCCCCACCTTCCACCCACACCCTTTGTCTAACATGCCACAACCCCTACCACTTAAAGTGCAGATTCTCAAAAGTGGACTGGTCACTGGCCAGAGAGTGGGCGCATGGCCTTGGGTCAGATGTCCACCCTGGAGCAATCAGCTGCACCCACAGAAGGCAGGAGCCACACGATCACCACCTTCTCCGCAAGGGCAGAAACTGGGAGGAGAGGCCAGGGCTGGGTAGGCATCCCGGACGTGAGCCATGCATGTGGCCTCTCCAGCCACGTATGCTACCCAGGAGCTCCATCAAGTCTTGCTTCCTCATAAAGGAGACAGGGCATGGCTTATCACCCCCATCCTACAGATGAAGAAACTGAGGCCCAGAGAGGGTAAAAGGCTTTCTTGAGGGCACACGGCCAGCTGCTGGCAGAGCTGGAAGTCAGAGCCGGGACTGGCCCATCCTCTGTTTTTGCTACCCCAGCCCCCTGGCGTGTGGTTTCACAGGGCCCTGCGGGAGTTCCACCAAGATGCCCCCCACCTTGTCCTGCTTTCTGAGCTGGCAGCCCAGTTGTCCCCAATGCATTATTCATGCTCCTGAGAGCTGGCCAGCTCTGGTTACACTGACCGCAGCGCTGGACATGTGCTCTGCCCGCTCCCCTCCTCCCTTGCCCAGGACCTGGTGGGTCCAAGTTTCCCCTCCAAGGTAACTTAGTGGGCTTTGAACATCCCACTGCGGCTCAGGGCATGTGGCTCGACTCTGGTCCAGTACAGATATGCTAGGTGATTTAGGGGAAGTGGCTTCCCTGTTCTGGGACTCAGAGTCTCCCTCTGTGAAGCAGCCGTGACCCCAGCATTTACCTGGGAGCTACCTGAGGCAGCTAAGGCACAGGGAGAGCTTGACTTGTCAAAACAGTCCCCCTCCTGGCGATTTTAACGCCAAGATGGTCGCCCCCAGCACAGGTCTGGGCCAGGCTTCCCCTGCTCCCTGGTAAACAACACCCATGCACTTTCCACCACCACTCGGGTGAAACCCAAGGCGGCTCTGGAGGAGATGAATTATGGATCCGCCCTCCCGTAGTCTGGTCCCAGCCAGAAGAAGCTTGGCTGTCCCTCCCCAGGCCACCCGGACCAGTCTCAGCTGCTCCCAGCCCGAAGAGGCCGAGTGTCCAGCTGCGGGCAGTGAACGCGGTGTGTCCCCTTGTCTCCAAGTCCCAGAGCTGGTGACACGGGCCGCGGCCCGGTGGGGAGCAGGCAGCCACCATGGCGAAGGAGGAAGAGGATGAGAAGAAAGCTAAGAAAGGGAAAAAGGGGAAGAAGGCGCCGGAGCCGGAGAAGCCCAAACGGAGCCTGAAGGGGACGTCGCGGCTGTTCATGGGCTTCCGCGATCGCACGCCCAAGATCTCCAAGAAGGGCCAGTTCCGGAGCGCGTCGGCTTTCTTTTGGGGCCTGCACACCGGCCCGCAGAAGACCAAACGCAAGAAGAAGGCGCGCACCGTGCTCAAGTCCACGTCGAAGCTCATGACGCAGATGCGCATGGGCAAGAAGAAGCGGGCAATGAAGGGCAAGAAGCCGTCCTTCATGGTCATCCGCTTCCCGGGCCGGCGCGGCTACGGCCGCCTGCGGCCGCGTGCCCGGTCACTCAGCAAGGCATCCACGGCCATCAACTGGCTCACCAAGAAGTTCCTCATCAAGAAGGCCGAGGAGTCCGGCAGCGAGCAGGCCACGCTGGACGCCTGGCTCAACCGCTCGGGCTCCCGCGTCGGTTCCCGCAAGCTGCCCTTCCCGTCGGGCGCCGAGATCCTGCGGCACGGAGGCCGCCTCCGGAGGTTCCCCCGCAGCCGCAGCATCTACGAGTCGGGCGAGCCCGTGGGCTTCCTGCCCTTCGAGGACGAGGTCCCCTTCCGGCCCTCGGGCTCCCGCAAGTCGCTGTACGGGCTCGAGGGCTTCCAGGACCTGGGCGAGTATTATGACTACCACCGCGAGGGCGATGACTACTACGACCGGCAGTCGCTCTACCAGTACGAGGAGGAGCAGGAGCCCTACATGGGCTACGGCCCCTACGGCCCCTACGGCCCGGCCTGGCCACCCTACGGAGACCACGCCCACGGGTACCCGCCCGAGGACCCCTACGACTACTACCACCCGGATTATTATGGCGGCCCCTACTACCCCACGTACCCCTACGGCTACGGCTACGACGATTACGAGCCCCCATACGCGCCCCCATCGGGGTACGCGTCTCCCTACAGCTACTACGATGGGTACCAGGGCGAGGCGTACCCGCACGGCTACTACCTGGATCCCTACGCACCTTACGAGGCACCATACCCGCCCTACGACCGCCCGTACGACCTCCCGTACGACGTGCCCTATTTTGATCCATACGGGGGGCCCTATGGCGCCCCCTATGGCATCCCGTACGCCGAAGGCATCTATGGCGGCGGAGACCAGGCCATCTATCCGCCCGAAGTGCCCTATCTTTACCCAGAGGAGCCGGCCTTCGCGTACCCGTGGGTGCCGCCGCCCATCCTGTCGCCCCACAACCCGTACGCCCACCCCATGGATGACATCGCGGAGCTGGAGGAGCCGGAGGAGGCGGGCGCCGAGCGGCAGACCACCTCCTTCCGCCTGCCCAGCGCCGCCTTCTTCGAGCAGCAAGGCATGGACAAGCCCGCCAGGTCCAAGCTATCCCTCATCCGCAGGTTCCGCCTCTTCCCGCGGCCCCAGGTGAAGCTGTTCGGGAAGGAGAAGCTGGACGTGTCCTTGCCCCCCTCCCTGGACATCCCTCTGCCCTTGGGGGATGCGGACGAAGACGAGGAGGAGGAGGAGGAGATGCCCCCTGTGCCTCCGGTGCCCTACGCCCACCCCTTTTGGGGCTTCCTCACGCCGCGCCAGCGCAACCTCCAGCGCGCCCTGTCCGCCTTCGGCGCCCACCGGGGCCTGGGCTTCGGCACCGACTTTGGCCGCCCCCCACCTCGCCCGGCCACCTCGCTGGCGCGGTTCCTCAAAAAGACGCTGTCCGAAAAGAAGCCCACCCCGAGGCTCAGGAGTAGCCAGAAGGCGCGGCTGGGAGGCCCGGCAGTCCGGGAGGCGGCCTACAAGCGCTTCGGCTACAAGCTGGCCGGCATGGACTCCGAGCGCCCCGGCACGCCCATCGTGCTGAGGAGGGCCGAGGCGCGGACGCGCAACAACAACAACTCCCACCGACCGCCCTCGCCCGCGCCCGCGCCTCGGCCGCCCTCCCACTGGAGCGCGCTCCTCTCCCCGCCCGCGGCCCGACGGCCCCCCAGCCCGGGCCCAGGGCCCCCGCCCGCCGCGCCCTTCGCCCCCGCCCTCTCGGGCCTGCCCCGGCCCGCGTCGCCCTACGGCTCCCTCCGCCGGCACCCGCCGCCCTGGGCTGCCCCGGCCCACGTGCCCCTCGCGCCCCCCGCCAGCTGGTGGGCCTTCGTGGAGCCACCTCCCGTGAGCCCGGAGGTGCCCCCGGACCCGCTGGCCTTCCCCGGCTCCCGGCCCTCCTTCAGAGGCTCCCGCCGGCGAAGGGCGGCCTTCGGCCTCCCCTGGCCCCCGCTGCCCTCGCCCCAGCCCTCGCTGAGGAGCCTGCCCGGCTTAGGCTACCGCTCGCCCGTGGGGCCCCCGTCCCCTCAGCCATCGCTCCGCGCTCGGCCCTTCCAGCCCCCCTTCTCGCCCCCGCCCCGCCGGCCCCGCTCGCTGCGGGAGCCCCCGTCCCCGCACCGCCGCTCTGGGCGCCTGGGCCCACCCCGCTCGCCCGTGCTGGGCTCCGCGCGGCCGCCCTCCCCGCCCCCTCTGTTGGGCCACAGCTCGCGGTGTCGCTCCCTCAACCTGCCTTCTCACCTCCCGAACACGTGGCGGCGACTCAGCGAGCCGCCCACCAGGGCCGTGAAGCCCCGGGTGCTCCAGCCCTTTCAGCGGCCTCCCAACGCAGGGTCCTGGCCGGTGGCTGCAGCCGCCCCTGAGCGCCGGGAGAGCCAGCGTGAGCCTGAGGACTCAGAGACACCCTGGACGGTGCCCCCATTGGTCCCCAGCTGGGACGTGGACCTGCCTCCCGCCCAGCGCCCACCGTCGCCCTGGCCGGGAGGTGCAGGCAGCCGCCGGGGCTTTTCCAGGCCACCTCCTGTGCCGGAAAACCCCTTCCTCCAGCACGTGGGTCCTGTGCCACCTCCTGCTTCCCAGTCTGAGGACCCAACCTCCGCCGACCTGACCAGTGTCTTCCTGGGTAGGCACCACGACCCAGGGCCTGGACAATTGGTAAAATCAGCCAGCCCGATTCCTGAGAAGCCAGAAGAAGAGACCACTCCGGAGGGCCCTCAGTCACCAGCAGAGCCTGAGCCCTCCACCCCCACCCCTCCCAAGGATTCCGCGCCAGAGCGGAAGACGCTAAGGCTCAGCCTCTCCTACCCGCTGGCCACATGTGATGAGATGAGAGCCACGTGGCCGCCATGGCGCCGCTGGGGGACAGTGCCCAGAGCCCCAGCCCCCTTGGCACCCACTGGGGCCCCAGGGCCCCTGCCCAGGGTGGGCGAGCGGCGCCAGGCAGGCCCTGGGCGTTTTGCAGTGGTCATGCCACAGGTGCAAAAACTCAGCGCTTTCCAGCGAGTTGGTCCTGCCCCTCTGCAGCCCCCTGTCCAGATAAGCCAGGACCCGGAGCCCGGCCCCAAGCCAAGAGCCTGGAATTTGCTCTGGTCCTGTTTCTGGCTGCCGGCAGAAGCCCCTCGACCCTGGCCACGAGTGCTGGCCCGCCCCCAGTCCTGCCGCCTGGGCCCTGGAGCCAATTGCCTGTGCCATGGGGGCCCCTGGGAAGAAGTTGGCCCCAAAAGCTGGTGGAACAAGGTACGAGGGCAGAGGGCAGAGGGAGGGCTTTGGGGCTTCTGTGCTGGGAAACAGGGACGGCCTCGGGATCTTGGTCAGCTGCCGCCTGCTTGGGCCTCAGTCTTCCCATCTGTAACCTGAGGAGAGCAGCCTTGGGCTCCCAGAGTCTCTGGAAGATTGAACAAGAGGATGCCCAGCACAGGCAGGCGCAGTACAGAGACTCCCGAAATTCTTCCCAGTCACTTCAGAGAAGGGATCTTGTCCCAGCCTGTGTTCTGGGCAGCCCTGTCCTGGGCCAGGCTGAATGGCGCGTCTGTCCCCAGCAGCCCCCCAGAGATTTTGGCTGAGTACACAACTTTAGGACTTGCCTGTCCACCCTGTCCCATCCCCACATCCACGTCCATGCTGTTCCTCCTGTCTCCTGCTGACCCTCCCCCAGACTGGAGTCTTTTTTCTCTTCTGCATTCCTGCTTAAGGGCAGTCCCCTGGGCTGCAGGACTCTGCACTGCCCAAGGGTGAGGGGCTTAGGACCCAAACTTCTGGGTCCTCAGTGCATGGTGAGGAAAATGAGGACCAGAAGATCACACGGGGGACCAGGGGCTGAGCCAGGAGTCTGTCTGAGCCCTCTGTAGGGTGCAGGACAGGTGGCTTAAGTGAAGGGTGCCGAGCTCGTGCGTGGCTACCCTGCTCAGGGAGGAACGCGAGCCTGATGCTGGGTGGCCCTCTGAGGAGGGGGGTGGTCACCGGAGACTCCCCCGGGACGCCTGGGGTGGGCGGGGCACGCAGGGGGTGGCGGGCGTTTCTCAGCCTCTGCAGACGGTGCCCCGTGGAGCGGGCAGCTTGCCGGCCCGGCGATGGCGACCGGGGCGGCCTGGCTGCTAGGGGGGCCCTGGCCCCGGCGGCGGGTGCCCCGTGCTGTGTGGGCGGCAGCATTGTGGGAGCGGGGCGCGGGGCGCCCGGGGGTGAGGGGCAAGGATGCCTGGGCCCTCCTCACCCTGGAATACGTGAGTGGCTGAATTATTCAGGGTTTGTGGCCACTGGTGCACATGGCCAGACGGGTGGGCGGGAGGCCAGGGCCTAAGGGTGATACTTGCCGTGCCCTACTTAGCAGCCTGCTGACAGGCAGGCGGCATGCAGGGCTCTGTCCAGGTGTCCCCTTTCCTTGCCTGCTCAGAGAAGGGTGCGGGCTGGAGCTGAGAGGCTGGAGAGGCAGGAAGCACACGTGTGCTTGCAGACATGCGGGTCACATGCAGGCCTTTGTGCCCGGGACACGTTCTGAGACGTACCATGGCCCGACAAGGAAAGCGTGTGTGTGTAATGTGTGTGTACCAGGGCCCGCGCGTATGTGGCATCCTGGGTGTCACGAATGTGCACATCAGTGGGCAGGATGGAGATCCCGCAGGCCACGGGTGGCATCGGGACTTTTGTCTTGAGACCCCCAGGTGTGGTTGAGACAGCCCCGGCTCTCTGTGCACACGAGAGTGTGTCAAATGGGCGTTGAGAGCGTGTATTACAAGCGTGTGTGCCTCCAGCCAGGCCTCCCAGGCCTGCGTGCATGCCCTCAGGCATTCTGCAAGACCACGGGTGTGCGTGGGGGCTGCATGAGCTGTTGCATACGGGGCTGCGTGTAGGGGTCTCTGTGCTCACCCCGGGCTGGATGCAGGGGTACGGTACTGAGCGGGGCGGTTCAGTGTCAGCCCTCCCAGAGGCCCCACGCACCAGGACCCGGACGTGCATTAGGTGATTGCAGAAGCAAGGATTTGGGGTCCACCCAGGGAAAGAGCGGCTGGGAGAGCCTGAGGTTGGGAGGCCTTCTAGGCAGTCAGAGAGAACACTGTGTGTGCGCGTGTGCTTCCCCCCCGGGGTCAGGATACTCGGGAGCCCCTGGGAGCACCTGCCACAGGGAACGCACGGGCAGGAGGCCGGCATGTGTCCCCCGAGTAAGGGCTGCACGCAGGCTCCGTGGGCCACAGTATTCCACGGCAGGGAGGCCTCAGGACCTGGCCGGGCCCTGGCCTCGGGGTTCTCTTCTCCACAACAAGAGCAGGTGCCAGGCGTGTCCAAGATAGGGGGCCACCCACGGGCGCTCTCCAGCCAGGCCGACCACAGACTCTCTCTCCCAGATGCACTCCATCCGCAACCTGCCTACCACACGGTTCCGTGACCAGTGCCGGGAGGATGGTGTGGAGGACATGACACAGCTGGAGTGAGTGGGGCGGGGCCGGCAAGGGGTCACCACGGGGCTGCACGCTCCTGGCCCGAGCACCTCCTCCTACGAGGGGTGCCCGTCACCTCCTAGAGCATCTCCAGAGCCTCTGTTTCCTCATCTGCAAAGTGGGAGTTGTGAAGTGTCCCGGAGCCGGTGTGTGCGTGTCTAAGCTCTGAGTTGGACGGGCCTGAGTTCAAACCCCAGCCTCACCACCTACTGGCTGGGAGACCTTGGACGCATTACTTTGCCTCTCTGTGCCTCGGTTTCTCATCTGCAAGATGGGGGTGGGTGGCTGTTTTTGTGAGGGTGCTGCCACGTTGGAGGTGCCCAAAACGTGAGGGCTATGCTGGTCAAGATCATTATCCAGTCACGGTGACTCAGCTCTCACGTTTGCTTCCCCAGAGAATCCCCCAACCCCACGAGGTGGTATATATCCATTGGATGGATGAAGAAATTGAGGCACAGAGAAGTTAAGGAACTTGCTCAAGGCCTCACGATTGGTTGGTGACTTGAACTCAGGGCTTTCTGACCAAGGCCCTGCACTGAGGGGGAAGGTGGGCCCTGATGTCCCCTCTTCGTGCCCTTTCAGAGACCTCCAGGAGACCACCGTGCTGTCCAACCTCAAGACCAGATTTGAACGGAACCTCATCTATGTAAGTCCTGGGACTGGGTCTGCCCTGGGCTCAGATCAAGAGGTAGCTTTCTCTCGGGGCCACAGTGGGAAGCACAGATTTCTTCTGCTGAGCCACAGAAGCCAAATTTGTGGCTTCTGGTTTGAACTCTGGGGTTTCTACCATTTGAGTATGACATGCTAGAGCCTGGGGTTCTCAAATCCAAAACCCTAAAATACAGAGTCTTAGACTGGTGGATGCCAGGGAGGGAGACCTGGAGACAGGAAACCCAGAAATGAGTGGCTGTTCACTGGGGACGTGATGGATAAAGCTTCCAGAGTCCTAGAATCTATAGACCTGGATCCCAGGAAGGGGTTGGCCAGAGAGGTGGAAGGAAATCTCTGGCCCCAGAACAGTGGAACGGAGGGCCAGAGGCCCAGAACCACAGTGAAGGAGGGAAGGCCACCCACAAGGGCTCTGGCCACCTCAGAATGCGCTGGACTTCTGACTCCCTCCCAACTCCGGGCAGTGGAGGTTTGACCTCACTGCGAGGCAGAAGCTTCTGGGGCCTGGCCCTGACTATGAATAAATGAAGGATGCAGCAGCTGACACAGCCACCTTTGCACAGTTGTGGCAGGGCGGTTTTGCTCGCTTAGCCTTCTCCCAGCCTCAGCCTGGTACGGTGCCTGAAATTCCACTACCAGAGTACGTGACCCATCAAACTATGAGAGGGCCCGAGGTGCGAACACGGAGGCCAGGCAGCCACGCATCTGGCCCCGTGAGAACGGGGCTCCGGGCTCCCGGGAGCAGGGAGAAGGGCCATGAGGAGGCAGAGAAACTGAGACCACCGTGTGCCCAGCAGACCTACATCGGCAGCATCCTGGTGTCGGTGAACCCGTACCGAATGTTTGGAATCTATGGGCAGGAGCAGGTGCAGCAGTACAGTGGGCGGGCCCTAGGAGAAAACCCCCCGTGAGTATCTCTGGGGATGGAGAGGGGGCTGTCCCGGGGTCCCCTGGGTCCCTGCCTGCCCCTGAGCCAAGGGTGGGGCCAGCTGGTGGCGGGTCGTCCGCCTGCTCGGCCGAGTGGTCTCTCCCCAAATTTCTGTGGCTCTGACCAGAATGGGGGGCAGGGAGCATTTCCCCAGGGTGAAGGGTGGAGCAGAACGGGCTGCCGAGGTGGACAGAGATGTTCTCCTACCCGAGGGTTTTGCGAGGCAGGGTCCTGTCCCAGTGATACCTGTGGCCTGTCTCTCTAGGCACCTCTTTGCAATCGCAAATCTTGCTTTTGCCAAAATGCTTGATGCCAAACAGAACCAGTGCATAATTATCAGGTGAGCGGCGGGTCAGGCCGGGGACCTCTGTGTACAGGGTGGGCGGGGGGTATGTATGGGAAGAGTCTCAGATGATGGGTCTGTATCAGGCCAGACCTGCTATGGGACCTGGGAAAGATCACGTGACATCTCTGGGCCAGCCAGCCCACGTCCTCTGGTGTCCTAGGAGGTCGAAGAAGGGTAGGGGTAGGGGGAGCCCAGAACAGGCAGTGAACTGGTTGAGTCTCCTTCTGGTCCTTTTCCCGGTCAGTGGAGAGAGTGGTTCTGGAAAAACCGAGGCCACAAAGTTGATTCTACGCTACCTGGCCGCCATGAACCAGAAACGAGGCATCATGCAGCAGGTGAGTTGCATGGTCTGTCTGACTCCCCAGGACTCCCAAGCTCAGTGCTCCCCGAGAGACAAGGCTCCTTGGCCCCATTGGGAGGATGGCGAGGCTGAGGCCACGGTTGCCCTGGGGGGGCTCCTAGGACTCTGGCTCTTTCAGCCACACCCCTGCCCGCCCTGGCCATGCCTGCAGGGAGCTCCCTCCTGCCTGTGCTCCAGGGCAGCTCTGGTTCCAGCCGTGCTAGGCCTGGCCAGAGAGGAAGCCCCATGGGCAAGGGGAGTCACTCCATTTCTGCTGCCTGGCCTCACCTTCTTGGTGGTGAAAGAGAAAGGACAGGCCTAGTCAAGGGGGTGGGGTGCAGTAGACGCTGGGGTGCTGAGGACACGGGACCGGGGTAAGCACAGGATTGGAACATTGTGGAGAGTGCTAGGTCCTCCAAACCTGAGAGTGTTAGACCCTCATAAAGCTTTCCCGAGGGCATACTGTGTGTCCCTCACAGTCCGGGCTAGGTGATGGCAGCAGCAATGCAGACAAGTGTTCCCGCCCTCATGGGAATTTCGTTATAGTAGAAATGGAAGAAAAAAAATACACAAGTAAATCGTGTTTCTGTGAAAGGGTGGGAATTTGTGGAGGGAAAAAAAAGCAGGGAGGGAGATGGGGAGTTTGGGGAGGTTGTAATTTGAAGCATGGTGGTCAGGGTAGGCTCCACTGAGAAGGGGTGAGAGTGGGCCCTAAAGACATCTGGGGGAAGAGCAGACAGGGAGCGGGAAGGGCAAGTGCAAAGGCCCTGGGGTGCGAGGAGGTCTGGTGTGCTCAGGGGATGGCAGCGTGGCATCATGGAGTCCAGGCAAGGGAGGACCGTGGCTTGGGCCAGGGAAGTGGTGATGGAGATGGTGAGCACAGCTAGACCCGGGTGCAGTTTAAAGGTCAGCCAGAGACTTGCTGAAGGCCAGATTGGCGTGTGACAGAGTGGGTCGGTCCGGGGGCAACCCCAGGCATTTGGATTGAGCCATAGGCAACGTGGAGGTGCCATCAGCTACATGGGTGGGGCTGTGGAGAAAAGACACAGGTACTCTGAGGTGTCTGCTGGGCATCCAGAGATGTTGGGAAGTTGGCAGATGTACCATGAGCCTAGAGCTCAGGGACGATGAGGCTGGAGGCGAAGCCCCACCAACTGAGACTCCAGAACCTGACTCTCAGACTCCCTGCCCCAGACTATGAAGATTTGCAAGTGGCCGCAGCGTCCCAGCCAATGGCAATCTTGGCAGGGGATCCAGGGGCATCAGGTGGGGGCCACGTGGCCCTCAGTGGGAATTGGGTCAGCCCAGGCTTCGGAGTCAAGAGGGGTTACTTCCCCCGGTCCCCTCTGATGCCTGCCTTGGCCTGCCAGCCCCTCCTATCCCAGCCTGGGCCTCCGGGGCCCTCCCTTTGCTTCAGCCAGGGTTTTCAAAATCTAAGTTCAGACTTCTGGAAGGACTGGCTGGGTAGCAGGGAAATGTGTGCGTTGAGCCCCTCCTGTTTGCTCGGGGCTTGCATTATGTTGTGGCGCGAGAGCCTCACGGCAGCCCTGGGAGGCAGGTATGTTTGTGTCCATTTACGGATGGGGAGACTGGGGCGTGGGAAGGGAGATGACTTACCCTCTGTCCCCAGGTGAGAGGGTGGAGGAACTGGGATTTGAAGCCCAAGGCAGAGAGCTGTCTTAGCAGGGGTCAGGGAGGACAGTCGCGGTCGTGGGACGTGCCAGGCATTCTGCAGATATAAGGATGGGCCCACCAGCTGGGATGGTCACCGCCTCATTTCCCAGCCGCCGCTCTGCCCTGCTCGTGTAATCCGACAGTCCTTGCCCAGGGTCCGTTTCAGGCACTCTCTTAAACAATCCAGGGTTTTATTTATTTATTTATTTATTTATTTATTTATTTTTAATTTTTTTTTTTAACGTTTTATTTATTTTTGAGACAGAGAGAGACAGAGCATGAACGGGGGAGGGGCAGAGAGAGAGGGAGACACAGAATCGGAAGCAGGCTCCAGGCTCTGAGCGGTCAGCACAGAGCCCGACGCGGGGCTCGAACTCACGGACCGCAAGATCGTGACCTGAGCCGAAGTCGGCCGCTCAGCCGACAGCCACCCAGGCGCCCCAATGTTTATTTATTTTTGAGAGAGAGAGAGAGACAAAGCATAAGCAGGGGAGGGGCAGAGAGAGAGGGAGACACAGAATCTGAAACAGGCTCCAGGCTCTGAGTGGTCAGCACAGAGCCCGACGCGGGGCTCGAACTCACGGACCGCGAGATCGTGACCTGAGCCGAAGTCGGCCGCTCAGCCGACAGCCACCCAGGCGCCCTGACAATCCAGGGTTTTAAACAACGTCTTTTGCTTTGGCTGCACCTTACCCATCTATGGGCGTCATCGTCAACCTCTCTGTCATCCGTCAGCAAGGTAGTGCCACGGGGTACCACCCAAACCTTCCAACGTGCTGGGGAAAGTCTCAGGGTTCCCTTTTGTTGGACTAGTTTTGGCCATGTGTCCTCACTGGACCCGGTTGTGTCTTGATTGGCCGAGGCCCCGGCCACGGGCTCTGCATCTGGGCCGGGAACGTGAGCAGCATTCCACGGGGTGGAGGGTGGCTGGATGCCTTCCAGCCCAGACCGCAGGCTGTCACCCCACCTGCGGGTTGAGCCAGGGGCCCCCACAGGGCCAGATGTTCACCCGTCCAGCACACCAGTCCTCTCCCCAGCCCCAGGCTGGGCGCTAGGAACGGAGAAACGGCTGACCCGCGCTCAGGCCCAGGCGGATCTCAACTTACTGAACCACCCTGGGCCAGTTCCCCCTCTTGTCTGGGCCTCATTCTGCTCCTTCACATGGCAGACGTGGTATTTCCTGGACTAAACGGGACCAGGAGAGTGAACAGATGGAGGGGGCTGGCACCTTCCCCAAAGTAACATTTCTGCAGACACTGGGCCTTCCCTGCCTCTTCCCTGAGAATTGATCGTGAGGAAATGACTCAGCCAGAAAATGCCGTGTACCCGACACACACATGCTTGTCACGGTGTTGTGATCTCACTCGTATAGACTCTGGAGTCCCCGGGAACGTTACCTCGCCTTCCCAAGTCCGTTTCCTGATCTGTAAAACGGGTGACATCCTGAGAGTGTTGACACCCGTGTAATTAGGGCAAAGAGTCTGGCGCATGGTCGGTGCTTCATAAATGGGAACGGTGACTGGCTACGCCTTGGGCAGTCTGCTGTCGTGAAATGCTAGTCCTCTTGAGATCTGTGGAGCAGGTATCTTATGAGGGCCTCCCACGCCCCTGCTCCCGTGTAGATGCTGGGGTCCCAGAGGTTGCAAACAGACAAACATTCCTGCTGTGGGGGCTGACATTCTAGTGAGGGAGACGTGATACAAAGAAGTGAGGGGAGGGGCGCCTGGGTGGCTCAGTCGGTTGAGCGTCTGACTTCGGCTCGGGTCATGATCTCACGGTTCGTGGGTTCAAGCCCCGCGTCGGGCTCTGTGCTGACAGCTCGGAGCCTGGAGCCTGGAGCCTGCTCCGGATTCCGTGTCCCCCTCTCTCTCTGCCCCTCCCCTGCTCTCACACCCTATTTCTGTTTCTCAAAAATAAATAAGCATTAAAAAACATTAAGAAGAAAAAAAAGAAGTGAGGGGATTTGCCAGTGGTGCAGAGGGAGCGAACTCTGGTCCAGAGGCCGGCTGGAGCCTGGATATCGAGGGGCCAGTCAGAAGGGCTGAGGTGCTCTGCAGAGGCCAGCCGGGGGCTGGACTGTGCAGGGCGTGCGGTCAAGGCAAAGGCTTGGCTTTGAGCCTGAGGTGGTCATGGGGATGGGGATGGGGTAAAGAGGACATCCCCAGAGCCTTTTGGCACGTGGGCCCAGCAGACTCCCACACCCTGGGGCCACGCTGCAGGCCCCAGGCCGGGACAGCTGGGGTCTCTGAGATTCGTGGGTTTGCCCACCCCGGAGGCCCAGAGGGGTCGGTGGTCCCTCCATGGTCTAAGGCCCCTGGTGACCTGGTGGGAGAGGGGGTCAGTCCTACAGGTGACCTGCTTCTGTTCTTGTGCCTCTCTCCTCCTCCTCCATCCTGGGGACTCCTGAAGATAAAGGTACTTGGAGTGTGCACGTGTGCCTGTGTGTGTGTGCGTGGTACACACGCTCGTGTGCGAAGGCAGGATGCGCAGGAAGAGGCATCCAAAGGCCCGTCCTGGCTGGGGGCTGTGGTGGGAGGGGCGGGGCTGGGAGAGGGTAGCTGCGGCCTGAGTGTGGGGGTTGGCAGCATGAGGCAGGCATTGGGGGACACTGGGGGGACCCAAGGGTTCTACAGGGAGCCCACCTACGGTTGCCCCTCACACAGGGGGTCCTTGGGGAGGTCTGTGTCTGGGAAAACCTAGGGGTGGCCCTAGCTGTGCTCCCTACTCTAGGCCCCCAGAACAATTCCCACATCTTCTGGGGTCCAGATCCTGGAGGCAACACCCCTCTTGGAGTCCTTCGGTAACGCCAAAACTGTCAGGAATGACAACTCCAGCCGCTTCGGGAAGTTTGTGGAGGTCTTTCTGGAAGGGTGAGTGGGACGGTGGAGGGACCCCCAAAGGCCTCGCAGGGCACTCCGCGTCCTGGTGCAGCCCCTGAGAGCCCACACCAGCGACTCCACCCACCCAGCTACCCTGCACGAGCTGACTGTGCTCCCCCACTCCAGGGGCGTGATTTCTGGTGCCATAACCTCCCAGTACCTGCTCGAGAAATCCAGGATTGTGTTTCAGGTGGGCCAGGCCCTTCCAGACCCTTGTGTGTTGGGACGGGCTGGGGGTATGCAGATACTCAGAGCCTGGCACGTGGCAGGGCTGGGTAAATGTTGAATTAATGAACAAAGATGTGTCCGTGTGAGCATATGATCTGCTCCCCTCTCTCCCCCCCTACAGCCACATTGACTCTTTTCTTGTCCCTGAAGCACACCAGCCATGATCCTGCCTCAGGACCTTTGTACCTACCATTTCTTCTATCTGAGCACTCTTAACCCCCCCAGACACCTACATGACCAAACCCCTCACCTCCTCCAAGCCTTCCCTGAAATGTCATCTGCTCAGGGAAGCCACCCCATTTAGAATGAAGTCCCTCTCCACCCCCCTGGAACCCCCCCCCCCACCCCCTCCCCTGCTTTATTTCTCTCCAGAGCTCTTGTCTCTATCTGACAGGTTTTAACCAGTGATTTGTTGAGTGTCTGTCTCCCCAGCTATCAGGTGGGCTCCGTGAGGTCGAGGCTTCTGTCTCCCTTGTTCCCCCACTGGGTCTCAGGGGCCTACAGCAGGGCCTGGAATACAGTTGTCCCTCAGCCACCCTGGCTGAGTAAACCATCAGGAGGTCCCGTGTGTGCACATCTGGGCTGTGGACGCAGCATAGGCAGGTGTGTGTGCCCAGCGAGCACAAGCGAAGAAAGGCTGTCTTTCTCCTGTTTCTCCAAACGGAATTAAATCTTGACCAGAGCCCCCTTCCTACCACCATACCAGTCCCCCACCCAGTGCCAGGCTGGGAGCTTACTCCTCACAGAGGTGCCCAGTCTCAACTGTGGGCCCTGGCATCGTGTGTGTGTCTGGGGGTCACCTAGGTGGTGGCTCCCTTTTCTGCACCCACCTATCCGCCCTATAGGCCAAAAATGAAAGGAACTATCACATCTTCTACGAGCTGCTGGCCGGGCTGCCCGCCCAGCTCCGACAGGCCTTCAGTCTGCAGGAGGCCGAGACCTACTACTACCTGAACCAGGTGAGTACCCGCAGGTGTCCAAGGGCCCCCCGGCCTGGCACCCCTGCCCCATCACCCAGGGGGGCTGAGAGAACCAACTCATGGTGTCCTAATAGCCAGCCAGCGTAGGTGATGGGGTTTGGGGGCATGAGTTTGGATTGAAAGTGTCTCATCACGGCAAGGGTGACAGGCATCTTTAGGGTCCACGGTGGGGGTAAGAGAGGCCTACCTGACTCTTCATTTCTCTATAGCTTAGAACAGCACTAAGCAGCTTGGAGCCACTGCACTTCCCTTTTCGGGCCTCAGCTTCCTCATCTGTAAAGTGGGGACAGCATAATGCCACTCGTTAGGGATGCGGTGAGGAGGAGATGAGGAGAGCTACACCAAGGGCTTTGCACAGGGCCTGGCGGGCAGCACCTGCTCAGAGCCTCCTGGCCCGTGGGAATGGGAGTGCCCACCTTGGGCCACACTGCCAGTGAGCCAGGGCAGGGACCTTGAGAGCCCCCAGCCCCCAGGGCCCTCAGGGACCCTGGGCAGGGGCCGGGGGCTCTCAAGGTCGCCCGGCCCCTGCCCTCGCCCAGGGTGGGAACTGTGAGATCTCAGGGAAGAGTGACTCAGACGACTTCCGCCGGCTCCTGGCCGCCATGGAGGTGCTGGGCTTCAGTGGCGAGGACCAGGACAGCATCTTCCGCATCCTGGCGTCCATCCTGCACCTGGGCAACGTCTACTTTGAGAAGTACGAGGTGAGAGAGCCCACAGCTTGCCGTGGGGCCCTGGCACCCTCGGGACACAGATCATCTTCTCAGAGGCTTGCGGGCCATGCGTATTTGCCTTTCAGGTTCCACCACGCACGTACCATTTGTTCCCTCTCCCGCCCCTACCGTCAGTGGGTTTCTCATCTTCTCATGGATGTATCAGAGCTCTTTGTATATGTGAAGGAAATCGGCCCTTTGCCTCAGATATGAATTATGAAGATATTTCCTGGATCACCATTTATATTTTGTTTACAAAAATTTTTTTAATCTCAAAAATTTTCTATTTTTGACACACACACACACACACACACACACACACACACAGGGTGCAAGTTGGGGAGGGGCAGAGAGAGAGGGAGATGCAGAATCCGAAGCAGGCTCCAGGCTCCGAGCTGTCAACACAGAACCCAATGCGGGGCTCGAACTCATGAACCGTGAGATCATGACCTGAGCTGAAGTTGGACGCTCGACGGACCGAGCCACCCAGGCGCCCCAATATTTTGATTTGTATCCAGCTTTTTTTGATGTTTTACTTGGTGGTTGGTTTGGTTTGGGTTTTGCCATGTAGATTTTTAGAATTATTCTCAGGCATTTGGTTTATCAATCTTGTATAAATTTTAGATTTTTTTCTTACCACTTTTAGAGAGACTCATCTCTTTAAAATTAAAACAGATTTCTCCCATAATTTTTTCAAACCCTTTTATGGTGTGTGTGTGTGTGTGCGTGCGTGCGTGCGTGCGTGTGTGTGTGTGTTAATATTTAATCTTTGGCTTATCAGGAATTTATCCCAGTAAAGTTTGAGGTAGGAATTCAATTCCTTTTTTTCCACACGATTCCTGTTTTACTAATCCTGTAATTTGAGAAATACCTACTCACCATGTATTAAGTTCTTATGTACAGTTTTGCCTAATTCCCAATTTTCTGTTGTGCTTCGTTAACCAATGTATTATGTGTCTATTCCCAGACTGTTTTAATTATCGTAGCTTTGTAGCGTCAGACTATCTCATAGGGCCTCCTTCACTCTTTCGGAATTTTCCTGGTTATTCTAGCTTATGTTCTTAATTTTTATTTTCTTTAATGTGTGTTTTTTTTTGGGGGGGAGGGGAGAGTGGGAGAGGGAGAGGGGCAGAGACCAAGGAAGAGAGAGAATTTCGAGCAGGTCAGAGCCTGGCTAGGGGCGTGAAGTCATTAACTGTTAGATGATGACCTGAGCTGAGATGATGACCTGAGCTGAAACCAAGAGTCGACACTTAACCACCTGAGCCACCCAGGCGCCCCTACCTTGCTTGTGTTTTTTATATGAACTTTAAACCCAGTTTGAAACGCAGTCCTATTGGTATTTTGCATAGACAGATGCACAGGAGACGGCCTCGGTGGTGAGTGCCCGGGAGATCCAGGCCGTGGCAGAGCTGCTGCAGATCTCCCCCGAGGGCCTGCAGAAGGCCATCACTTTCAAAGTGACCGTGAGTCCCTGGGGACCCGGATCTACCAAGCCTCCTGCCGGCCCTTAGACAGCATGGGCTCCTCCCTCTGCCTGGCTCGTTCTTCCCTTTTCCACGCCTACTCTTCCTTCAAGACCTGATACAGGCATTCCCCCACCTCCAGTGGGCCACCCTGACCCCTGTCTGGGTCATTACTTCCTCCAGGCTCCCACAACCGCTGGCCCTTTGTCCCATCCCAAGGCTGATCTCACTGTGTCTGTCTGCTCGTGCCCGTGTCTCCCCCCTTGGACCAGCAGCCCTGTCCCTGCCAGTGTAGGCAGGCAGAGGGGGGGATGAGGGTGTCCTGCTCCGCCGCTGGCCAACTGTGTGCCCAGGACCAGTCAGATCATCGTTCCTGCTCCCTTCCCCATGTCCCGCCTCCAATCCTCTGGGGGCTTCCTGGAGGTGGTGGCCAGCCTGCTGTCATTCAGGGGTCTCATCCCTCCCCAGGAGACAATGCGAGAGAAGATCTTCACCCCCCTGACGGTGGAGAGTGCCGTGGATGCCAGGTGAGTCCTGGTCCTCCACGCCTGAGCCCCCAGATCCGAGACCCCCCGCACTAGGCCCACCTGCCCCACACCTTCTCTGCTGCAGAGATGCCATCGCCAAGGTGTTGTACGCACTGCTCTTCGGCTGGCTCATTGCCCGGGTCAACGCGCTGGTGTCCCCACGGCAGGACACGCTGTCCATTGCCATCCTGGATATCTATGGCTTTGAGGTAGGGCCGCACGGGTGGGTGAGGGACAGGGGACATAAAACGTCATCTCTCTCACGTCTCTGCCTATAGCCCACACCGTTATCTGTCCTCAATCTCCTGCCATCACCTTCCCTCACCCGCAAGCACTTCCTGAGGCCACGGAAGGCAGGGAGGGCACTGGGCCGCCGGACGGGGGTGAGCGGGGCCCTGGTGAGGGGGACACACGGGCTACTGGCCAAGGAGGGAGCAGGCCCAGCCTCACCACCCACCTGGCAGGACCTGAGCTTCAACAGCTTCGAGCAGCTGTGCATCAACTATGCAAACGAGAACCTTCAGTACCTGTTCAACAAGATCGTCTTCCAGGAGGAGCAGGTGGGCGGGGCCTCGCTCAGCACTCTTGTCCCCTCCTGACTGGGCAGTGGGCCTCCTCGGAGCCTGACGGGATATGCTGGTCCTTTAGGGGCAAACCGGAGGGTGTCAGGTGGAATAGAGGGAAAGGCATTCTAAGCCAAGGGCCAGCACATGTGAAGGCCTGTGCTCTGGAGGGGAAGATGCTTGGTGCTGAGCCCAGAGAAAAGCCCTCTTAGGGGATCCTTCTCGCCCCGTACCGTACCGGGCTGGCCCAGGTGGAGGGAGAAGCAGGGCTCAGAGGGGGTTCGTGTTGCCCTTCTGGGGAGGGAGCTTCCTGTGCAAGCAGAGGGGCCCCTGGCCAGGCCCCTTCAGGTGGATCCAGCCCGGGAGGTGGGTGGATGGGAGCTGGGCAGGGTGAGGAGGCTGAGCCCCTGACGTCTGCAGGAGGAGTACATCCGGGAACAGATCGACTGGCGGGAGATCACCTTTGCTGACAACCAGCCGTGCATCAATCTCATCTCACTGAAGCCCTACGGCATCCTGCGCATCCTCGATGACCAGTGTTGCTTTCCCCAGGTGAGCCACGGGTGCCCTGTGAGCCTGGTCAGGTTGCTCAACATCTCTGGGCCTCCTGTCCTCATCGGGCCTGAGTCCTACATTCTTCTGTGCTCTGGCCTGGGGACAGGAGATCAGGACACCCAGCCGGCCATTCACAACCTGGGGGTGGGTGATTGAGGCTGGAGAGGGGGCTGTGGGTGTCCAGAGGAGGGTACTAGCCTGGGAAGTTACAGAAGCCTTCCTGGAGGAGGTGACCTTGAGGTTGGGCCTCAAACTCTTGATTAGAAGACACGAGGGTAGGGTGGGCGCTCTGGGCAGTGGGACTAAAGAGTACAAAGAAGGCTGGGCTGGAGGGTGAGGCAGCTGGGAGCTAATGGGACACTCCTGTCTGGGAGGGGGGGGTCCACTTAAGCCTCCCCACCCAGGGCAATGGGTAGCCAGAGGAAGCTGTGACTTGCTTCTCCCCAGTGCTCCCTGGGAACCAGTTCTCCCTGGAGAACTTGTCACTAGCCCAGGAGCAGGGTACCCAGGTTCCCCACACACCCGCTGACCCTCGCCTGCCCCCAGGCCACAGACCACACATTCCTGCAGAAGTGCCATTACCACCACGGCGCCAACCCACTCTACTCCAAACCCAAGATGCCGCTGCCCGAGTTCACCATCAAGCACTACGCAGGCAAAGTCACCTATCAGGTGAGACCCGAGACAGCACGCACGGCCCCCAGTGCCGCTGTTCCCCGCAGCTGAAGATGGAAACGCAACGTGGGCTGCAAACGCTCCCACCTGGTTCTAGTTCTGGCCCTGCCGATCCTCAGCTGTGTGACCCTGGGCAAATTGCTTCACCTCTCTGAGCCCATCTCCTTATCTGGAAGATGGGGATAAGGATAGTGCCCATCTCACGTGCTGAGTGTGAGAAGCCTGGGGCTGGGGGTGGGTGATAAAGAGTAACTGTTATCAGCAGTGATGTGGTCACTCTCATCACTGTTATCTGACACATTCCAGCTTTTGTCCCCGCCTGGGCCTCATTTTCCTCATCTGTAGGACAGACGCAGGACAGTGTCCTCCACTGAGGAGGGGGCTAAGAGCCACACTGGTCATGGGAAGCTTTGGCTAGGACTCCCCTCCCTGGAGGATGGGAAGGGTAGTGGAGGCAGAAGGGGAGGGGACCATAGCAGGGGGAAGAATCCAGCACCTCCTAGGACAGACAGGGAGATGGGAGGCCTGGAGGGGCAGGCCCAGGGTCCCCCAGGGGCTGTGAGCCCCTGACCTGCTGGAGGGAGGCAGGGAGGAGGAGGGGAGCAGACAGGCTGATGCACATGGGGATAGGGGTAGGCTGTCCCCCCTGCCTACCAGTGGGTCCAGCCCAAACTGCCCTGTCGTTCCCCCTTTGCAGGTGCACAAGTTCCTAGACAAGAATCATGACCAGGTGCGCCAGGATGTGCTAGATCTCTTTGTGCGGAGCCGGACGCGGGTGAGCAAGCCTCGCCTCCTGCCCTCTGGCCCGGCCCCAGAGCACACAGCCTACCATCAGGCCCCTCTCTTAGTCCAGGAAATGGGGAGGTCCCCTGGCGCTGGTCTCGCCTCTGACTCGTCCTGGCCCCGGCCGGGTTCTGACCTTGACCCCAACCCTAACCCAGAGTCTTGCCTCGCTCTGTCTTTTCTTCCATTCTTGATCCTGTCTCCTGAAGGTCCGTGCCCCTGGCCGGCCCCACTGGATTGCCTTGTCTGTCCTCTGGCCCATCCTGGCCCTGCCCACCCAGCTGTGCCCTGCCTTATCCCCTCACTGAGCAGTTCTCCCAAATGGCCTGTTGTGCTCAGCCACCCACCCCACTCTCTGGACCTCCACCTTCTCTCTTCCAAATGGGAACCCTCCTCCTGAGGTCATTGCCAGAGTTCATGACCATGTGTGTAACAGGTCAGCTCAGGTGCACAGTCAGTGCCTGTGTGTTCCCCAGACTGAAGAAAAAAACAGCCCAACCACGGGATAGGTCCTCTGCGAGGCACAGGTCACCCTGACTCGGGAGGTGTGTGATCTGGGAGGACAGCAGCCTTGCAGAGAGGGCAGGGGCCCAGTGGGTTAGTTTGCTGATCACTTCGGTTTGGAGATTTGACTCCTTTTGTTCTTAACTCCTTTTGTCCACCCCCTCAACCTCTATTTCCTCATTTCTGTCTCTCGGCCCCCATCTCTCCCCGTTTCCCTGTCTCTCGGTGCCTTGACCACTGTCCCGGCCTGCTGCCCGCCCCTGCTCAGGTGGTGGCACACCTCTTCTCCAGCCACGCGCCACAGGCTGCCCCTCAGCGCCTGGGCAAGAGCAGCTCTGTCACCCGGCTCTACAAGGCACACACAGTGGCCGCTAAGTTCCAACAGTCGCTCCTGGATCTGGTGGAAAAGATGGAGAGGTGAGCATGGCGGGCGGGTGGGCACCCAGCCTCACCTCTGACCCACCCCGTGACCCTCGGGTAAGCACCTCCCTTCCCTGGGACCTCATACTGCCCTCCTCCCACCTCCGTCCAGGTGTAACCCCTTGTTCGTACGTTGCCTGAAGCCCAACCACAAGAAGGTATGTGATGGCTGAGGTCCCTGGGAGAGCCATATTCTCTTCCCCATGCTGTGTGACCTTGGGCAAGTGGCTGTGCCTCTCTGGACCTCCATCTTCCCAGCCCACTGTGGGAGCTATTTGTCATCGATAGTGCCATTTGCACACGGGTAGGCTAGTATGCCAACTCCTCATCTGGGCTTTCCTTACAGGAGCCAGGCCTCTTTGAGCCAGATGTGGTAATGGCACAGTTACGCTATTCGGGGGTGCTGGAGACCGTGCGGATCCGCAAGGAGGGCTTTCCAGTGCGCCTGCCCTTCCAGGTGTTCATCGACAGGTACCTCAGCCAGGGTGGGTCCTGAGCTGCCCAGATCCTTATCCAGCTCCCCCATGGCCCCAGGAATACAGAACCCAAGGCAGGACAGAGCTTGCTGTGCACAGTTGCTCAGGTTGTGTGCCACACAAGATTATTACCTGCTAGCTGTCACATGGCAGGTACGTTTCTTATTTTGCATTTTCTCATGCTTTTGTTGTTAACGTGTGGAGATTCCGAGGGAATAATTCTAGGTTATTATGACAAGTTTCCAGCAGGTGGCGGTAAAGCGTCTTATTCGACTGAAACTCTCTGCTGGGATTTTTCTGACAGTCAGAAGTGGAGTCTGGGGATGGAGTGCCTATTTCTGATTAGAAGACACTATGACTAGGGAGACTCCGTGGTCTAGCGGGCAGCTGGGGGTAGGTCCCTTAGCTCCAGGCTGAGTTTGCGCCCCTGCAGGTACCGCTGTCTAGTGGCCCTCAAACACAACCTGCCAGCCAGTGGGGACGTGTGTGTGTCGGTGCTGAGCCGGCTGTGCACGGTCACGCCAAATATGTACCGCGTCGGTGTCAGCAAGGTGAGTGCCACCCCCCACGCGGTCCCTGAAGCCCCGCGTTCAGGGGTTTTAGAACCGGAGCCTCTGGAGTCAGAAATGCCCAAACTAAAGATCCCTGGCCCGGAGGCCGCGCAGTTGAGTTTGGTCGATGGAATGCTCACTCTGCCTCTGGACCTTTGCTCGGGTAGCTCCCACGGCCTAACTCACCGTCCCTCTTTGTTCTCCCTCTCCAAACTCAGCCTGCGCGGCTGCCCCCATCTAGTCTGTCTCCACCGCCTTCTGGAGGGGAGGGGCCCCAGTCCGCTCCCCAGGCCCTTATGTGCCTCGATGCCTGCCTCCTCTCCTCAGCTGTTCCTGAAGGAACACCTACACCAGCTGCTGGAGAGCATGCGCGAGCACGTCCTGAACCTGGCAGCCGTCACGCTGCAGAGCTGCCTCCGCGGCTTCTTCATCCGGCGGCGTTTCCGCTCCCTGCGCCGCAAGATCATCCTGCTGCAAAGTCGGGCCCGTGGCTACCTGGCCAGGTACAGCCCAGACACGGCAGGCCTCCCCGGAGGCCTAGGGCTAGGCAAAGCTTGGGAGAGGCCATACCTGAACTGGGGCAGTAGGCCCCCTGTCCTGGCGGCGTGCAAGCTGAGAGTCGGGGCCTCTGCGGGAAGGATGTTGGGATTCTCTAGGTCTCTGCTTTTGGACGTCCCGCCCACCTACCCCCTGGCCCTTGTGACTGATGGGCGGGAATCTTTCCAGCCAAGAGGGGTCCCACCCTGCATCCTAGGAGCCCCAGTAGGATGTACATGCTGGAGACAGGTTAATCCAGGCCCTGCCACTTAATGTGCTGTGTGATCTTGGCTAAGTCACTGCCCCTCTCTGAGCTCCAGCTTCTCTTTGTAGCACAGGGCTGCCACACTGACCGTGGGCAGTGATACCCAGGCCAGGCTGGCGTGGGCATCTCCGTATCTCCGTCACCTTGTGATCCCAACCCCTGCCCCTCCGTCCCCCCCGCCCCCCCCGACACTTCTTTCCTCCCCACCCCCAGGCAGCGGTATCAGCAGATGAGGAGGAGCCTGGTGAAGTTCCGGTCCCTGGTACACACATACGTGAACCACCGGCATTATCTCAAGGTACAGTCCCACCCCTCACCCTCCTCCCGGGAGCCAGGCGGCAGGGAGAGGGAGGAGGCACTTAGCACCCAGGAGGAGACTGTTGGCCTCAGACAGTCTTGGGTTCGAATCCCCACTCTGCCACTTACTAGCTGTGACCTTGGCCTTCTGTATCCTCACTTTACCCGTTTACCCCCTGGGGTCTTGGAGGGGGGCGGGTTCAATGAGCTATTGCGCAGGAAGGAATTGGCCTGTGCCGGGTTCACGGTGGGGCCTTGAGCAGTTGGGTATGATGGAATTTGTCGACCTGAGCAGCACTGGATATGGTCTTGCTCTTACCTTAATGCCGGTCTTGGCTTATTGTCATCTAAACCAACCACCAGAAAGACAATTGCAATCCCCAAGGCCCCGAAGAACCACCTGGCTTCTACTGAAGGTTTTGTGGAGCTCAGAGAGGATTCCATCGCACATCTCTCGGCTTCTTCCCAGAAAGCCCCCTGTGGGTCTTTCCCTTTCCCCAAAGCATTACTCCCTCTGCCCCTTACCTCTTTCTCTTTTTCCCTTCCTTTCCTGTTTCTCTGGCCACGCTTTTGCCTTCCCTCTGCCATCTGCGAGGTGGGGCAGATGCCCCCTTTGCTTCTCTCGCCCGCTGCCTCGTGCCGGGCCGGCTGGGGCCGCCCCCGGGCCCGAGGCCTGCCGTCGCCTCTGCCCACCGTTCCCCGCCTTGACCATCTGCTCTCCTGCAGCTGAGGGCAGAGCGGAGGCTCCGGGCGGAGGAGGCGCGGCTTCGGGAGCAGGAGGTGGGTGTGGGGGCCGGGCGGCAGCCAGGACAAGAAGGGAGGCTTGCAGGTAGAGTTGTGGCGGGCCTGGCCCTCACTAGGCGCCGTCCCTCCAGGAGCTGAGCAAGCGGGAGGTGGTGGCCGTGGGGCACCTGGAGATACCCGCTGAGTTGGCGGGACTCTTACAAGCCGTGGCAGGTACTTCCGTGCCGGACGGTGGGGTGGGGGTGGGCGTGGGCAGGCACAGGAGCCTGGCACCTCATACCCTCCTCTCTCCACAGGCCTCAGGCCAGCCCGGGTGCCCCGGGTGGTCCCCGTGCGGACTCCCCGGCTCCAGGCCGAGCCCTGTGTCACACTGCCCCTGGATATCAACAACTACCCCATGGCCAAGTTTGTTCGATGCCACTTTAAGGTAATGGCTGGCATAGGCCCAAGTGGCTCTGGCCAGTGGGCGCTGACCAACTAAAGCTAACACTGTACTTGCCCAGGGGCCGGCTCCTGGCCGTGCCCTGTGGCATGGGGTAATGAGCCCTGGAGTTGTGGATCGTGAGGAGTCTGGGGGCTCCCGGGGAAGCGCTGGACAGAAGCAGTGGGCCCTCGGCGGCTTAGGAAGCGGCTATTTGCCAACCAGTTGGAAATATTTCAGAAATCTAACAACCGGTAGGGCCACAGTCATCCCTACTCTCACTTCTGGCTCTCCAGGAAGGGGGGCTCTCCAAGGGGCGCAGATAGTCTCCACCGCCAGCTTGCTGAGGGCCAGAGTCTGCCCCTCTTCAAGCCTCAGTTTCTCCGTCCATACACTGGGGAAAGGAGCCCTTACCTCACAGGCTCCTGTGCCCCCACCTGGCATAAGGTAGTGGATCCAGATGTGCCCATGAGTCCCAGGTCTGTCCCCACGCCCCTGCCCTGTGCCCCCAGGAACCTGCCTTCGGGATGCTGACCGTGCCCCTGAAGACACCCCTCATGCGGTTGCCAGTAGAGTGCCATGCAGAAGCCGTGAGCGTCTTCAAGTTGGTATGGGTCTGCCCAGGTCACCCCTGAATTCACAGGCCTTGAGGCCCCTTGTCTCTCTCCCCTGGATGCTCCACTAGCCCAAGCCCTTAAGCCCAGCCCTCTTCTTTGGAGGAAAGACTTCTGGGGGTGGGGGTGGGGGTGGGGGTGGGGCCAGGAGATAAAATCTGGGCTCCACTCTGGGCTAGGCTTTGAGGATTGGGAGTCTTTCTTCTCCCAGCCATCTTCCTGGCAAAGAGGCTGCCCCAGGGCCTTTGTGGAGCTTCCCAGGAACAGCAAGAATAGATCAGGCCCTCTCCTCGAGGACTTCCTAGTCTGAGGGTGGAGGTAGAATAGGCCTAGTCCGAGGGGGGAGGTAGAGTAGGCCTGACCAGTGACTACAAACATGGACAGAGATTAGGCATGGCGGCCGGGGAGTCCAGACTGGGCCCCTAATCCAGTCCTGGACAGAATCAAAGAGGGGGCATGTGAGCTAGAGTGGAAAGGGTCAGAATTCACCAGCCAGGACAAATGGAGAAGGCACAGAGGGAAGAGGGACTTGATGTAGTCAGAACACATCAGTGGATGAGAGTGAGAAGAGCAGGGGCAAGAAGGGGTCAGGAGGTCTTGGCTGACAGATCTGGAACTTGGGATCTCATTCTAAGGGCCCTAGGGAGCCAAGGAAGGTGCTTCCATGGGAGGTGGTGTGGTCAGATATGAATGTTAGAAAGTACTCTCCGGGGCCTGGATGGAGTAGGAGGTGAGGGGCTGGCTGGAGGCCGGGGATGCAGGGAGGGCTGGGGCTGTATGGGCAGCTGTCGTGGGAGATTCACGAACAGGTGAGAAGGTCAATATGTGCTTTGGATCTTGACTTTTCTCATAGTCGGGATGGACCACCTGGTCATTTGGCATAGGATATGGCAATTATATTGTAACACAGGGGGCCGTTACGTGGGCTTTCCTGGGACACATGGGAAGCACGTGAGAGGGGTGCCCGTCGGGGGTGGGGCCCTGGCAGGAACAACCTTCCAAGAGGCCCAGGAGAATCTGTTTGTGGCCCAGATCCTGCGCTTCATGGGCGACCCCCACCTGTATGGCGCCCAGGAAAATGTCTTCGGGAACTACATTGTGCAGAAGGGTCTGGCGGTGCCCGAACTTCGGGATGAGATCTTGGCACAGCTGGCCAACCAGGTGTGGCGCAACCCCAGCACCCACAATGCCGAGCGGGGCTGGCTCTTACTGGCTACCTGCCTCAGTGGCTTTGCACCTTCATCACGCCTCAACAAGTACCTGCTCAAGTGAGTGGAACCGGGCAGGGCCAGGGCATGGGGACGGTGACGCTGGCATGAGACCCTGGGCTGGGATGTTAAAGGGCCGGCCAGGAGTGAGGTCTCTGTGCTTGGAAGCTGAGGCATGGGGGGGCCGGTCAGGGGCTGTTCTCTTTCTCTCTCGGGCTCAGAGGAAGAAAGAAGGGCAGGTCTTCACTATGGAGAGTAGGGCTCAGGTAAAACTGGATAAAGGATTTGCAGAGCTCAGAGGGTGGCAAGACCGGGGTGTGGGGAGTTTGGGAAAAAGGCACTGATCTCATGTCATGGGAGTAGAGCGTGTCTGGACTCGAGAGAGTCTGGGTTCAAATCCCAACTCAACCTATAAAGTGTTGTAATTGCTATGTGAGCGAGGTTATTGTCAGCATCCTGATGGTATTGATAATGATGATGAGGCCGATGATGATGATGATGATGATGATGATGATGTCACCCTGTTGGGTGAGAAGGATGATTTGCAAGAGAAAGAGCTCAGGCAGGCCCTGGGTGTAAACCCTAGCTCTGACACCTATCTGCTGTGTGTCCTGGGGCAACTCCCTGCCCTTCTCCGAGTCTCTTTCCTCGCCTGTAAATTAGGAATGGTAACAGGATCCACCTTACGGGGTGGGTGTGAGCCTAAGAGCGTGCAGAGCTTCACCTGGGCTGTGTGCAGTAGGTGGGCAGCTCACTTGGTCAGTCTTGCTGCCAGGTTGGGACCACTGCCTTGCTGTGCGGGGCTTCCTGTGGGCACAGTTCTAGGTTCCTTCTTTCGGCCACTCTGGGCCTACTCCCTGCTGCTCCTGGCCAGGCCCGACAGCAGCAGGAAGGGGGACAGGAAGCCAGGTATGTGGATCACCTGCCCTGGCAAGGATCAGGCTTGTTGGTCCTGGGCCAAGCTGAACCCTCACGGTCATCTCCTGCATAGGTGGGAACTTGGAGGCAGGCTCAGAGAGGGCAGATGACCGCACAGGGATGCTTGGTGAAGGAATGGAAGGCAGAGGCTTCCAGAGTCCAAGTTCTTGCCCATACCCTGCTGTAGCCCCCCAGCCTGTCAATGACATTTTGCTCCAACAAGTTTTGGTGGGCCTTTCTGGAACCTCTTTGGCCTATCCTTTGGATCTCTGTGCCGGCTTAAGATACTTCTGGTTAGCCTGGGACCCTTTCAGCTTAGTCCTAGAACTCTGGGATAGCCTGAGATCTTTTTTAGTCTAGCCCCAGAACTCTGAGACTGACCAGAGGCCCTTTCAGCCTAGTCCTGGACCTCAGGGCTGTCCTGGGACCCTTTCAGTATCATCCCAGAGCTCTGGACCATAGCCCGGGACCCTTCTGATCTAGCCTCAGAGCTGGGGCCTTCTCAGCTTCACCTTAGAGCTCTGGACTAGCCTGGGCCTCCGTCAGACTAGACTTAGAATCCCTGTCTATCCTGGCCTAGCCACAGATCCCTCTTCATCCTGGTTCCAACTCTTACCCATCAGGTTTGTGTCTGATTACGGGTGGAATGGCTTCCAGGCTGTGTGTCAACACCGCCTCATGCAGGCCATGGGCCGGGCCCAACAGCAGGGTTCTGGGGCAGCCCGCACCTTTCCCCCGACCCAGCTCGAGTGGATAGCAACCCAGGAGAAGGCCAACATGGCGTTGGATGTGGGCTGCTTCAACGGTGAGCTGTCCTCTCCACACCTTGTGCTGCCTTCCCTTCTCCCTCTATCCTGCACAAAGGGGCACCTGGAGTCCACGGGCCCCAGTAGAAGCCGTGGGATGTTCTGGAGTGGGGAGGAGCCCTCTGGGCGTGGCTCTGGAAAGAGGTCAGCATGTGGGTGTGGGGGCTGGACCTAGAATGGGGGAAGGGAGCTGGGGCTTCGAGGATGCGGATCCAGGGTCCAGGACAAGCGTGGGGAGGCCTAAGAGCAGGGTGCAGGTGGGGAAGCAGTAGGCCTGGACCTCAGATGCATCCTGGCTGAGCCCAGCACCTGCTGCTCCCCCAGGTGACCAGTTCTCCTGCCCGGTGCACTCCTGGAGCACAGGGGAAGAAGTGGCTGGAGACATTCTGAGGCACAGGTCGGCACCTGGAATGCCCCACCTAGAACATGCTTGTGAACCTGGGAAGGAGGGAGGGGAGGGGCAGAACACCAGATCCCCCGTGGGGTCCGCTGTGGTCCTGCTTGGGGTCTGGCTTATGTCCCAGGGTTTTCCTAGGCAGTACCTGTTGGCTGCGTGCCTCATTTCTGTCCCTCCATGTGCTGTCACCAGGGGGCTGACAGATGGCTGGCGTGGCTGGACAGTGGCCATGAAGAATGGGGTCCAGTGGGCAGAGCTGGCAGGCCATGACTACGTGCTGGACCTGGTGGCGGATCTAGAGCTGCTCAGGGATTTCCCGAGACAGAAGTCTTACTTCATTGTGGGTGCAGAAGGGCCCGTGGCCGGCAGGGGCGGCCCCAGAGCGTAGGTGGCTACCTGAACCCTTCGTGCAGATGGCCTCTCCCAGCGCAGTGCTCCCCTCCCAACTGCTGGCTAGGAGCTGAATTCTAAACCTAGGCTTTAAGGAATCTCTGCACCCAATGTGGGGCTCAAACTCACAACCCTGAGCCCTAGAGTGAGATGCTCTACTGCCTGAGCCAGCCAGGCACCCCATTTTTAAAGGAGGAGAGTCAGCCGTTTCCAGGGCCCAGAGGAGAACATGGTGGTGGTGGGGGGGGGGGTGATTCTGGGAGGGCCATGATCTCGCGGGAGGTCAGCTGCTCCTTGTCCCCCCTTCCCTACAGGGTGTTTGGGAACAGCTGGGACTCAGACTCGGACACTCCCACCAGACCGGAGCCCCAGGGACATGTGCCCAAAGTGGCTGACTCCGATGGGTACTGCAGCCACAATGAGGACCGTACAAATGGGGAGACTGGGGCCCGGAGAGGGACAGCGACCCACCAAGGTCAGCCAGCAGTGGCCACTGTCTCTGGTGGGGAGGGATCCTGGGGAGTGTACAGGGTGATCAGCAGGAGAAAATAACTTGACTTTTCTGTCTCCCTCACACACCAGACTCAGACAGCCTTGGAGAACCCTCTGTGCCCCACAAGGGACTGGACTGCTACCTGGACAGCCTCTTCGGCCCCGTGCTGTCCTACGGGGATGCGGTAGGCTTGGGATGGGATGTTTGCAGACAGCTGGGACCGCATGTACACATCAAGTCACACACCCGCAGGGTGACACAGGAGCCTCTCCCAGCCAGGGCCTGGGAGTGGTTTGTCTCATCTGGGTCTCCTGGGGGCCAGAGGAGGGTGTCCTCATGGCTAGGGAGGCTCCTGGCTGGGACCCCAGAGGGACCCACGGCTGAAGGTTCAGCCCCCTCCTCTGGTGAGAGCCAGCCCCCTCAGGCACCCTTACTCATTCTGGGAACTCCCAGGAGCCCCTGCGTGGCATGATATGTGGCCCTGAGCAGGATACAGCTCCTCTTTGAACCTGTTTACTCCTCCGTGGAGGGCAGAATGGGTTGGGGGTTTGCAAGGCTGTGGGGGTACTGCCTGGGATGCTGCAGGGGCAGAGGCTGGGCGTGAGCAGACACTGGGCTGGCGGGAGGCCCCCGGGACAGAGGAGGTGGCCGGTGTCAGGTGCCCGTTGCCTTGGAACCTCGGGAGTATGGCATTGCGGCAGACACTTGAGCCATCTGCTGTCCCCAGGACCTGGAGAAGCCAACAGCCATTGCCTACCGCATGAAAGGGGGAGGCCGGCCTGGCGAAAGTGGCAGCAGCAGCACTGAAGACCCCCCCAGGAGACCCCCAGAGCCAAAGCCAAAGCCAAGTCAGTGCCTACCGCCAGGGTGGTTCCAGGGTTGGGCAAAGAGGAGGCCCCCCCCCCACCGCTGGTTCTCGGGGCTCCTTCACAGGCGAGAATGGGGGCAGCCATGGGTGTGGTGGGGGCGAGTCAACGGCAGGGTGGGGGTTAGATAGGGAATTCCACTTCCCTCCATCTCTCACCCCTTGGGATCTACGCCCTCCGACTTGGCTCCCCCAGTCCCAGGCCTGGATGCCTCCACGCTGGCTCTGCAGCAGGCCTTCATCCACAAGCAGGCCGTGCTACTGGTGAGTGCCGGCTGGGCTGCGGGAGGTGCCCTGAGCACGGGCCCGCCTGGTCACCACCATCACCTCTTCCCAGGCCCGGGAGATGACCCTGCAGGCCATGGCACTCCAGCAGCAGCCCCTGAGTCCCGCCCCAAGGCCCTTGCTCCCAGAGGTGAGCCCGGCTTGCCCAGGTGAGCACTGCGCTGCTCCAGGGCATCATGGTGCCTCTCTGAGCCCATCCTGGGCAAGCACGGGGTCCCTGAGAACGGGCTGATGTGTCCCAGGAAGCGCACCTTCTTCCCTGTTCTCTGCAGAAACCCCTAGCGCCAGAGGCATGGCCGAAGTTTGTAGGCACGGGACCCCCAGCCAAACCCGTGCTCCTGCGCTCCACTCCAAAGCCCTTGGCCCCGGCCCCTCTGGCCAAGGCCCCAAGAGCCCCCACCAAGCCCGTGGCTGCCCCCATTCTAGCTCAGGACCGGGCTTGTCCAGAAACCTGTGAGTGTCCTATCCCAGCAGTGGGGGCTTCCCAGGACAGGACTGAGGGTGTGGTTGTGCTCCTTGTGGCCTTATCCTGTCCCCGCCCCTTGCCCACAGCTTCGCCCTGCCCGGAGCTGGTCCGGTATTCAACACTCAACTCGGAGCACTTCCCGCAGCCCACACAGCAGATCAAGAACATCGTGAGGCAGTACCAGCATCCTCCCCGGGGAGGCCGGCCCGAGGCCCTCAGGTCAGCTGTGCCCCGACCCCAGCCCTCCAGCCCTCTGGACGAGTGGCCTCCTCACCGTGCCTGAGTGCCCATTAGCAGTGTGGCCATCTACCCAGTTAGCAGCAACCTTTAGGGAGTGAGTTTGTTTATGATCTAGATGAGCCCTTTAGGCAGAGGGGAAGGCCCAGACTGCTGCTCTCTAGGTTGTGCTGTGTGATCTCAGGCCAGTCTCTGATCTTCTCTGGGTTCTCATGTGTAATGATGGGGGTCGGGGGAGGGGGGTGGAGGAAGAAGTTCCCTGTCATAGGAATTTGTGGCTGGGAAGAAGAAACTCACGTCCAATCCACCAGGAAGGATGGCGGAAAGGTGTTCGTGAAGCGGCCAGACCCCCACGAGGAGGCGCTGATGATCCTCAAGGGGCAGATGGGCCACCCGGCGGCAGCCTCTGGCAGCCAGGTGAGGGGCGGTTTCTGGCTGGGCCCAAGCAGAGCAAAAGACAAAGCGGGGCCTTGGAGAGCTTCAGCAACTAGCTGCCCCCACGAGCTAAGACCTGTTGCCCCCTGAGCGCTCTCTTTGTGGTGGGGACAGGTGCCTAGAGAGGCCGTGGCCTTGGTGAAGCCAGTGACCAGCACACCACGGCCATCCATAGGACCCACTCCAGGTGAGGGGCCAGGAGGGGAGGAGGGGCAAAAGGCTGCCGTCTGAGTGTATGAGGAAGCCTGTGTGAGCACAGGTGAGTCCTGGGCTACATGTCAGTGGCGTGCGTGTGTCTGTGTCCCCGAGCCCACGTGGAAGTACCAGGTGGACACTTGTGTAAGCATGCCAGCACTTAAATAACACTGACTTCAGGCCAGGCCCACTCTGGCCTCACTGAATCCTCACTAAAATCTTTCAAGGAAGTACTATTTTTGTCTATATGTTACAGATGGAAAACAGACGCAGGGAGGTTAGTGACTTGACCATGATCACACAGTTCAAAAGTGTCAGATCAAGTGTCTAAACCAGCCCTCCTAGCATCACCATTGGAACCCTAATCTTTACGTTCTCTGCCTATGGTAACTACAGTGAATCTTAACGGATGTAAATCAGCTCGCATCATGTCTGTGCCAGAAATTCTCCCGTGACTCTAAGGATGAACTCCAGACTCCTCACTATGGCCTATGAGACCCTGCATGATCTGCCCACCTTCCCAACCTCATCCCTTCCCACTATCCCCTTGGCACACACAGTTCCTGGAACACAGCAAGCCCACTCCTACCTCAGGGCCTTTGCACTTGCTCTGCTTAGAATGCTCTTCCTCAAAAGATCGTTGCATGCCTTCTCATCGTTCCAGTCTTGGCTCAGTGTCTTCTCAGAGAGGTACGCCAGATCACCAAGACCAAAGGGTCCTCACAGACCAGCCCCTAGACTCTTTCCCAGCTAGCCCACATTTATTTCCAGCCCAGCTCCTAGAATTGAGAGCTTTGTTGTTTCTTAATTGTCTGTTCCACCTACACCGATCACGAGACTTTAAACACAAGGGCGGGCTCTTTGTCTATAACGTTCACCGTGGTACCCCCAGCCTTTAGCACAGACCTGCTGCATATACGAGGGTGTTGCATGTATGTGTCAAATGAAGGACTGAGCCAGGGTTGAGTGGTAGGATTGTACAGGTGTGCCCTCAGGATTGGTATGTGTGCAGCCTGGGGTGTGGGAGAGCACCCAGCCCCCGCCCCTTCCCCGACAAGAGGTCGCCCCTTTGTCCCCTTCCTCATCAGCCCTGCCTCTCTCACTCATGCCTGTCCCACTCACTGTGCTCCCCAGTGGTGCCTTCGCGGTCCCTGGAGCCCCCCGAGGAACCCCTGCAGACGCGTCTGCACCGCCTAGTCAACCCCAACTACTACGGCTACCAGGATGCCCCCTGGCGGATCTTCTTGCGCAAAGAGGTACCCGGCCAGGGTGGAGCCAAAGCCGGGGCTGATGGGGGCAGGGCCCCCTCCCTAGCAGAGAGCGGGGAGGAGGGGCGGGAGTGGGGGCACAGGAGCCTGGTCTGAGCCAGAGGGCAGAGTCAGAGCCAGGGGCCCTGGTGGTATGGAGCCAGCCGTATCTGGCTGGGGGTGGGGCCGAGTGTGAGGCACAGTGAGGGGACTATCCAGAGGGCCTCACGGGAGCCCCGATCCCGCAGGTGTTTTACCCCAAGGACAGCTACAGCCACCCTGTGCAGCTGGACCTCTTGTTCCGGCAGGTGAGGACTTCTCTTCCCTTTCTGGCTCGGTGTACTCATCAGGGCAATGGGTACATAGACTAGCCGTCTGCCGATTTCACTTTTGTACTCTTAGATTTGGGGTCCTTGACCACAGTGAGGATGGGAGGTTGTTCTAGTGAATTTCCCACCCTCATGGACAAGGTCAGCAAGCCCACGGTTCGATTTAACCAGACACACGGATTGTCTGCGTTAGATGGGACTCAGAAGTCAAATCCGAGCCCTACCACGTGGATGAGGAGACTGAGGCCTAGGAAGGGCAGCACTGGTTGTGGAAAAGAGGAGAAAGGGGAGGGTCCTTAGTAAACGAGATCTGATTCACACAGATGACCCCACTGCTCTACCAATAGGACCCTCTACATTCCCACTCACCCTGGAACCGTCCAGCCTGAGTTCCCAGCTGGGGTGGGGGGGGGTCCCACGAGCTCCCTGCGTTGTGGCCCCTTCCCACAGATCGTCCACGACACGCTGTCCGAGGCCTGCGTGCGCATCTCCGAGGACGAGAGGCTCAAGATGAAGGCCCTGTTTGGTACCACAGGGGGAGGGAAGGGACGTTGCTGGCACAGCCAGCCAAAGCCAAGCCGGCCCTTTCCAGAGGACGGACCCAGCCCCATTTGCCTCCCAGACACCCCTGGCCTCTTCCATGGCCAGGCTGCCACTCTGAGTTCAGTTTTGCCTAACACAGCGTGTGGCCCTAGTCATCCTGTCTGTCCCTGGATCTTAGTTTCCCAGTGTAGACAGTGAGGACACACTTTTCCAATACGTTCTTTCTGGGTGTCAACCTCCCTCCCTGCAATGTGGGCTGGCGGGGGAGGGGAGAGACCCATCCCTGACCTGACCTGGCATCCCTCAGCCCAGAACCAGCTGGACACGCAGCGGCCGCTGGCAACAGAGAGTGTGAAGCGGGCCGTGGTCAGCACCGCACGCGACAGCTGGGAGGTCTACTTCTCCCGCCTCTTCCCAGCCACGGTGCGAGCCCCCTGCCAGCCCCTGCTCACCCAGAGGCTTCAGGGATGAGGCTAGGAGACTCTCACATGTCCCTTATCCCCACCCCAGGGCAGCGTGGGCACTGGCGTGCAGATCCTAGCTGTGTCCCACACGGGCATCAAACTCCTGCGGATGGTCAAGGGCGGCCGGGAGGCTGATGGGCAGCTGCAGGTTCTGCGCACATACAGGTGACCGGGAGGCAGGCAGGCGAGAATGGGGTCAGCTGGAGACGGGGTTAGCGGACTGGCATTAGCATTTCCTCACCGACTCTTTCCCAGCCAGTTACCGAGTGCCTGTGATGTGCCAGGCTCTGTGCCAAGCCCTATAAGCAAGCCCATTTTAGAGATGGGGAAACCGAGGCTCAGTGAGAAAAGTTGCTCTCAGGTCAGCCAGGAAGCAGATGAGCTAGGAGCCCATTACTACCCTCTCCTGCCTTTCAGACCACACCTCAGCCCTGCCCTCACAGAGCTCACTGTGCAGCGAACGGTGTCTGTGTGGTGAACAGCCAAATTTTAGTGCAGCCGGGAAGGGAAGGGTGTTCTGACATAAGACCTCACTGAGTCCTTGGGCCCCCTCCCCTGCCAGCAGCCCCTTTTGTTCTCTGTCACACAAGGACAGGAGTAGAGCCTTGTTCATCGGTCGCGTGAAAGATGCAGAGAATTTGGTCAGTGGGTGAAAGAGATACGTGTGTGGGCAAAACCAGGGGGGTTGGATCAAGAGGCAAAACAAAAAAAAGAGAGAAAGGCAAAGGGTAGTGAGGGCTGGAGTGTCAGTTCAAAGGGTGATGAGAAGTGAGCTGGAGCCATAGGCAGGATGGGGAGGGGACGCTGGGCAAGTTCTCAGGTCCCCCGGTGGCAGGGGCAGGGGGGCTGAGGCGGGGCTGGGCTTTGGGAATGGTACAGGGCAGAATGAGAAGGATGGGTGGGGAGGAGGGCACCTCTGGCCAGGGAGCCCTGCCTCCATGCCACTTTCCCGTTCTCCAGCTTTGCGGATATCCTGTTTGTGACCATCCCCTCCCAGAACATGCTGGAGTTCAACTTGGCCAGCGAGAAGGTCATCCTCTTCTCAGCCCGAGCCCACCAGGTCAAGACCCTGGTGGATGACTTCATCCTGGAGCTGAAGAAGGTCAGGATCGCCCTACAGATGCCCCCCTCCTCAGGTGCTGGGCCCCTGGCCCCAGTGGGGAAGGTGGGGCCAGGGGCCTCACCATCAGGTGGGGGATGGAATGGGTAAGCCCTGTGCATGGACTCTGGGGCCTGGGTTCATCTGATTCAGGTCTCCAGTGGTTTACACGGCCCCCCTTCTACTTGTACAACGCCCTTTCCTCTCTCACCTGGGGAATGTTCCCTTCCCTGATGAATCAGGAAGGAATACCTATGGAGGAGAGGAGCAGGGGAGTGGCCCCAGGCTTCTGGGAGGAGGGGGATGGGACTGCAGCCCCTCACCCTGCCCCTGGCTGACGCAGGACTCAGACTACGTGGTCGCGGTGAGGAACTTCCTGCCCGAGGACCCGGCCCTGCTGGCCTTCCACAAGGGCGACATCATTCATCTGCAGCCCCTGGAGCCACCTCGAATGGGTCAGGGCCGTGGGACGGAGCGGCTACGGGAGGGGGAGGCTGGGCAAGGGGGCCTCCCTCCAGGGGCTGATGTAGACTCCACCCCCAGGCTACAGTGCCGGATGCGTGGTCCGCAAGAAGGTCGTGTACTTGGAGGATCTGCGGCGCAGAGGCCCTGACTTTGGTGGATATCCCCGATCCCCCCGGTCCGGTCTCCAATGCTCCCAAACCTGGAAAAGCTAAACAGTCTGCCCCGGTTTCACGCACTCACACCGCAGATGCTCCGTGGGGGTTTCTCGGTGCCCCAGGGGGGGTCTGGCCCGGCCAGGTCTCCTCGGGTGCCTGCTCTGGCCAGCCAGGTCCTCCTGGTGGCCACCTAGCCCAGCTCTCTGCCTCCATATCTGGATGTGGGGTCTCCATGGGTATTCGTGTTCCCACGCATGTGGCCCGGGTCTCTCTCTCTCTCTGCCTGGGAGTCTGCAAGCATCGTGTTTTCTGCTCCATCTCCCGCTGAGGGAATGTCTTCCCTTCCCCTGTTTCCTCGTCTACAGATAGGCTCCGTGACATGCCTCCCTCACAGAGCACTGAGGCAGGGTCAAGAAGGTGCTCGAGTATACCTAGAGGGTCCCCTGAGTCCCAAGACGAGACCCTCCTGTTTGTCTCAGACCCTTTACCTCCCCCCCCCCCCCCCCCCCAGGCTGGAGGTTTGGGACCATCCACGGGCGTGTGGGCCGCTTCCCTTCTGAGCTGGTGCAGCCTGCGGCCGCCCCTGACTTCCTGCAGTTGCCAGCCGAGCCTGGCCGGGGCCGTGCTGCTGCGGTGGCCGCTGCGGTGGCCTCCACGGCTGCCGCACGGGAGGTGGGCCGCAGGAGGGAGGTGAGACCGGCAGGGCCAGGTGATGGGGCTGAGACGGCGGAGGTGGGTGGGTGGCGGTCAGCCCGACTGTGGAGGTGGACAGGAGCAAGGTCGTCCTGGCCGGGACAGGGCGAACTTGGTAGGGTTAGCCAGATGTGTGACCCATGGCATCCCACCAGAGGGGGTTGGAGGTGTGGCCAAATGGGGTAAGGATGGTGGGGGTCAGCAGAAGGGTTGTGATGAGGCCCGTGGGGCAGCACCAGCCTGGGGGCCAGCAGGTGGTCGACCTGGGAGGGGGTGGGGCCAGCCGAATGGGGCAGGGTCAGCCTTGTGGAATGGAACCAGTGAGGGGCGGAGTGAGGTAAAACTAAGAAGTGAGGGGCAGGGTCAGCTAGGACTAAGCAGCTGGGGAGGCCAACCCCAGGATGGGATGTGTATGGTGGGGGTGGGGGCAGATGTGGCAGGGCTGGGGGGTCAGGGGGTCAGCTGGACATGTGGTAGGTGTGACCAGGCAGAGGGTGCCAGGACAAGTGAATGGCGGTGGGGCCAGATCAGGTGGGGTGGGGGGCAGCCTGAGAGGGTCTGGCCAGAGTCATCCTTGAGTGTGACCAGGTGTGACCGGGTGTGGCAGGGCAGGCCCTCTTAGCTCTGGCCCTCCCGCAGGGTCCCCCAGTCAGGGCTGGCTCCCCTGACCGTGCGGAGGACGGCCTGACTCTCCCACCGTACACGATGCTTGAGTTTGCCCAGAAGTATTTCCGAGACCCTCAGAGGAGACCCCAGTGAGTGGTGGCCCCACCCCTTATCCTCACTCTGAGGAGGGGAGGGTCTTTCTGGGGCTTCTCCCAGCCATCCAAGGCGGGGAGACCCCACTTCTGGCAGGGGGATGAGAAACCACCCCGATGTGAGGTCCGCCTGCGGCCTCCGCTTCTGGGAGCCACGGGAGCCTTCGTGCCTGGTTGACTGACATTGGGTCAAGAACATTCTGTGTGGGAAAAGGATGTAGCCAAAGGCTCGGAGACAAGACTTGTCAGTAGCACCTGTTTCCTGTTGCAGGGATGGCCTCAGGCTGAAATCCAAGGAGGGTCGGGAGTCTAGAACCTTGGAAGACATGCTTTGCTTCACCAAGGTGTCCAGCCCCAGGCCTGTTTCCCCATCTGTAAAATGATGATGCCAGAGCCCCCTCCCAGGCCCCTCGGGCAAACAGTCTTGTCCTCAGTGGGACCCCTCCCAGCCCTCAGCAGCCTAAGGGCCTGGATTCCTCCCAGGAGCAGCATCCCTCCCACTGTCAAGCCTGTCTCCTTTTTTGTGAGGGGGACTCTCCTGTCTCGTGTGGCCCTCCTCTTTCTGACTTGTCCGTCCGCCATCATGACACGGACCCTCCCTCCCCCCACAGACCCCACTCCAGGAATCTCTCATCGAGCTCAGCGACAGCAGCCTCAACAAGATGGCCACCGACATGTTCCTAGGTGTGGGGTTGGGACTGTGGCCAGGGCCTTGGGTCAGGGGGGATCCAGCACTGTGTGACCCTGCTCGTCCCACTTCTGTGGCCCTCAGAGTCTTCCCCTCTCCTCAACTCAGACCTGGGGACCCTTTAAGGGAAGAGGAGCCTCCCAGCTGCCTTTGGCCATGGCCTCCCAGGGACAGACCCAACCTTGGGATGCCCTGGGGTGAGTGGGCAGCTGGGTGTCTGGTGGCCTGAGTGGGACAGGTCTTTCCTACAGCTGTGATGAGGTTCATGGGCGATGCCCCGCTGAAGGGCCAGAGCGAACTGGACGTGCTTTACACCCTCCTGAAGGTCAGTCCAGCCGATTTTGTCAGATGCTTCCTTTCCTGCTGTGTGGCTCAGTTTCCCCATCTGTCAACCAAAGTTTCAGGACATGGGGGTGGGAAGCCCAGAGAGGAGTACATCCTGCAGGTGGGGTGGGGGCTGGGGAAGGGACCCCAGGCTTCTCTCCAGGAGCTCACCCTGTTCTCGTGTGCCTGATGTGTGTGGTGTGGGCCCCGGCATGGCCTCGGCATGTGACCTGGCCTGCCCTCCTTCAGCTGTGTGGGGACCATGAAGTCATGCGGGACGAGTGTTACTGCCAGGTTGTGAAGCAGATCACAGACAACACCAGCACCAAGCAGTGAGTGAGCTGGGCCTTTACCTCTGCCCTCTTGTCCCCACTCTGTGTCCTTGCTCTAGGAGGGGCCAGTTCAGCCTCTCACCTGCCCAGGCCTTCCCTCCTGATTCTCCCCCCTCATTCTCTCCTTCACTCAGTAGGCAGAGTACACGTACTTCGAATTGCCGGGTCTGGGACAAGACCCGTCGTCCTCTGAGAAGCCGTTGTCCTCTGAGCTTCAGTTTCCTCCTTTGTAAAATGGCAGGAGTAATGTGTATGTCCAGGTTCCTGGTTGCACGCGACAGAAGCCCAGTTCAAGCTGGTTTAAGCAAAAGAGTTCAGGTGACTAAAAAGTCCAAACGTGGATTCAGGCATAGCTGGATCCAAGGGTCATTAGGAAGCAGTCTTTCTCTATATTCCGGATTTGCTTCTCTCTGTGTTGATAACGTTCTTAAGTACTATCTCCAATATGCTGGTAAGATACCAGCTCTGGAGACGCATTTTCCAGCTCAGTAATCCTAGGGAAAGCAAGATTGACCCAATATTTGTAGCAAAAATGACCCAATCCAATCTTATTGGCTTACTTGGTCCCGTGGCCATTCCTGAGTCAGCCACAATGGCTGGAGGATACAGAGATTTGATTGGCTGGTACTGGGCCAAATATTTGTCCCCAAACCAATCACCATATCCAAAGGAAGACCGAACCCTTAATTGGCCAGACCTGGACCAGACCCTACCACTACTCCTCACGGTCCCAGCAGGCACCCCCTTGCCCTCCTTCAAGGACCTTCACCCAGGAGCCTCCACAGAGGGATTCTACCGGGGAATCCTTGTGGGGTGTGTGTGTGCGCACGTGTGTGTGTGTGTGTGTGTGTGTGTGCACGCGTGCGTGCATGTCCGGCGTGTCACGTCAAGGGCCTCATCTCCTACTTTCCCTGTCTCCCACCCTGGCTTCCCGAGCAGATCGTACCTCCTGCGTGGCTTTGGGGCCCACCCGCCCTCCCGTCACTGGCCAAGGAGGAGCATCCTCACAAGACAGGAGCTGCCCGAGAGCCAAAGAACTCCAGCCTAGTCCTGGAGACTCCTGGCATGGCCCTCCAGGGCTGTGGCCACCCGCAGTGTGTCCCTGTGTGTGTGTTCCTGCAGGGACAGCTGCCAGCGAGGCTGGAGGCTGCTGTATATCGTGGCTGCCTACCACAGCTGCTCCGAGGTCCTCCAGCCACACCTTGTTCGCTTCCTCCAAGATGTGAGCCGGACTCCGGGCCTGCCCTTCCAGGGTGAGGGGCCTGTCTTCGTGGGGATTGGCTGGGAAGCCAGCCGCGGGTGGAAACGCAGAGGGCTTGGTCCCTCACATGCACATGTTTACTCGTATTAATTCTGTCCCCAGACACTTGCAGGGGTCCCGCAGGGGCTGATGTGATGGGTTATCCGATCTAACGCAGAGAGTGGCATGTCAGGGAAGACTTCCTGGAGGAGGTGTGGCCCTGGGTAGTGAGCACATGGAAGGGATTTCTAGGTGGACTGAGTGGCAGGAGCAAAGGCCTAGAGGTGGGCATGTGTGGCATGTGGGAGAAGGAAGGAGGCGGCAGGGCCTGGAGTATGGGGCGAGGCCCTGCTTCTCTGGCCACTGCAAATCAACAAGGGTCTTGGGTGGGTCTGGGCAGGGGTGAGGCCCAGCCGGTGGCAGGGTCTCAGCCTCTCTACTCTAAAAGTATGGAGGGAAGGGGCCGGTCCTCGGCCTTACCCCCACCCTTGTTTCCGAAGCAACCCCTGGATTTCCCCTTAAAAACGTTTAGGGCTCTGTGGTCCTCATGGGAGTCATGAAGAAGATAGGAAACCTCTCAATTTGTCTGCCTCTGAATCCTCTCTCTCTTTTTTTTTTTTTTCAGTTTATTTATTTTGAGAGCGTGCACACAAGCAAGGGAGGGGCACAGAGAGAGAGAGAGAAAGAGAGAAAGAATCCTAAACAGTCTCCGTGCTGTCAGCACAGAGCCCTAGGTGTAGCTCGATCCCATGAATCCCATGAGATCACGACCTGAGCCAAAACCAAGAGTCGGACACTTAACTGAAAGAGCCACCCAGGCGCTCCATGAATCATCCTCTTCGATTTGGTTAACATTCCCAGAGTCTAAGATGAATAGACCCAGCTCCATGAGGCAGGGCTCCCAGACCCATGAAGACAGCAGAACGTGCCCTAGAACTCTTGCCTCGACCTCCCCAGAGCAGGGTGAGGGCACATTTAATACAGAGAAACTTGGTGGAATCTTCTGCCCTGGACTCTGAGTGAAGGAGGGCAGTTGGCAAGGGGGTCTCAGCTGGCAGGGGCACAACCACATTACCATAGCCACGCAGCCTGTTGGGGACATACCCCCCCCCCGCCCCCCCCCAGTCAACAGCTGCAGGTGACGGCTATTTCCAAGGCTCCTAGGCAGCCAAGGGGACTGTGGGCTAGCCAAAAGGCTTTAACCACGTGAGCTGTGGGTTCGAATGCAGCTCTTACACTCCAGCTCTCAACCTTGGGCAAATCACCGTCTCTTCCTGAGCTGCTTCCTCGGCTACCAAACAGGAGAGTAAATGCCCCATAGGCCGTGGAGAGAAGCCAGTGGGCTCATGGCTGGTGGCCAGAAGAGCCTCTTTGCCCCGCTGCCTACCCCGGGCAAGGCCTTGACTCCCTGTTTCTGTAGGGATTGCCAAGGCCTGTGAGCAGAACGTGCAGAAAACCTTGCGCTTCGGTGGCCGCGTGGAGCTCCCCAGCAGCATGGAGCTTCGGGCCATGCTGGTGAGCATGGAGTGGGGGGTGGGGGGTGGGGGCACGTCAGGATGAGTGTGAGACATGAGCCCTGTCCAGAGACCCCGTGTGCACTCACTGCTCAGAGATGTGCCGTCAGGCCCTATCAGGTCCAGGTGCACAAGTGTTCCTGCACAAGCCTGTCCAGAGCCCCGTGGCTCAGGGACTAACATTGGCAGGGGACAATTGCTGGCCCGGGTCCCAAGTCCTAGCCTCTCTCATCTCCTCCCTTCTCTTTGTCCCAGGCGGGCCGCAGTTCCAAGAGGCAGCTCTTTCTTCTCCCCGGAGGCCTTGAACGCCACCTCAAAATTAAAACATGCACCGTAAGTGAGGGAACGTTTCTGGCAGGCAGGTGCTGGAGGGGTCGGGGCACCTCAGCCTCTGGGGTGGACCTGGCTCAGAGTCGTACTGCAGAGGCAGAATTTGAACCCTGAGTCTCTCAGACTCCAAAAACGGTGCTCCTTCCCTGCATGAGGCTGATTGGCAGTCCTCAGAGGATCCTTTGTGTCCCTGCAGAGGGCCTGAGGAACTCTGTGCCTGGGCTCCCGGGGCCTGGGTGGACTAGGAGGACAGAGATCAGCTTGGCTGGCACAGCCTCACCTTCCTCCCTGCAGGTGGCCCTGGACGTGGTGGAAGAAATCTGTGCTGAGATGGCTCTGACTCGCCCCGAGGCCTTCAGCGAGTACGTCATCTTCGTTGTCACCAACCGAGGTGAGCGGTCAGGAGGACTGAGCACACTGGGCCCGGCCTTGTAAGGCCCAGGTCAGATGCCACTTCCTCCAGGAAGCCCTTGCTGCCTTGTGTAAGACATTTCCTGGGCGCCAAGCACCCCCAGCTCTGTACGTTTGTCTTGCCTACCAGACCCGAAGTTCATGGAGGACTGTGCCCTCCCTGACTCCTGCCTCTGCCCTTTCGGGCCTGTTCAGCCGGGAGCATGTGTGCCCTGCCCTCAGGGAGCTTATATCCTATTTTTTTTTTCCTTTTTTTTTTTTTAAATTTGAAAGATTGAGAGTGTGAGCAGGGGAGAGGCAGAGAGAAAGGGAGACAGAATCTGAAGCAGGGTCCAGGCTCCGAGCTGTCAGCACAGAGCCCCACACGGAGCTTGAACTCACAAACTGTGAGATCGTGACCTGAGCCGAAGTCAGACGCTCAACCGACTGAGCCACCCAGGTGCCCCACACACAGTCGGGATTTAAACCCCAGCAGATTGGCCTCAAGAGTCGGGGCTTTATCGTCATGACACGTCCCTTCTTCAGTACGATGTTACTGAAGATACGGGATGGGGAGCAGAAATGTCAACGCAAGAAGGAAAAACTGAAACGTCCCTCACAGACTCAGATCCCCTCACTGGCAGGCCCCAGTCCTCCCCACCCTCCGCCCGTTCCAGGAACCCGGCGAGAGGTCTCTCCTGAAGGAGTTCTGGAGAAAGGCACCCATTGGTCTCATGACCTGAGGTCTGTTGTGCTTCTCCTTGTCCCCAGTGTCCTCTGGGAGGGGGCTGGGCTTCCTTTGAGCAGCACCCAGGGCACTTTCCAAGACCTAGGTGGGCTGCAGCTTTGACTGGAGTTATTCCCATCCCTGGTCATCGACGTTCCACAGACACTGGGCACCCTGTTCCACAAACATGCTCTGCTTTAGGGAGGACTCCGTGTCCTGGAGTGGGGCCGCGGCCTCGCCGGGGGTCTGCACATAGGCTGTCCACCCGCCCCCGGCTCTCCACAGGCCAGCACGTGTGCCCGCTCAGCCGCTGTGCCTACATCCTGGACGTGGCCTCGGAGATGGAGCAGGTGGACGGTGGCTACATGCTCTGCTTCCGGCGTGTGCTCTGGGATCAGCCACTCAAGTTTGACAATGAGCTTTATGTGACCATGCACTACAACCAGGTCAGCGCGTGTGGTCCACTCTGCTGCTCTGGAACCTTCCAGGCGCCCCCGTGTGAAGTCAGACTGCACAGCCTTGGCATCTGGTGCCTTCATATTTCCAGCCCCATTTCTAGCCCTGATGCCCAGGCTCCCTTGCATGGACTCTGCGGTGCGGTCTGACCATGTCGCCCTCACTACCTAATTCGTGGGCCTTTCCGCCCGCCATCGCTCCATCTGCCCTGTGATTCCTGCACTTGTGCTCACCTAAGTCCTCGCTGCCAGGGCCGCCCCAAACAACACCTCTTTTCCACGAGGCGGCTCTGACTTCCCCTTTCCTCCTGACTTCCTCCTCTGAATGCACGATCTGTCCCTTGTCTAAACGCCCGACCAGCTCTTGCTGGCATTGTTATTTTTGTCTTCGTGTTATTCCCTTTTGAGATTCAGGTAAGTCAGGACCATGGAGTTTACAAAACCTGGGTTCTCCCCTCCTGTGCTCACACTGGTGGGAGGGATCGGACAGAGGGCTCACGTTTTTGTCGAGCTGGTGCCAAAGCTTCCGCTATTCCAGGTACAGAATACTGCCACTCAGCCTTCACGGCCTCATGCTGTGGCTGTTGACGACCAGCCCTGTGCAGCCGGGTACGGGGTTAGTGAAGCTGCCGCCTACGGGCCAGCAGCATCCCTTGGGAACTTGGGAGGATGCAGATCCTCTAGTCCTGCCCCAGATCGAGTGTATCGGGGTCTCGCGGTGCTCCCCAGCATGCACAACTGGTGCGTGCCCAGTTTTCAGAAACCCCGGACCCCTGGCCGTTCCTGAATGCTGCATGCAGGTGTCCACGACACTCTTTCCCGGCCACTGTGGGGACTCCCACAGGGGCTTCGATGCCATGGCCCCCACAACTCACCCTCACGTGCCTATTCCCCAAAGCCCAGGGAGGGTGCAGGCTGCCCCAGCCCCGAAGCCAGTGGGACTGGAACTATTAAAATTGCACGTGTCCCCACCTTCCCCTCACGAAGGCAGGAGCGCATGCCTGCCTGCAGGCCCTTGTGGAATTCTCCCCCACAGGTCCTGCCCGACTACCTGAAGGGCCTCTTCAGCAGCGTGCCGGCCAGCCGGCCCAGCGACCAACAGTCGCAGCAAGTGTCCAAGCTGGCTTTGCTGCAGCACCGGGCCAAGGACCACTCCTACCTGCCCAGCGTGTGAGCACCTGCCCACCTGTCAGCCTCCTCCCCCTGCAGCCCCCCACCATCCCTCAGGCCCTGGGCCCTGCTCTTGCGCCGGTGTCTGGGAAGCTGGCTGGGAAGGAGCGGCTGGCCTGGGTCTGGGGCTGAAATCTTTAGCCTCGCAGCGTGAGCTGGGACTCGGCCTCCTTCCACAATAGGTTGCTTCGGGCTGGTATTCATAGCTCAGAGAAAACGGAATGATCAAAAAGCTTTTGAGATACACGCACCCTGTGGCCACAGAAGCGTTCACCTCAGTGTCACCTACAACAGCAACCCCAACCCCTGACAACAGGAGGTTCCTTAAATAAATTCTGGGGCGTCCGGCAGCCTTTAAGCCGACGTCCCCAAAGAGGTGATGAATCAGTCATCCTAAGACTTTTGGTCTCAGAATATTTTTACTCCCTTAAAAATAGGACCCCAAAGAGCTTTCATGTACGTGGGTTGCGGTATCAATATACTTACCCGCGTCAAAGTTGAAATTGATTTATTTAAATATTGATTTCTTATTTGAAAAATAAGTCTGATGTATTATGCTCGAACATGAATAATTGTATGTTGTAATAACGTGAGAAGTAAGGATAACTCAAGTAGTGTAAATTCATATTACGCATTAATGCAAACAACTTATAAAAAGCTGTATTTTCCAAAAAGAATTTAGTGAGAAGAGTGGCAACGGTTTTCCATTTTGCAGATCGCTTTACCAGCTGGCTTAACGGAAGGCCGTTGGATTCTCAGATGTGCTTTTGCACTCAGTCTGCAGGGATCTCACATGTCATGTGGCCTCTGGCAAATTCCCCTGCACATTTGTGAGAGAACGGGAGAGGAAAAGGCCAAATAACGTCTTAGCATTATTAGGCAGGTGGCTTTGACCTCCCAGACCCTCAGCCACACCTCGAGAACCCCTGGGACGAATAATAGTAAAGGTAACGTAGGTACAGTGTATGTCCAGGAGCTCGTAATACAGTAAGTGCTCAATATGTAAAGCTCTTTTTTTATTATAATTTTAAGCAAAAGGCCAAGGAAGCACATAAAGTTATAACCCCAGTCCTGGAAAACAAAAATCTCACTGAGTTTTCCTTTTTGGAAGGCACTCTGCCTGCGTTACCTCAGGTCATCTTCCCAACTACACTGTATTTTCCCCCTTTACAGATGGGAAAACTGAGGCTCACAGAGGTTATCGGGCTCACTGAAGCTTACCCAGTAAATCGTGGGGAACTGGAATCCAAACCTAGGGAGGCCAGGTCCAGATGCCAGGCCTTTACCCGAGCAGTATAAAGAAGGAAAGCTGTTGCCCCAGGGGTCTCTTGGGGGAAGGAGGCTCCCCAGACTTTCTCCCAACCTTTCCCCAGTCTGTAGCCCAGGGCAGCTGGGATGGGCTGGCATTGCTGTTGGTGTTTCTCAGATGCCCCAAGAGGCAAAAGGGGGCTTCCCCGAGAGAGCCAGCATGTGTCCGAGAGAAAGGACTGGAGTAGGGGGTCTGATGGCCCTAGGGGTCCAGCCTGGGACCCAGTGCTTCCCTGCCCCATCTCTGACCAGCTGCTGGTGGTTGCTCTGCCTACCCTGCTATTTCCCCCACCCTTGTGCATCTCACCCCTGTGGCCTGGGCTTCTCTTCGGGGATCGGGGCTACAAAGGACTGACGCACCTTGGGTCCAAGCTTCGGCCCCCCAGTTCGCCGAGTCACTGTGTGACCGAGGACTAGTCGGGGACCTTCTCAGAACCTCAGTTCCCTCTTCTCCAAACAGGGAGCCTAGTGGTACCAGCCAGGGTTATGGAGCGCCTGCTGTGTCCCAAGACGCTGAGCGAGCACTTGACAGCCAGCATTTAGCCTTCCAGGGAGGGTGCAAAGATCACATCCATTTGGCCTAACCCTGCCCCGCGGTGAGGATGGGCTGAGGCCCTGCACGGAGCACGCGTGGTGGTGGCCACTCAGGATCGCTTTTCCCCCCACGTGCAGGCGAGAGGTCCAGGACTACATCCCGGCCCAGCTCTACCGCACCATGGCTGGCTCGGCCTGGCTCAACCTGGTCGGTCAGCACCGGCAGCAGACGCAGGCTCTCAGCCCCCACCAGGCCCGTGCCCAGTTTCTGGGTAAGAGTCTGGGGCCGGGGGAGATCATCACGGGGTGCTCTACTGATGAGGGGGCCCGGAGGGTGGGGACGGAGGCACCTTTTTCTTTGCACCAAGGCATTTTCGGTGCCAGCCAAGCTGAGCGCCTGCCCGGAGAGAACACTTTTCTAAAATTGCCATCAAGGCAGCACCTAGGCTCTGGGTGGCCCTGGGCAGCTGGGGCGGCTGGAGAGGTGGGGGGAGCCCCGGGGCGAGGACCCATACGCTGGACACAGCCGGGGGGAAACTCAGGCTGCAGGTTGGCCCTGGCCGCCGCGCTGACCGACCGCCCCCCTCTCCCCACACCAGGCCTCCTCAGCGCCTTACCCATGTTCGGCTCCTCCTTCTTCTTCGTCCAGAGCTGCAGCAACGTGGCCGTGCCGGCCCCCTGCATCCTTGCCGTCAACCAGAACGGCCTCAACTTCCTCAGCACCGAGACCCATGTGAGTGGCCTGCGCCTGGCCCTGCCCCTCGTCCCCTTCTCCTCTGAGCCGCACTGCCTTCCGGGGGGCGGGCGAGCTGTGTGGCCGCGTGACCTCAGGCAACATCTCTTCCCCACCGCGAGCCTCACTTGTCTATCTGGAACATGGGGATAGTGGTGCCCGCCCCACGGGGCTGCGGTGAAGGTGAAAGGTCAACCGTGAAAAGCGCTCCAACAGCGCGCAATCTGCTCAGGCTGCTGTGACCAAGGTCCGCACCCCTGGGGCTCCAACAACAGACATTCATTTCTCGCTGGTCTGGAGGCCGGAAGTGGGGGACCAAGGTGCTGACAGGGGTGGTTTCCTCTGAGGCCTCTTTCCTTGGCCCGTAGATGGCCGCCTTCTCCCCGTGTCCTCACGTGGCCCTTTCTCTGTGTGCACACCCTTGGTGTCTTCCTCTTCTCGTAAGGGCACTGGTCAGGTTTGAATTGAGCTCACCCTGACCGCCCCCATTTCAACTTCATTTCCTCTTGAAAGGCCTTGCCTCCAAACACAGTCACATTCTGAGGGGCTGGGGGTTAGGACTTTATTTGGAGGTGATTCTAGGAGATGCTGGAGTGAGGAAATGAGACCAGGAAGGGACCCCTCACACACCTTGGGAACGCACCTTCTGGAAGAGTGTGTTAGCAGCAAGTGGCCCCTGTGGGGACTGGCGCTCAGTTGAGCTGGGGGCCTAGGAGATAGCATGGAACATGCCCTTGGAGGATACCCTCTGTTCTGGGGGCGAGGGAGCTGGGGTATCTCCCTGCCGTGTCGCCCTGTGTCATTAATCAAGGCATTAACTCTCATCACTCTGGCTTTCCCTGTTTGTGCTCCGAGTTTGCTCCTGGGGGCAGAAAGAAAGCTCCAGACAAAGAGAGGCAGGTGTTAAGAAGCAGCTTTGATATGAGGGTCAGGGCACCACTGGCATTTACTCACCCTCGGATCCCAACCATTCAGGACAGTGCCTGGCACGCTGTTAGTGTTTGTTGAAGTCCAGAGAGGTAAAGCGACTTGCCCCAGGTCACCCAGCAAGTTGCCGGGGAACTGCTACTCCAGCCGAGACTTGCCTCCTGCTGATGTGATCTCAGGGGAGAGGCAAGCAGGGGTGAGACTGTCCCACCCACAAGCCTGTCTCCTCCCCTCCCCCTCCAGGAGCTGATGGTGAAATTCCCCCTAAAGGAGATCCAGTCCACTCGGACCCAGCGACCCACGGCCAGCTCCAGCTACCCGTATGTGGAGATCGCCCTGGGGGATGTGACAGCCCAGCGCACCATGCAGCTACAGCTGGAGCAGGTGACCGAGCCCCGGCACCCAGGCCTTGTCACCCGGCCCCTCCCTTCATTCCACTCACCAGGCTCTCCACTGGGCCTGGCTGTATAGTAGGTCAGGTCCTGGCCATGCCCCAGACAGTGTCCAGCCCAGTGCTGGGGACAGATCTAACCCAACTGAGCATAGAACTGCAGGTCATTAGGGTGGTCTCCCAGTGAAGAGTCTTGGCAGGGAAAGAAGGGCCTAGGTTATTTGCAGTATATTGAGGAGTTTGATGGGGAACAGGGGAGACACGGGCAGGGCAGGGGAGGTCTTGAAAGTCCTTAAATGCCAAGCTAAGAATCTGGGGCATTCTCCTGAGGGCACTAGAGAGCCAGCCATAGAGCGTTGTTGAGAGGCAGAGACACAGGAAGTTTGAGGAAGTTCACGTGGACTGAGGCTTGGAAGATGGATGGTGGGGTCTGGGATTGAAGGGAGGGAGGGGGAGTCCCCGTGTGATAGACAAAGAAACTCAGGTCCACCTGCCCTGTACCTTCCCATATTTGCAGCAATTATGGCTGCTCTTTTAAAAGCATGACTGACAGGCTCCTTTCCAAGTCTTATATTCCTGGAGTGAGAGTTCGCACCCCATTGAGAGAGAAGACTGAAGCCGAGGGACAGGTGGGATCAGGGCTAGGGCCTACGCACAGCTGCCCTTGCCAGCCTCCCACACCCCCTCAAGACCTGGGCCTAGGATCAGCCCCCACGTGAGGGCCTGCCTTGGAGGGGCTGACTTCCCAGGGCAAGAGGGAGGAACTCCCACCGCCCCAGCCCTGCCTCTGAGGGACACAACAGAGCCCTTTTGGCTCCCTGGGCCCCTTGGTGAGCCTGCAACTCAGGACCAAGCTCCCCAGTCTGCTTCCTGCCACGCCCCAATCCCACTTCCGCCAAGCCCACCACCCACCCTGGCCTTACGTTCTGGCCTAGCCTGCATCCCAGAACCCTCCTCTCTGAGCTCCCAGCACAGCGGACCTACCTCCTGCTGTTTCTTGGGCTCCTTTTTCTGCTGCCCCCTCTCCTGGATGACCTCTAAATGTTGCTGAGTCTGAGCCCTCCCTCCGGCACCCTTTCTGGCCCTGAGAAAACCGCATCTGCCGTGACAGCCCTCGTCTTTCTGTCTCCTGCTCTGACCCCTCGTCCTCTCCCCCCCGGAGACCAACAGGCCTCTCCACCTTACCTTGGAACCTTCCCGGGCACTCAGGCCCTGCCCTAGAGGTCCTTTCCATCCCTGTCCCCTCCTCTCCTCACCTCTCTGGCCTCTGCTCTCACCCCCTCCCCTCTGCTCATAGCCATGGCCTCTTCCAGCTCTCTGTTGCCAAGCTTGCCCTCCCCTCTCTGCCCCAGACCCTTTCTACTCCCTGTTCCCTCCACCCGAGTGCTCTTCCCTGGTTCGTTACAGGGCTCCCTCCCTCCTTCCCTTTATTTGAGTTTCAGCACAGACATCACTCTTTCCAGAAGCTTTCCTGAGCCTCCTCCCTGATATACCACTATCTCCACCTTGGCAGACCTCATTATGGCTTGCAGATCAGTTATTTGCTTACATATTATGTCTCCCCACCAGAACGCCAGCCCCAAGAGGCCAGAGCTGTGTCTGTTTTGTCCGCGTTGTGTCCATAGCACAGCAGTGAGCCTGTAGTAAATGCTTAGTAAGTGGATAGTTGGATGGATGGTTGGAGGAGGCCTTTTTGGCTTTTCTACTTCCTTGCAGACCCCACTGCTGCCACTTCTGCCTCTGCCTCGGGCATGTTCGAGGTTGGGGGGACACATCCATTCAACACATAACCATTGAACATCTCTACATAGCAGGCCCTGCACTGGCTGTAGGGATACCGAAGTGACTGAGACCCCCCTCAGCCCTGACCCTCATGGAGCCCCAGGTCAGAGAATCTCTTCGGTAAACCGTGGTCAGTGCTGAGAAAGGTGTAGCTGAGCTATCTGGCATGTAATCAGCGAGGGCTTCTAAGAGGAGGTGATGTCTGAGCATAGCAGCAGTGCAGCCGACAGTCCTAGGTCCCCGTGTGGCCCACCTCTGACAGGCTATCCCTTGAAGGGATCTCAAGGGATCTGAGGTCCACCCGCCCCGCTTCTTCTCAAGCTTCAGTTTGCACACCTGTCAAATGTGCAACAATCCCAGTAAGGCCTGGCATCGTAGCACGTGGGTGGCAGGGTTGGCTAGAGGACTGACTGGAGCAGAGGACGCCCATCATACGTACTCTGATCTCATTACCAGAGGTGGCCCCTCCGGGGTGGGGCAGACACCGCTGAAGTCAGCACAGAGCACTTGGCAGTGTGGCCTTGGGCCTCCTGCTACCTGGGTTCAGGTCCCCATCAGCTACCAGATGTGAGGTCTGGGGCAAGTGGCTTCATGGCCGTGTCCTCACTTTCCTCGCCGGTGGAATGGAGTCTGAAAGTGTCTGCCTCATAGGGACACGGTGCCGACTAGAAGGGGTAAGATGCCAGAAGCTGTCAGGACAGTTACAGCTCAGTGAGTGCTGCCCTTTATGCTTACCTTCTCTCCGAGCAGCCCCTGTGCCCCCTGCCCCCCGGAAGTCCCTGCGGGGATCCCACCACCACCTGGGTCTGAAAACCACACTCGGGTGGATTTGCCATAATTTTCTTCTGCCTCGTACTCCGTACCCCATCCAGGAGCCCGGAGGCTGGGCCACCGCTTATTCTAGGCTGTGGGTGCCCGTGTTGACCATGGCAACGCATAGTTAGAAACTTACCACTCATTGACTAGACTAAGATTTTTTTAATTTTTAAAGGCTTTACACGAAATAAAATCTCACGGAATCCTCACCACAACCTGTGAGGCAAGCAAGCCCTGGTAAACGGGGACCCTACTGGCCCCAGGTCACACAGATCACACTCGGCAAGGCCAGAAGCAAACCAGATGCACTTGATCTCCTGCTTACTTACCCCTTCCAGCCTATTAACCCGACAATTCTCCCTTCCGGCTCCTCACGCTCCTCCCGGGACCCTGGGGGAGGTGGGGACAAAGGTGGGAGCCACTAGTCCTCACCCCGAGGCATGAGCCGGGGAAGCATCGGCGGGGCGGGTGCGTGGACTCTCACGGTCTCTCCTGCAGGGCCTGGAGCTGTGTCGAGTGGTGGCTGTGCACGTGGAGAACCTGCTCAGTGCCCGGGAGAAGCGGCTTACGCTGCCCCCCAGCGAGATTACGCTACTCTGACCCGGCCCCCAGCCCTCCAGCTGCCCTCTGCCGGAAGGCTTGCTGTGTGGCCCCAGGGGAGTTACTGGGCCTCTCTGGGCCAGTGACCCCTGTAAGGGGCCAGACCCTTGCTGGAGGAGAGACCAAGAGGTGGTAGGAGGAATGACCTAAGTCCCCGGGGAACCTGAAATGACAGATGCAGAGTTGGGATGGAATTGCAGTGTGCGACCTTGAGTCAGATAACAGGAGGAACTTCCAAAGGCGGGGCTGTGGGGCCCTCTGTCACATACCCACTGTGGGCCCCGCCCCTGACTCCCACCTGTGGTAGAGAAGCCCCACACCAATGGCCCAGTCAAATTGGACTTTGTGTGTGGCTTACCCACGTTCTGATGTTGAAATCTGCGCCACGTCCACATCTCAGCCCCTCATGCGTCCTCCTTGAGTGCTCCCCACGCAGCCGCTCAGCTGGGATTTGTGACCCTTGGTCATTTCTATGCAAAAACGTGTGCCTGGCGGCCATTCCCCTCTCCAGCCAGTTGGCTGAGGAGCTGGAAAAGAAGCCTAAGGAAGGAGGCAGGAATTGGAGCCCCAGCTGTGCTCCTGGCTCACTACCCCTGAACAAAGCTTCCTGCAGAGACCTCTGTCCTTTCCTCTCCCTTCAGACCCCTGTCCCCCAACTCCATACTTCTTAGGTAGCCCCATCCCAGTCCCCCGTCATTGGATGGGTCACACAAGTTTTGAGAGTGGTGTAGTGGAGGGAGAGAGAAGTTTTATGTCAGGGTTGGGGAGGAAGAAGTCTGGGAAAGGCTTCCCAAAGAATGGGACATTGGGGTTGGGTTTTGAAGGATGGGTAGGAGTTTGTTAAGAATAGATGGAGGGGAGGGGAATGAACATTCCAAATGGCAAAAACAGTGTTTGTTCTCTACTGTATCCCCCAGAGCCTAGGACAATGCCTATCACAGAGTAGGCACTTGAAAAATGCTTGTTACATGAAAGAATAAATAAATGTTGATGGAAAGTGTTGGTGCTTTGGGGAACTTGTGAAGGAGGGAAGCACTAGTCTCGGGAGAAGAAGGCCTGGCAAGTATGTGAGGGCATAAGTAGCTGGAGCCACGGTGCCCGAGGAAGGATTTATTTACTCCATCAATACCTATTTTTTTAATTAAAAAAAATTTTTTTAACATTTATTCATTTTTGCGAGACGGAACGTCAGGAGGGGGGGAGAGGCAGAGAGAGAGAGGGAGACACAGAATCTGAGGCAGGCTCCAGGCTCTGAGCTGTCAGCACAGAGCCGACATGGGGCTTGAACCCATGGACCGTGAGATCTTGACCTGAGCTGAAGTCATACTCTTAACCAACTGAGCCACCCAGGCGCCCCTTAATTTTTTTTAATGTTTATTTTATTTTGGCGCGTGCGCGAGAGAGAGACAGAGCATGAGCAGGGGAGGGGCAGAGAGAGAGGGAAGAAGACACAGAATCCGCAACAGCCTCCAGGCTCCCAGCTGGCAGCACAGAGCCCGATGCGGGGCTCTAACTCACAAACCACAAGATCATGATCTGAGCCGAAGTCAGTCGTTTAACCGACTGAGCCACCCAGGTGCCTCTGAGCCACCCAGGTGCCTCTCTATCAGTACCTGTTAAGCACCTACTGTGTCCTAGCCAGCTGCCAAGCCCTGGGAGTTGCTCACAGTTAAAGAACCATACGCCATGACAAAATCTGGGAGTGGGAGCTAGCTAGCTGATGAGGGGAGGGAGCAGCATGTGCAGAAACCCTGGAGGGGACATCACCAGTGGAGGACTTGAGGCTGAAGAGGCCAGCAGGGGGTATTGAGTAAGGCTTGCTACGCTAAGGATGTGTGATTTCATCCCAAGAGTCACGAGGAGCCTTCAAAGGTTTTTCAGTGGGAGACGGGGGCATCTGCTCAGATCATACTTTGAAAAGATCATCCCGGCCACAGAGCAGAGTGAATGCAGGGGACAGGGAGACCAAAGTAGGGGGGAGCGGCTGTAGCATCAGCTGGGAAGCTCTGTGGTGCAGACACTGCTGGTGATGACAAGTGCAGAGGAGTTGTTATCTCTGGGGGATCGATCCAGCTGTCCCGAGACAGGAAAGGTCAAGGAACAGCCCTTCACGCACATACCGCAGGGCTGTCCCACCTTCACCCGGCAGGCTGGCTTCCCCAGAAAGCAGCCTGGCCCCGACGTGAGGAGTCCAGTGCATATAGCTGATTAGGAACATGGGGCAAGTGGAAAAGAGGAGGCCGAAAGAGTGAGTTATCCATCGGGCTGCCCCTGCCACAGTCACTCTGCCCAGGTGAGAGGCGAGAGGCCTTGTGGGCTTCAGAATACAGGTGGGCCATGTGAGTGAGGCCCTTTGGAAGCGGCCCCTTGAGGTTGAGGGGTCCTGCTGGTACGCGTGGGACAGAGAGGAGCCTCTCAGCCCAGCCCTGGCCAGACTGCAGGTTGGTGAGCTGGACAGGTGACTGAAGTCTGAGTTTTGGGGGTGGCCTGGTACATGGCACTGGATAACCAGAACACCAGAGCTTTTGGATTTCAGGACCTGGGCCTTAAGACATAAGGCTCGTGCTTTTTTTTTTTTAATGTTTATTTATTTTTGAGAGAGAGAGAGAGAGAGCAGGGGAGGGGCAGAGAGGGAGAGAGACGATCTGAAACAGGGTCTGCGCTGACAGCAGAGAGCCCGATGCAGGGCACAAACTCACGAACCGCAAGATCATGACCGGAGCCGAAGTTGGATGCTTAACCAACTGAGCCATCCAGGTGCCCCATGGCTCATGCTTTTAATAGCTGTTCTGGAGACTCATGATAGCATCAGCAATTCAGGCCCTTGTAAAAGGAGGTAAAAATCCCCACATGGCAGAGTGGAGAGAGTTGGGGGTGACAGAAGAGTCAGCCCCTGCTGTGTTCCCCAGGCATCCTAGGCCCCTCTGTCTGGGCCAGGACCCAGAAAGACAGGAACTCCAGGTAAGTGTGGGGAGATCCAGAGCGAAGGGACCAAGCCTCAGGGTTCCCAGACTAGTGTGTGGTGAGAACAATAAAGGAGAAATGTCTAGGCGGCATGGGAGTCTGAGACAGTCAACTGGTAAAGGCTTGAGGTCCCAGATGGGTGTGACAGGATGTGCCATATTTGGGCACCAAAAAGTAACCAGAAGGACTTCATTGCTACCCCTGTGTGCAACAATAGGCTAGACTTGGTCAGGTTCTGGTGTCCAGATACTCCCCTCCCTGCCTCGGGGTGCCTCCGCTGCCCAGAACCCACAGGCCTATTGAGAGAATCTTGGCTTGGTAGTTGAAGGCCCAGGCTGTAAAGCCAGAGAGGCCTGTGTTCAAATTGCACGTTTGCTGATTAGCTGTGTGTCCTTTTGCAAGCTCCTTGCCCTCTGTGAGCCTCTACGCCCTTCTTTGGAAACTGGAAACACGGACAGAAGTGTTAGAGCAAATACCTTCTAAGTGGTCATCGTTGGGTCCCGCATAGGATACAAATAGATGTCTGGGGTGGGGAGTAATTTTTTTCTTTAAAAAGCTCATTCTTACCAAGTTTTTACTCTGCACCAGGCATTGTACATGTACTGACCCATTTAACCCTCAAAGTACCCCCAGTTAGTTGGTACTATTTTTGCCATCTCATATATGGGAAAACTGAGGCCCACAGAAATGAAGCAGGTGACCTGTAAGCCTAGCCAAGATTCAAACACAGGCAGGCTGGCTCCAGAGTCTGCTTTCTCTTGTGAGGCTCTGAGAGGTGAGGGCTCTGGCTCTAGAAATCAGGAAGGAGCACATGGAAGTTTTGGATGAGGTGCCTGGGATGGGAGGGGTTGTTGAGACCTAGAGAAGAGATGAGCCTCATTTTTGCCTGGGTGAGGGGAGCTGGGCTCCACAGAGGAGACGCTGGGAGTTTTTCTCATTACTGAGATGGTAACCTCTCTGTCAAGCAGGTGTGCGAGAGTCCAATGCCCTGTTAGAGGGCAGTTTAGGGGTGGGTGCTGGGCTTTCTAAGAGCCCAAGCCTTCACAGGCTAATTGCTCATCATGCAGGAAAGGAGGCCCTGCGCGGGCGTTCACACAGTATGGCCCAGGCAGGACTGGAGCAGGAGCCCAGGCCACCTGACCACAGCCTTGCCCACTGGCCACTTTCTCACGACCTGTAGTTGCCTTCCTACCACCACCACCACCAGCACCAGCGCCCCACTAGGCTGTGTCAGAAAAGAGCCAGAACCGGACTTACTAGAGGCTGCCCCATTTTCCCCTGCACCTGCTATTTCTTGGAAGGTGGCCCAGCAGGGAGCCTGGGGATGGCACCAGGTGTCCAGGATTCCCTATCTCACAGGCCCTGATGGCCTGGCCTTGCCTGAGTAACTACACATGCCCCATCTCCCGACAGGGACCAGTAGGCCCTTCACCTTGGAAACTGAGACCCGGACTACCGATGTGCAGTCTCCTTAACACACACAGGACTGTGTTTCATTCTCACAACTACCATTTGAGATGGGTACTAATGTTCCACTTTACAGACCGGATCAGAGTCGGATTTAGAGACAAGGAGTCACTTGCCCAGGTTCACACAGCCTGTCAGGAGGTCAAGATTCAAACCCATGCCTGTCAGTCTGTTGCTTGACATATCGGGGTGTGGGGACGGTGGTGGAGAGGGTGCGGACGCTGGCTGGGAGCAAAATGGCTGGGGCGGTGAGGTTGAAGGCAGATGCGGAAGCCAAATCATGAAACCAAGGATGCATTTTATTTCAATGAGAATCTGGGAAGTCAGCTAGGGATGTGAGGTGAGCCTCAAAAAATCAAAATGAAGGAGATGGGTAGAAGGGAACAGGCATTTCAGGAGGAAGAAACAGCTTGGGCAAAGGCCAGGAGGTGTGACGGAGTATGTCTGCAAGCCCAAGCAGCGTCAGAGCAAGGCTGGGGCTCAGAGTTAGCGGAGAGGGGAGAGGAGGCAAGGCCGGAAAGGTCTTGAACAAAGGCCTTGAACGCCAAGCAAAACAGAGGAACGCGATCTTGGGAGTCACGGGAGGTTTTCGAGAAGAAACTCCTATCTGGAGACCCCCCCCCCGCTGCGCGGAATTGCCACCCCTTTGCTCACGCCGTGCACCCTATCCAACCGCACTGCTGCGAAACTTTTGAATCGTCTATAGTAATTCTCTATAGTTTTGCCTTCACCGTGAGCCTACTAGTCTCCGTGAGTTTCCTTCGGTCGTTCCCGAAGAGGTGCCCCTACACCCATCTCTAGCCCGAAGCAAGACCTACGCCAAATCCCCGCGCGTCCCGCGGCTGCGCACGCACCCGCCATCACCGGGACGTGACTCGTGGAACGTCCACTCCCGGCGGCGGGGGCGGTGGGGCGCCGGGGCTGGGGGGGCGGCGGAGCTGGGGGGGGGGGGCAGGGAGGTGCGCCCTCAGTGCGTGCAGTTTCTGGGGCTGTCGCCGTCCGGGCTCAGAGCTGGGGCCTGGTGCTCTCGGGGCCGCAGTCTGAGAAGTTTCCGCTGGTTTCAGAAGTTTCCTAAAGCGTCTGAGGGCTTTTCTCTGTTGGCGTACCCATTCAGGCACTTACATAGCCACCTATTCATCCTTCAGGGGTCCTCGACGCCCTCCACGCACCTAATTAAGTGACGGACGCAGTAGCCAAGGCGACCGCCTGATTGACAGGCATGAACGCGAACCAACTTCCGGAAGCTACCGTCTGGGCCCGCCCAGCGCGTGGCCCGTGACCCAATGAAAGAACAGGAAACGCCAAAGGGGGCGGTGACGGGGCAGCCTAGGTTGTGGCGGTTCCCCGGTGGTTGCGCGTTTAGGGCTGAGGCGTTTTCGAGCATTTAGACAATGCCGTGACGCAGCACAGCGACAGCGTTGACAGCGTGAGCGCACCCCTGTGGAGGGAGCCCTTCGGTCGCGGAGGTGGCACGACAAGAAGGCAGGTTGCTATTTGAGGGTGCTCCCTTGGAGCGCCTCAGTGAGTGGGGGAGGGGCGGCGGACGCCGAGCGGTCCCCATCTGCGCTTGCGCCCGGCACCCCTGGTGACCCGGCCTACACGCGCGCGCATGCTTGCTGCGCGCAGGGCCGCGGTGGCCGGCGGCACTGCGCGTGCGCGCTGAGAAGCCCGCTGAGGAGCGGCGCTGGCGGACGTCGGGCGGACGGCCCGTGACGTCGTGAGGAGCGCTTTAAAGTGCGGGCTGGGCCGGGCGTCCGAGGGTCTGGCTGGGAGTCGGGTCGGTTCTCCGCAGCGGCCCTCCGCGGCATGAGGCGCTGCCGGCGCCCTTGCTCCTTGGGACGTGGAGGAGGTGGAGGAGGAGGAAGCCCCGTTGCCGCCACCGCTGCATGACCCTCCGCCCCTGAGGCCCGACCCCGCGCCCGGCCCCTTGACGCCCACCGCCGGGTCCTCCGGCCTCGCATGGGGGCCTGGCGCTGAGGAACCCCTTTCCTCCGGGGGCGTCGGGGCGCGTCCTCCGAGAGCCATGCCCGGCCGCCCCTCCCGCCCCGGCGGACCCTAGAGCAGCGTCGCGGGGGCCATGGCGGCCGCCAGCGGTTACACGGACCTGCGTGAGAAGCTCAAGTCCATGACGTCCCGGGACAACTATAAGGCGGGCAGCCGGGAGGCAGCGGCCGCCGCCGCCGCCGCCGTGGCCGCCGCTGCCGCCGCCGCCGCCGCGGCCGAGCCTTACCCGGTGTCCGGGGCCAAGCGCAAATACCAGGAGGACTCGGACCCCGAGCGCAGCGACTACGAGGAGCAGCAGCTGCAGAAGGAGGAGGAGGCGCGCAAGGTGAAGAGCGGCATTCGCCAGATGCGCCTCTTCAGCCAGGACGAGTGCGCCAAGATCGAGGCCCGCATCGACGAGGTGGTGTCCCGCGCCGAGAAGGGCCTGTACAACGAGCACACGGTGGACCGCGCCCCGCTGCGCAACAAGTACTTCTTCGGCGAGGGCTACACGTACGGCGCCCAGCTGCAGAAGCGCGGGCCCGGCCAGGAGCGCCTCTACCCGCCGGGCGATGTGGACGAGATCCCCGAGTGGGTGCACCAGCTGGTGATCCAGAAGCTGGTGGAGCACCGCGTCATCCCCGAGGGCTTCGTCAACAGCGCCGTCATCAACGACTATCAGCCCGGCGGCTGCATTGTGTCTCACGTGGACCCCATCCACATCTTCGAGCGCCCCATCGTGTCCGTGTCCTTCTTTAGCGACTCTGCGCTCTGCTTCGGCTGCAAGTTCCAGTTCAAGCCTATCCGAGTGTCGGAACCTGTGCTTTCTCTGCCGGTGCGCAGGGGAAGCGTGACTGTGCTCAGGTAACCCACCTGGGAGGAGGGGGCGGCCCTGCATCCTGCTGCCTTAGCTGCCCACCCTCACCCAGGAGGCAGCAGCAAATGGCCCGCACTTTACAGTCTGACCCATTCTTCTGCTTTTTGGGGTGAAGAGGGTGAGGAGGAAAGGGGTCTGCGTTTCAAACCGCTAGTAAGAAAGCAGGGAGGGGTCAGGGAACCAATCAGAATTTTGTATCCGGAGGGCAGGTTTGGAGTGATCGCACACTTGATCAAGAATTAATACAAAGGCATATTTCTAGAAGGCTAGGATTTTAGGAGTGTCTTTCTATGTGTGATTTTTAGCAAGTCCCTTTTCCTTTCTGGGCCTCTGTTTTCAAATCTGTTTTTAAGAAAATGAGTTGAATTTCTATTTAAAAGTTTTTCCAACTCTGCCATTCTGTTGTTTTTGTTTTTGTTTTTGTTTTTTTTTAAACAGAGGAAACGTTTAAGGATTCCTTAACAGAAAAAACAGAGGAACGTTCTCAAAAGTGTTGAACTGGTACACGTTCTCTATTTCCAATATGGGGAGTGACTTCCCTGGAGTTGAACAGATTAGTGGTTGGGGCATAAATAGAGTGCAGCAAGCAGACTGAAAATTCCGCCCCCGTCGGCTGCAGAAGAGCCCGTTGGCCTTTTGTAAGAATGTGTTACCTGCTACCGGGGCCATGTGAAACAAAAGTGGATCTCTCTACCTGGTATTTGGCCTTATAGTTGTGTCAGACACAGAACTTAGGTTCTTGGCCTGTTTTGGGCCCCAGATCCTGCTGAGAATTACGTAGTCTGGCCCCCCAAAATGATTGCCTGCTGGGACACCTTTGTTGTTTATATGAAGCAGAAGATATTTTTTGAAGCAGGGCCCTTCCAGCCTTAAAACGAGTAATCTAGCATGGTACTTCAGTAATCCCCAAAACCTCTTAGGGGATCGAGACTGCAGCTGCTCAAAGCAGCTTGGTTGACCACTGAATTCTAGTACAGGATCAGGACACACCAAATTTTTGTGAGCAGCTTAACCTTTGAAGTCAGTGCTATAGGCCCTGGTCATGGGGAGAAGCAGGTCTTTGGAGACCTCTTAACGTGAGGCAGGTCATCTATCTCATTTCAGTTGAACAGCTGAGGCTGCTTCTCTATCTGGGGGTGGCAGCGGAGCTTTGCGATACTCAAGGTCTTCGATGGGAAAGTTTGGGAAATCAGTGGTAGCAGAAACACTACTCTGGCTTCCTTAGGCATCTGAAACTTAGAGGGCCATTTATCTGTCAGGTGCCCCTTTGTCATTTGAGCTTCCAAGCTTGTCCTCAGATCTAAGTGGCGCTCCCAGATTGATGTCTTAGCAGAGCCTTTTAAGATGGGATTTCCAGAGCAGACCTTCACAAGTGGCTTGCTGTGTAGGGCAGTTTGGTGTCTGACTTCATAGAATGGCTCTTGATGCTAAAAGGACCTCACATAAAGGCCATTTAGTCTCTTAAGGGGATATTAATTTTCTGCATAGTCATGGATCCTCAAGGAGGTCTAGCGGTGGTTGGGTATGTAATGGGGAGATCATAAGAGGCGGTTTGTGACTGAGACCTTCCCCCCCTACCCTCCCCGCACATGCACACCCTTGTATTGAAGAGCAGAAGTTTCAAGTTCTTAAAATGCAGGTCTGTTAGTGATCAGCAGGATTGCATCATCAGGAAAATTCTCTTCATCTTTTCCTTGGAATAGTAAAGTCCTAAAGCTTTCCCAGTCCCTTCCTGGATTCTGACTTGGCTGTGGAGTTAATGTGGGAGGTTCAGTCATGTCCTGAAAAGTGCTGCCCCAGGCTTTGAATCCAGCTCAGCTCTCATTTGCTTTTGGATCTTGTGGGCGTTTTCTGAGCTGGTTTTCCCATCTGTAAAGTGGGGCTAATGCCAGCTTCCAAAGCCTATGTGGTGATCTGGTGTTTCATACAGAGCCTGGCACAGGGTAGACACTTAAATGGGTGTTTGCTTTCACATACAACCATGTAATGATTCCTTGCTCCCTTCTTGGGGGAAGGGGCTAGAGATTTGGTGGACCCTATCACAGGGCTCTTCTCTTCATGGAGTGCACAGCTTAATGGAAGCCCAGGAAGGTAGCTGCAGAAGTACTTTGAAGGTGGGAGGGCAGAGAACCTTTTAAGCCATTTTGTAGTGTTAGAAGTTTTCAGAAGCAGAAAGATAGAACTTGAGGGCAGTAAGGCACTAAGGTGACTAGAAGTTAACCAAGCAAAGAAGCAGGGAGAGCTTGGCATCTTTGGTGGCAGTACCAGAAGGTGGCCATCAGTAAGATGGGGGGCAGGTGGATGCTGACTTGAGGCTGATGGAATTTGTCTTTAGTCCTCAGATTCAACCAGGACCTGAAGTAGAGATTCTGGTGAGGCATGCCATGGGAAAGCTGTAGGTCAGATCTTCTCAGTAGCAGTACTGTTCGCATTTTGGACTGGCCGAGTCTTTGTTTTGTGGGGGCTCTCCTGTGCATTGTAGAATGTTTAGCAGCATTCCTGGTCTTTGTCCACTAAATACCAGCATCACCTTCATGATGACCACAGATGTCCCAGGGCGGGGTGGCAAAATCATCCCAGTTGAGAGCCTCTGCTTCAGGGTTCTGGATGCCCTGCTAATTTTAATCTTCCAGCACCTGCTCACTTAACACTCTAGTTTACTTGGTATGCAGGTGGGTGAACACCTGTCTGTTAGTGATTCTCTTTAAATGCTGCTTGGTCTCTTCCCCAAACTGGTAAGAGGGGATGCTTTCTGTCACTTTCTGGTATGCATCCCAGCCCAGAGTGATGAGCCCTAAGTCTTGCAGATTGGAAGGGAGGGACTGATGAAAATAGTGGTTCTCTGTAGGTAGAGCGGGGTTCTAGTAATTCTCCTCACAGACATTGGTTGTTGGTGGCAGTGGAGTCTGCACTCGTCCAAGGCAACATGGCAGGGATACAGTTTTATATTTAATAGTTGTCGGTGTAGATGTTAGCGTGTGACAAACATTGACTCAGCAGTGTCCAAATGTGGACATTTAGAGCAAGGCCTCACAGACCCTTCTGGAAGTGCTTCAAACTTCTTTCCAAGCCCAGTTGTTTTTTGTTTGCTTGTTTTGTGACCTTTCCATGTTGGGCCTAGTTGGGTCACCTCTTAGTGCTATTCTCTGGGGACTTAAGTATCTTTTTATCTTTTTTTCATATCACCTTTTCTTGTGTTCCTTCTCCTGTTCTCTATAGGGTGAATGGGCAGATTAAAACAGATTTCAGTTGGATTAATTAGAATAATTTCCTCAAGCCTAATTGCTTGCTTGCTGCTACTTTTAATCACTATTGCATGGTCTGTGGTTGTGGTGGTCACATGCCTAGAGACCTAGGCCTTAGCCACCTGCCTGGAAATGACTGTTACCATCCAACCATGGCACATGCAGAGGTGAGCAAAGCCTGTGACTTCCAGGTAATAACTGATATCGGGTGGAGTGGGCACCCCTGTCCGTTCTGGGCCAAGGGCTGATGTTGTTCAGCTGTTTGAAAGCAGAATTTAGCTTTCTGGCTTAAAATAGTTGGGAAAGTAGGGCAGATAGGTCCTGGGCCACATCTCTTGTGTGCGATCTTCTGATTCCACAGGAGGGGGAGGAACCTTAGGATGAAGTCAGGGCTGTGCATTCCCAGGAGGATCCCTGGGCCGGGGGGTTGACTGGCCTTCGTTCTGCCAAGCCTAACAAGAAGGCAGAAGGCAGCAAAGGAAAGGAAGCTAGCAGGTGAACCATGGGCTTAATCATGAAACTCAGAGCAAGCATAAAGTAAATAGGCCGTAAAAATTTCAGGGCTAGCTGGCCATTTTCTGGCCTGGGCAATCAGTGTGCATCCATCGCTGTGGTATGGTGCTAGCTGTCTGGGGGCATGGGCTCATCTTTGGAGATTTCTTCTTTGGGGATGGTGGGTATGTGAATGTCATTTGTTGAGGCCAGTGCGGCCCTCAGGGCAGATTGGACCTTGTGATCAGAAAACGCAGATGGGCTTTTCTCTCTACTCCTCATTACCTACTTCCTCCCCCCAACCAAAAAACCAAAAATCAGTATAGCATAGATACTGAAATCAGAGTTGGATTTAGAGTTCCAGTGTCCCCACTTTAGCTGTTTGACGTTTGGTAAGTTTCTTAACCTCTCTGGGCCTTAGTTTTCCTCTGCAAAATGGGGCTGTTGATGCCATAGAGTTGTTACCGAAGATTGAATTTCTTCCTACATTATCGAATGCTTGAAGTTTAGGTAAAGTGTCTCTGGAGACGAGATGCTTTCTGTGCTCAGGTACTATCTATTTATACCTTGATGTGTAGAGAATTGGGATCTGAAGCAGGCCAACCTTCCTTATGTATCAGAAAGTCCTAGGACTTCTCATAAAGTTAGGTTATATGTCTTTTTAGAAGTTTGGGTCTGGTTATAATGAGTGTGAGCTCATAATCCCACACCTGTGCCCATATGGCTGGCATGCTGTCCCCAAAAACCTAAGTTTCTTAGTCCTGCAAGCCTATCAGTGGCATGACCTCTGGGGGCTGCCCAGAGCAGGTAGCTGTAGTTAGAGGGAGGCAGTCACTAGGCAGTCCTGGTGATGTTGGCCAGTCCCTCCATCTCTGGTTCTGTTCTGTCCTGGGCAGGGCACAGAGTAGATGGGCATTGGTGGCCATCTTGGAAATGTGCCTTAACAACCAAAACTTAACAGTCTCCAAAACTGTCTCCTAGAAGAGAGGTGTACAGTCCTGCACAGTCCCTTAGAGTTTTTCAGACTCCTCATTTAACCTCCATCTAATCTTCTAAGGAAGGATCTCCTGTGAGATCTGTTTTTTAGATGTAGAAACTGAGAATAGTTGAGCTTAACATACATTTTATTTAGGGACAACTGAGTGCAGAGATAAATAAGACCTTTGCAGCGCTTTGTCTTGTAGAGAAAACACAATTTCCATGAGGCCAAACATAGTAGAGAGGTGTAGGTGGATGGTGTGGGGGGAACTCAGTCTGGGAGATTTGAGGAAGGCTTCCTGGGGCGGGGGATGGGGGCGACTCTCAAGAATTCCTGTAAGGCATAGTGCTAGTGGGTGGCAGAGCCAGGTTCTGTCACTCTTGATGCTCGTGGCATGTGGTCACTGCCACGTGGGGTGGGGAGATCTTGAAAGGGCTCAGGAGGGAGCAGGAGGCTGACCAGCATGAAGTATTTCCTCTTCTCCCTTCCCTGTGAAAACAAAAGAGCAGGAGGCACTGGAACTTTTCTTCATGCCAAGGGTAGGGCTGGACCCAGAGCATATTAAGTTTCAAGCTGGCAGATTGGGACTTTCAGACAGTTTCTCTTGTAGGTTCCTTAGCAGTGAATAATCTTCTGTGGTCTTTGTTGGACACTTTCTGCTGAAGTTTAACCAGAAGAGCTTCTCTTGGCCAGGACTTAGAGCCTCCTGCTCCCAGAGGAGCCTGAGGTGCTGAGGATGGGTCAGTGGGCTATGTCACAGCTGCCAGGAAGTTCTAGAAGACCGGTGCTAATGAGCCATTCAGGTGCGTTCAGTGCCATGGTCATTTCTGGGGGCCTGTATAGTCCTCCTTCCATACTAGTTCCTCTGAGGCCTGAACCCAGTGGCAGGATTCTGGCATGGCTATTTCTTCATCCTGGAGCCCTTTGGGAGGTTGGGGGCAGTTAAGGTGTGACAAACGTCTGGCTTTGCTCCTTTTGCGTTAAGGGAAATGGTTCTTTGTTGAAGATGGGAGGTGAGGACCCCAGGTGCCTATAGCCACGTCAAATGGACTGATACTTGTTAACAGTAGGTTGCCTGTGGCCAGTACTGTAGGCTCAGGCCTTAGAAATGTGCCTTGAGGGCAGCTGGGTGACTCAGTCGATTGATTGAGTGTCCGACTCTTGATTTCAGCTCAGGTCATGATCTCACAGTTCCGGGAGTTCAAGCCCCATGTTGGGCTCTGCATTGACAGTGCAGAACCTGCTCCATATTCATTCATTCATTCATTCATTCATTCGTTCATTCATTCATTCGTTCATTCATTCATTCTGTAAATAAACAAACAAACTTAAAAAAAAAATGTGCCTTGGATTACCTTTGGAGAATTGGAGTTAGTTCTTTCTGGGGATGTCCTGTGTTTATACAGACCAGTCTTGCAGCCCACAGTTGCATTCTTCCAATGTGGAGTGACAGGAGCCTAGGACAAGCTCTGGAACTCCTAGCCCTGGAATGGGACCCATGAGGCCTCTTCTGCTGGTATATCCCTGCAAAAGGAACCCAGATCACATTTCCTTGGTAGGTGCTGAGCCCAAGTCTCTAGCTTGCCCCAGGGTGGTCCAGGGCCCTCTGTCTTGGGTCGCGTGCTTGGTAAATGGGAGTGCAGTGCCAGGCACACTGCATTATCCAACTTAATTCTCACAGCAGCCCTACAGCTTCCAGGGGTGCCAACCACGTGGTCCTAGAACTCTAATTCTGCCTGGAAGGGAATTCTAATTCTGTCCACCCCTTTAAAATCTTGTTATTGTTGGGGCACCTAGGTGGCTCAGTTGGTTAAGCAGTCAATTCTTGATTTCAGCTCAGGTCCTGATCCCACAGTCATGAGATCGAACCCCACAACGGGTTCTGTGCTGAAGTTGGAGCCTGCTTGGAATTCTCTCTCTCCTTCTGTTCCTCTTCCCCTCTCCTTGCTTGCACACACTCTCTTTCTCCCAAAAAATTAAAAAAAAAATAAATCTTGTTATTAGCAGTCATAAAAGAATACCTAAGTGTTAAAGCATAACAAAGTGAACACCCGAAACCTGCTGTCCTTATTACAGATGAAGAAACAGGTTTAGGCCCAGCAAGTGACTTCACTAAGGTCACAAAGCCTAGAAGGTGACAAAACTCAGGTTTTAACTCGGGTCTCTTCAGCTCCTCCCTGTGGCATTTCTGTAGGCCTACAGATATTAATAGGTGTTATTTGAGAGAAGGTTCTTGGTCAGTGCTCAGTTAAACAAAGTCAGCAGATTCTTTTGCTGTAGTAATTCTCAGATTCTTTAACATACTAAACTCTTCAATATTTTTCAAACTGATTTGACTGTGGATGTTTGTCCATAGTCTCTCCTAGGACTGGTGTTCACAAAAAAAAACCCCGTCAAAACCTCTGGCCTAGGAGGAGCTTGGAGGGGAAATATTTAAGATAAAGATTCTGTGTCTCTTCCCAGCATGGCCTCAAATCAGAGGGCTTTCCCTCTTCTTTTTTTTTTTTTTTTTTTTTTTTTTGTCTTCTAGTTCTTGCCCACATTGCGGCAGTCTGGCCATTTTGAGGAGTTCTTTCCTGGCCTGCAGTGTTTCTGACAGCTATACAGGTGTCTTTATAGCTGCCCTTAAGAGAGCTGGTTACAACCATGGAGAGGAAAATTTGTGGTCTGGGGGGCCCAGGGGGATGCTGAGCAAGAGCAGGCTAAGAAGGTGTTCACCTCCCACTAGGCCTGTGCCTGAGCATGTGTCTGGCTGTGTAGAGCTGCCTCAGCTCGGCAGACGAACTTGGGGTGGGAGTGCCTCTGGGTGAGGGCATGTGAGGAGGCTCAGGATGCTGAGTTTGCTTCCAGGGTTTCAAATCGGAAAGATGTTAGCTGTGAAGAGGACAGTCATCTACCCACATTCATTGGTCTAAGCAGTTTTAAAAATTGTGTAACTTGGTGAAAATAAATAGATATTTGAGTGTGATGGGAATTCTTAAAATATCCCAAACACAGCTGTCTTCAAGATTTTGGATCCCCCCAAATGGAGGTTTTTGAAAGCTTGTTTTCAAGTACACAAATTCTCTTTTTGAACATTGCAGCCTTAGTTCTCTTTGGTGACTCAGGGCTGTCAGTGTCTTCCTTGGCTTCCTCTTCATGCCTAAAGGTAGGGGGAAGGGAGGGAAGAAGCGGAGGAGATGCACTTTGTCTTTTCACCAAGGTCTGGCCTGAGTCACTCTCACTGCTTCCGAAGTGACTAAAGGTGTACCGTCTTGGGGGTCCTTTAAAAGAAGGACTCCTGGCTTGTGTGGGGAGATTCCTGCTTTGGTGTCTGCCTCAAAGCCTGCCTTTGCCTCATCCTAGGTTTTGTTCTTGAGTGGATCATGCTAGAGCCTATGAGGTTATTTCCCTTTCCATGTAGATCCTTGAACCTCTCAAAATAACAGGGTAGAGATGTCTATTAAGACCTGGACCATATTTCTGTCTCTTTACCCTGTAGGAACTTTGGTTGTCTGTTCACTTTCCAAGCTCATATGCTCTGTGTTTATTTTCAGTGGATATGCTGCTGATGAAATCACTCACTGCATACGGCCTCAGGACATCAAGGAGCGCAGAGCGGTCATCATCCTCAGGAAGTAAGTGTCCCGTTGTCTGGCACCTGCAGGCCTGTCTGGAGATGTAGGTCTGGTTTCCCTTAGAACTTGGCTCCTCTTTATCAGTAGCATGGCAGCATGAAGCCTGGGAGAGGAAAAGGCTATAAGGTTTCATACTTTTTTAATTCCGTGAGGGAAAAGCTGTTTTGGTTTTTTTCATTGGAAAATTAAGCTCTGTGGCTGCTTAACTTGGGAGTCGGGGATTGAGCAAAAGCACATGCTCCCAGTGTTTATAGGCATAGTCTTATTTGGGGACCCCTCTTCCAGACCTTCCCTCCGCCTCTTTTTTCCCCATCTCCTTGGTTCTGATTTGTCACATGTGCTCTTGCTGGTTATTTTTAGACTGCGCCTTAGCAGCCTGATTTAAAAATGCCTGGGTTTTCACTTCTAGGAGGAGCAGGGAGTGAGAAGAGAAAACAAAGGTGGGGCATTAGGCTGTAGTGTTCAGCCTTCACGTAGCTTGTGACTGTCCCTCCTCTCTGGCCAGGGAGTCAGGGATGTACTGACCTGGCCTCTTCAGTGCTTCTTTTTCTCTGCTCGTGGGGTATGTGAATGGACTGAGCTAAGCAGATGCTGGGTCAAGACCAGTCTGTCTTTAGAGCGGGGTCCTGATAGGCTAGATGATTGTCCAGGGTTGTACAGACATCAGTGAGGAAAGCAGAACCAATGCTTGGACCCCCCCCTGCCCCCCACGGCTGGAACACGATGTCTTATAGCTTACTGTCTTTTTTTTAAGTACAATTTTTTAGAATAGCTTTAGATTTACAGAAAATTGTAAAGGTAGCAGAGTCTCTTTGCGTTCCTCATACTACTGTTTCTGTCGTTACCATCTTACATTAGTACGATATGTTCATTGCAGTCAAAAAAGCAGTATTGATACTTTAATAAAATCCTACTTTATTCAGATTTCCTTAGTTTTTTCGTAGTATAACTTTTCTGTTCCAGGGTGCCACATTACGTTTAGTTGTCATGTCACCTTAGGCTCCTCTGGGCTATGACTGTTTCTTAAACTTATTCGTGATAACAGACTGGCCAGGTATTTTGTAGAATATCTCTCAATTAGAATTTAACCATTTTCTCATGGTTAGATTGGGGTTAGGGTTTTGGGGGAGGGAATCTACAGAGGTAAAGCCCCGTTCTCTTCATGTTCTATCGAGGGCATAGGACTTAATCGCTGTTGATGTTGACCTCGCACATCTGGCTGAGGCTGTGTTCGCCAGTTCTCTGCACTCTAAAGTCAGTATTTCCCCTGTCTCAGGAGGGAAGTCGCCACCTGCAGCCCATGAATAAGGAGTGAGGAGTTAGCTCCACCTCCCTTGGGGGGGAATCGCTACACAAGTTATTTGGAATTCTTCTGCAGGAAGATTTTGTTTCTTCTCTCTCATTTGTATATTTCTTTTTCTTTATTCGTTTACTTATACCCATATGGATTTACGGGTATTTGTTTTATGCTCAGATTACTCCAGCTTGGGGCTTTAGGAGTTGTGTTCCTTTTTTTTTTTTTTTTTTTTTTGAGTTTATTTCTTTTGAGAGAGCACACGCACAAGCACGGGAGGGGCAGAGAGAAGGAGAGACAGAATCCCAAGTAGACTCCACGCCATCAGTACAGAGCCTGATGTATGGGTAGAACTCATGAACTCATGACCTGAGCTGAGATAGAGTTGGATGCTTAACCAACTGTGCCCCCCAGGTGCCCCACATTTTGTTTTGTTTTATTTTGTTTTGAACTATGTCTTTACTTTCTGGCTTGCCATCTTTTTGTTTTGTTTTATTTTTATTTTTGAGAGACAGAGCATGCAAGTGGGGGAGGGGCAGAGAGAGAGGGAGACAGAATCCGAAGCAGGCCCCAGGCCCCGAGCTTTTTACGCAGAGCCCAACGCGGGACTCGAACCTCTGAACTGTGGATCTCCCCTGAACTGAAGTTGAATGCTTAACAGACTGAGCCATCTTTTTAACTTCAGTCTATAACTTGAGCATCTTGGCCCTTTGGGTTCAGAACTCCAGAATAATGTGGTGATGAAATCTCTTTGGCATGGCTCTGCCATTTTGTCAAGTCAAAACTGACAAGCCTGTGGTGCCTGCAGAGCACCAGGCACATGTGACAGCTCCAGACATGGATCTGTTTGGGAGCTGGCAGCATCTCCCCTCTAGCCTAAGAATATTCCGGGAATTCATTAGAAAAAGGGTTTTTATCTGCCTTTTTGCTTTCTTTTCCTGTGGTTCCCAGCACAGGCCAAAACCCAGAACACAGAAGTGATGGAGCCCAGAGTGTAGCTCCCTTCTGGCCTCTTCTACACATTCATTTCTTCTTAGGCTGGGACAAGTGATCCACCTAAACCAGGCACTTGGAGAGGAACTCCCAGAGTGATGTAAAACCAGAGCAGCAACTTGCCAGGTGCTCCTCCAAGCCTCATAGTAGCTTATCCCTAGGAAATCTTCACCAGAGGTGCACATGGAAGTAGCCATAGCTGGAGGTCATTCTTCCAGCTGTTTCTTTCCTTTTGAATGATGGCTTCCATGCTTGACTTCCCAGGCTGCCATCCCAGGTTGGCTGAGTCAGATGCGTCTCAGGGGAGCTAGGGAGCCTATGGAGTTAACAGGTCCTCCTGGAAGCTCTTTGGCCTGTGGGGCCCCTGGCAGTGGTCTGACCTTGGAGAATGACTGTTGTGGGTGACTGGTACTCTTTGACCTTTTGACTTGAATGGGCCCAGGAGTCCGCCATAGACTGGGCTAGAGAGCAGAAGCACAGAGCTTTGGTATGAGGGTGCTGGAGAGGAGTGGGACGGTAGCCCCCAGCTCCCCCAGGGCAGCTGAGCTAGAGTAGTGCCCAACTTTAGGGAGCCAACTCAGGTGACCAGATGAGAGGCCCAGGGTAAAATCCTTGTTGGGCTTTTCCTATCCACCCAGCCTAATTTCTTGGAGTTTTCACTTATATTAACGTACTTGCAGTTCTTAGTATGGCCCACGGACTTGCATCCTGGGCTCTTGCAGCAGTCTGATCGCATCTAACATGTTCATCTTATCGTCCTCCTCCTACCCTGCAAATGACCCATGTGCGTATGCTAAAAGTTGGTTAACCTAGCCATCTTTCGAGGCTCAGGTATTAACTGTTTTGACATGCAGGGAGCCTCATACACATACCTGTAGCTCTCTCAGTGCACTTCCCCGCCGCTGTAGACCGTTATAGCCCATATGCTTGCTGTTGTGATTTTCCAAAATCTGCATTCTGTGGGGGTGGGAGATCCCTGTCATCCGGGCCCAGCATTGAGGCCTGGCCCAGAGGAAGTACCAGAGGAGGACAATTCAGGTGAATGAGGAGCAGCTCCAGAGTAGCTATATAGGCTTGTCTTGGAAAAGGACAAGTAGGTGACAAGATGAAAAGGGGAGCATCCTGGCCCTGCTTCTCGGAAGCACGGGGGATGGAGCCAGTCCTGCCTTCTCTTCAGTTTGGATAACAATTGCACAGGCTGTTGTGGGAGAGCCTGGTGGGGGGGCTCTGTCACCAGCTCAGGTGAGTCAGAGCTGGGACAGTCCTTTTAAAGGCCTCATGGTGGGAAATGGGTGGTTGGCCACCAGATGCTTTTTGGTTCAACAAAATGCAGCACCTTTGGGATTGGTGCCAAGTCTTTATGTGAGTGGTACTATCGTTTCTCACGGGGAGGACTGGGAGGCTGGGAGTGACCACCTGAGAGCTTCCACATGAGTGGAATCCATGGGCTGAAGCTTAGTGTTATAGTCTGTTGGGGTCGCAACCATAAATGGCTGAGTAAGGCCTTGAACTTGGGTCTGCTGATATATAATAGGCTGACATTTTGCATGCCATTACACCACAAGCAAAGTAAGCATTGTCTTAAAAGCACAAAGTAGATCTGCTGGGACCCAGCAAAAAAAAAAAAAAAAAAAAAAAAAAAAAAATTTAATTGAAAAATTAAATCCAGCTTAGTGGGATGCGGGGGTGGGTTGGGACAGGATTGGTAGATCTGGCTCCTAAGCTAGAAATTGCTGGGCAGGCAAAAATGGCTAGAAGGCAGGAAGTATAGAGGCTCTCTGTAGTTGAGGGGTAGTGTGGGAAGGAGTTCTTAGATCAACTCTTGATCATCAGGAGATAGCTTGTGGGCCTTCAGGGCTTTCCACTTGGTGGCCAGGGCACCCAGTCCCTTGGTCTACAGAAGGTACCCACAGCTGTCCCAAATCTGCCTACAAGACTTGTATTCCTGCATGGTTCTCCAGTCAATCAGATAAAGTGGCTCAAGACTGTGAATAACCCACTTCTTTGCTTTTGGTCAAGTGAGCTCGGCTCAGAGTGGGTTGAAGCTGGGAAGAACATCTAGAGGTTCATTTGCCAAATGTTAACCAAGGCTGGTGTGTGCCAGTAAGCAGTAGAGTGTGGGGTTTGCATGAGAGAGAGACTGTTTGTAGGAGGTTGATTGAGCTAAACGGTTTATTTGGTCATTCAGGCCAAGGGGTCCAGGGGTCAGGGGGAGACTGTCCCGGAAAACAGAGTGGTCCAAATGTGAGATTCTGTGTGTGTGAGTGGAGGGTGAGAATGGAGGGTTCGTTCTGGGCTTTGTCCCTCTGGGCATGGGGAGGGGTGGCTAGCTCTAGGTTTCCCTGACTAGGCCTGGGACATTGCCCCCACCAAGACCCAAGCCGTGGCTTCTATTTCCATGATTCATGTCCCCTGGTCCAAGGGTTAACCCACTTTCGTTTCCTGGTCCAGTGAGTGTGTGTGTGTCTATGTGTGTATATCCTGCACAAGGAACAGTGGGGAGGGGGGGAAGGGGGTGCTAAGACCACCTGGGCATGAAACTGGCTTAGGCTCCTGGCCTGGCTCTACCCCTTCCTCACTGAATACAGGTTGGTTATCTGAGCTCTGTGTTCTTCTCACCTGTAAATCGGGGCAGCAGTGGTGCTAGAGATGGTTAAATTCAAGAATGCTGTGTCTGCTTCTTCTAGCCCCTTTCTCACCATACTTCCCCTCTGATTTTGATGAAGCAAGGGTAGGGGATGAGGAAGACTGTCTATTCGAAGTAAGGTGTGAGCAGAGGCCCAGAGAGTGGGAGGAAAGGGAAACCTGGAAATACGTCATTCACTGGCCCAGGCTGGGAAAGCAAGCTTGTTGTCTGGCTGTCTTGGTGTCCTAGAGGATGATATCAAGGCTTACCAGGCTTGAGCAAGGGGATTCCTAATCACCCATGATGCTGGCCCCTTTGTCTGTCTGTCATCTGGGGGGCCCTGGCTCCTGGAGCTCTGGGTTGCAAGTATGTGGTGTGACATGTTGGTCATTAGACTGAATGATTTGGAGAGGTCTTTGGGACCTGGTTATCTTGCAGGCCTGGGTATGGAACCCCTTTCTTCAAGATACATGCCTCATGTGCCTTTTAGGCCCTCCTGACCATAGCAGGCTTCTATACCTGTCTCAGAGCTGCTTTGTGGGGAGTGAAGTGTGACGTTGGAGGGAGGTTGCTGGAAGATGGGGGGTGGGTACTGTTGCCAGAGAGACAATGGTACAGGTTGGGGTTGTGTGGGAATCTGATTCTCAGAGGTGCTAGAGCTTAGACCTAGAGGCCCCCGGTCACTTAGTAGACAAGGGGGCACTCAGGCCTGCTGCCTGCCTCTTCACTCCCATGGGAAAGTCCAACTTTGTACAAAGCACAGGGGTGCTTGGCGTGAGGGTGGAGCCAGAAGTTGTGGGATGGTTGGCATCCAGGCCTGAGGTGCAGACTGGTTGCTGTTCTCCCAGAAATGGTGGTCAGCCTGGGCAGCTCTCTGCTCTCTGCCATAGTACAGAGAGCCCACCTGGGCTTCAGAGGCCATAATGGGATGGTAGCTGTGTGACTTAGGCCAGTGATTTGGTCTCTGATTTAGCATTGCTTCCCCATCCCCACAGTGGAAATAATCCTCCTCAGTGGCTTCTCTGGAGTATTCATTCAGTGATTGATAAAGGAATAGGAGGGGAGCTCCTGGGACAGTCAACTCCCTCCTTCCCTTTAGGTCACGTGTTAATGTGTTAACATTAATGCTGTCATCCTCCCTTTGTTTTGGCTTCATCTGTATCTGGACCCAATCCCTGTTTTGTCCTGAGGGCTGTCCCGACACGTGGGTGACCTCACTTACCTGGGGTGCCTTGCTGTAACTGTAACCCCTGGATATCGACTCAGATCTACAAGGCAAGTCTCTATTCCTCTTGCCACCTGAGGAGGCCCAGGCCTAGCCCTTACTGCTAGAATTGGGCTTCCTGACTTCAAGTTTATGGATCTGTTTGCTGAATCCTGAGGGACCTAGGGTGCTTCTTGGAAGTCAGCTGCCTTTAAGAGGGATGTGCTCAGAAATGAAGCTACCAGTGGGCTCTGCATTTGGGATCTTATTCTGTCCTGGCTTCCTGCAGGATGGTAGCTCTTTGGGAGTGGAGGGAGGGCAAGAACTTCTCCAGCTGTTCTGAAACGTACTTGTAACAGCCCCAGGGGATGTGTCAGGAGCACTTTAGGGGCCCAGACACTTTTATGTCCCCAGGTGGGTCCAGGAGGCAAGGTTTTTGGTAGGGTCACCTCTTATTAACCCTTCTTCGAGGGTGCCTCCTGACGGCAGCGGAACTATCATGTACAAGGAACAACTCTCTTCCCCTCCTTCAGGCAGTTAGAAGCAGGGCCGGTCCATGTCCTTGGCCTTTCTAGTCTCATCTGGTCCCACCTGTCTCCCTAGCCTCTCCAGTGGTTCTGCAGCCATGGTGAGAGGCCACCACCACTGTCCCTGGCTGTGCAGACAGGCCGCCCAAGAAGGCAGCTCAGGAAGGGTGGAGGCCCCTCCAGGGATCGGTGTGTGCCAGCTGTGCCTGCGTGGCAGGATGTGCTCGTGTTTTCCAACCTCAGAGGTGTGCAGGCCAGGCTCTCTTTGGTGGCCCTGCTCTTGGTTTCCTTGCCATCCCTCACTTACCTGAGGAAACAACTGCAGGGTGCTAAGCCTTGCCCACCAGAGCTTTGTTGGGGCTTTTTCATCCTGCAGGGGTTTTCCTGTCCTGAGCATGTGCTCCTGGTACCTGAGGGTTCTTAGTGTTGGAATTAGCTCCACAGGGCCAGAGGGGGACTTTACTCCATAAGGCTTCACATGCTTAGAATACTCTAAGCCAAGTTTAATGGCCAGTGTCTCATTTGGTCTGATCTCTGCCACCTGGACCCCTCAGCCGGGAGGGTTGAGGTGGCGGGGGGAGGTGGGGGGAGGCCTGACCTGGTAAAGAAGAGGTCCTTGGGGACTCTGGTGATTTTAATTCCCACCCTCATGTCTGGGTGTTGCCTAGCACCACCTCTTCCTGGTACTCCTCTCAAGAATCTTAGCCTTGAAGGAGGCCACTTGGTTTCTAGAGCCTTAAGAACTGAAAGAGTCCCTAGGGCCAGCTGCATTTCTCCCTCTTTTGCTTAGATGGAGAAGTAGGCCCAGAAAGGGGTGACTACTAGCCTGGATTCTAAGAGGCACCATTAGTGCTGCATCTTCTTCCTTTTGTTTCTAGGTAGGTCCTGCTTCCCTGAGCCTGGAGTGCCCAGAGTGGAGGCTGAGACTGGTGAGCCTGTCAGTACAGATGGACCACTCTGGCTTCCCGGTCCATGAGGCCAAAGCAAAGGGGCAGGGAAAGTAGTCCTGCCTGCCTACCACTTTGGGCCTAAGGGTGTTAGAACGTTGGTTCCCAGCTAGAAGGCGCCCCCTGCTGGCCTCAAGAGAAAGGCCCCTGCCTAGGGTGAAAGCCCTATGGTTCGGGCTTGTCAGGCTGGGTGTCTCACCTGGGCTTAAACCTTTTCCCCATGATTTCCAGGACCTGTGACTCATCACCTTTCCGACCTAGTTTTCCTCATCTATTTACAGCAGGCCAGCCAGTGGGAGTAGGTAGGGGGACCTGTGGGGTTTGGGTACAATTGTTACCAAGAACACCATGTGGCTTAGGCCAGGGCAGCTCTTGGATTTCCCTCCTGCTGTCTTGCCTGCAGTGTTATTGTGAGGATGCTCTGCCCTGACCACAGCACGTTCCTCAGAACCAGGTGACTACGTTGTGCACAGCTGCCTCTGGGAATGGTGCCTCAGGGCCTTCTGCCGCATGTGTCCCCATCACTCCCTACCCCAGGCTTCCTCCTGTGCCTTGCTGCCACCAGCCTGACTTGCCAGCCTTCTCTGTATCACCCAAGAAGCTTCAGGGCTTCTTTGAAGTTTCCCAGGCTAGCTTCCTCCTAGCCTGGCTTCGTAAAGGACTCAGATCACTGCCCTGGACTACCTCTCTGCCCACCTTCTCCATCTCCTTCTTCCCCATATCTCTCTTCCTCATCTCTCTCCCCCATCACTGTCTTCCCCATCCATACGTGCATGTTCTCCTTGTATTGGACAGTGTGTTTCTTGAAACTCACACTCTGTGCTAGGTGGGGACTTTGCCTTCAAAAACCCCCTGGCCTTGGATTGGTCAGCATCCTGTAACCAGCAAAAGCTGCCAGGTGGCTGTGGTAGGACCAGAGCCAAGTGTGTGAATGTTAAGTTGGGCCTGGGCTCTGTTGGCTCTGCCACAGTCTTAGTGTTCCTGTGTGAGGGTGTAGGAGAGTCTCTTTTTCCTTCCATAGGCTCAGACCAGAGGAACTTTCCTTCCTGTCTTGGTATTTCCGGGAAGGATGAAGACATCTGCTAGAGTATTTTAGGGTCCTCAGTACTCTGGCAGGTGGAGTAGATGCCCCTAGAGAACCCTCTGGGCCTGAGTAGGGTGAGCGGGGCTGCCTTGTCCAGCTGAGAGAGAGCCCTGGATCTTTCCCCTGGGGCAGCAGATCCCTATCATTAGAGGTTTCCACATAAAAGTGTTCCTGTCCTATTCCTAAGCCTGAACTTAAGATGGAGGGTCTTTGCAAATCAGCCAGACCTAGTTGAACCACGAGGAGACAGAGGCACGGAGTAGAGACTGCTGCCCCCCCCCCCCCCCCGCCCCTCTGGCCAGAGAGAGAATTGGTTTGATGGGGCCCATACCCTCCCCAGAGGCCCACTGATAACCCCATGTGTGTTTCCTTTGCAGGACGAGATTAGACGCACCCCGGTTGGAAACAAAGTCCCTGAGCAGCTCCGTGTTACCACCCAGCTATGCTTCAGATCGTCTATCAGGAAATAACAGAGACCTTGCTCTGAAGCCTAAGCGGTCCCATCGCAAGGCAGACCCCGATGCTGCCCACAGGTACTCAGCCTAAAACCTTCCACAAAGGCCAGCAAAGCAGCCCCCTGGCCTGGCTGCAGAGTGAGATGGGTGGGGAAGCCTGGGTCAGCTGCTTAGGAGTCTGGCATTGTTCACCTTTCTGAGATTTATGTCTGCCTCCTCTAGGTCAGTGGCATTGGTGGCATTCCCACCTAACCTGTGACCAACTACGTGTACCCCACAGAGAGAAGGGATTGGGCCGAGATTCTGAGAAGTGGGAATGCTTCGTGGCCTTCCCATGACTTCCCTTATTCAGTCTGCCCAAATGCTTTTGTGGTTATATTTAAATGTTAGAAGGAAAGCTTGGGACTTGAAAGATAGTAGACCAGGGACAGGGACCCATTTCAGAACGATTCAGGAAGGTTTCTGGGGAAGTGTTTGAGATGAGAAGAATGAGAAAACCGTGTGCAAAGGCCGGTCTAGACCAGAAGTACTGGGCTAAAACGGTGAGGCAGAAGGAGCTTGTTGGTTTCAGGGCCCAGTGGAGTCGGTGAGCAGAGTAGGGGTGGGCAGGAGCTACGTGGTGATGCAAACGGGGACTGAGAAGTGGAGGTGATGGCAGGACTGTGCAGGGTCTAAGAGGCTGTGGTAGGGAAGGCCGCCACCTCTCTGGCGTCTGGCGTCTCAGCCATGGTGGTGTCCTACGGGGTGATTGAAAGGTGTTTCAAAGACTAGGTGTGGCCACTGCATTTCTTGGGCACGGAGACGATGCCAGTACTGCCCCTCACACAGAACCACCCAGCTGGGTGAGCCGTCCCACAGATGGTGAGGGCTGCACCCAGACACGGAGGTGGGTGTGAGGTAACGCTCGCATCCACCCCTTTCCTCGCAGGCCTCGGATCCTGGAAATGGACAAGGAAGAGAACCGGCGCTCGGTGCTGCTGCCCACACACCGTCGGAGGAGTAGCTTCAGCTCTGAGAACTACTGGCGCAAGTCCTATGAGTCTGGGGAGGACTGCTCGGAGGCAGCAGGCAGCCCCGCCCGAAAGGTGAAGATGCGGAGGCACTGAAGCCTGCCGCGCCCTCCTGGGAACTCTGGTTGATCCTCACGTAGCTGCCCTCTCCTTTTGTTTCGTTTCGGTTTTTTGGTTTTTGTTTTTATTTTTCATTTTTTGTTTTTTGATCCTTACATTTTTTTCCTTGGGTTTGCTGCCTGTTAAGGCTGAAGAACAGAATTGGTTGGGACCTGATTCTCATGTTCTTGGTTTTCCTCCAAAATGGAAAGGCTGTTGGCATCTGTAGAGGACAGAAGCTCACGCCGGAGTGGCCAGTAGAGGTGTGAGGAGCAGCTGTCCTCAAGTGGGGCTGTGTCAGGCTGGGTTTATTTAAAAACAACAAAATGTTTTGGTTAAGAAAATTCTTGTTTTGCTTTAAATGTAAATCTTCTCAGTGTTGTAAATGAAATTCAGTCTTCTGCCCCTTCTCCTCCCACTGATGTCTGCGTGCTGGGTTGAGGTCTCGTGCTCCTTGCTGGTTCTGCGGGAGGCCTGCTGTCCTCCCACCTCTCACCCGCTCTCCAGGCCCTGGAAGCTCACGCAAACCCCCTCTTCCTCCTGCGGCAGAGTTGTTCAGAATGACTGGGTGGAGGTTTCAGCAGTCATCTGCCACCCCAGTTATTGGCTGAGACCCCGGGCTTCCTCCACGCCCATTGGCCTGCTCTGCCCACAGGTCCCTGGGCTGCCGAGGGGCTGGCTACAGTGGTCCTGACCTTTCTTGCTGAGGGCACGCCTCTTTGGTGGGTTGCTCCTTTCAAGCATATGCGTGTGATTGTACGGAACAGTTAGACTTCCCATGTCGGGGCAGTTTTAGGAATTGTTTCTAGCTAGAGGGACTGGTGTCCTTCCAAGTCTAGCATTTGGGGTATGGAAAATTGTTGTGGTGTGTGGTAGGGTTTTTGTTTTCTTTTGTTTTTGAGTTTTTATTTTTTCCTTTGGTCTCCTGGCTTTTTCCTAACCCTTTCCATTCTCCTACATTGGCCAGCTTGGGCCTTCTCTCCGTGTCATCCCCATAGGAAGGCGCCCACCCCCCCCCCCCACCCCCCCGTCTGCCTGTAGCATGCATCCAAGGCCAGAGCTCAGGACTGCAGACTGGGTTGGTGCCTCCTCTGCCTCAGGGGCGTGGGAGCTGGGAAGGGGCTTTTAAGAAATAATAAAAGGAAAAAATAAAGTCTTTGGCAGTTTCTACCTACTCAGATCCTCAAAGGCTGCAAGGTTCTGATGATGTAGATTCATTAGGAATGTCTCCTTGCCAGCCAGGGCCAAGCCCCAGGCCTGCTGAGAGCAGAGGCCCTCCCAGTACCCAGGTTGCCACCACCCCAGGGGCCCTGTGCCCTGTCTTACAGAGGCCCAGGCCTGAGGCTGCAGAAATCTGGGGCAGCCACCATCGAGAAGCCCTTCTCAGGGGCCAGAACTCCTTTGCCAGCGTGGATTCAAGTCGGGACTGCATAACTAAAGCAGTTGCAGTTTTATTTTTTTTACAGCTTTTTTCCCAAAAATGATTTGTAGTTGTGTGTGCAGCACTTTGCCCTGATATGTGTGCTCTACAATAAAAACCAAATCTAATATATTTTGAAACAGTTGTCTGATACTGTCATAAGAGAGGACTTGGTGCTTCCTTAATCCCTTTATTTTCTCCTTAACTCTGAACCTGGGCTGGGGAGGCCAGCGTTCATTGCCTACCAGGGAGGGCCCCACAGGAGACAGTAGGGCTGAGGGCTGCAGGTGGTTTTGCCCTCTGCCTGCTGCCCTCTCTCCTACTCCAAGGAGGATGGACCGTGTGTCCAGGTGCCCAGGACGCCGTGGGCCTACAGGAACCAGGATCACACCTTGCTGAGTTCTGAAGCCCTTCCTCCTGGGTGTGATCAGACAGGCTGTGTGCCAATGAAGGAGGGACAACGTGAGCATGGGGAGAGCCTGGCCTTTGTAAAAGGTAGGCAAGTGGTTTTGCTCATTAAACAGTTCTTGGGTTCTTCTGTATTTTGGCCAAGCTCTCCCTGTGGCCGCAACAGTAAGCAAAACGCTTCTGGTCCCTGCTTTCAAGATGTACTACAGAATTGTGGGATACAGATACAGGCATGAGGCTGACGTGTTTAGGTGGACTGGGGTTCGGCCCAGAGGGTTTTTAGTCCTTCCAGATCCCGGTCCTGGCTGCCAGATTCTGGTCAGCTTTAGTCTGGAGTCTCCCTCATGCACTTCCAGTGCCCAAACCAGTCTGGCCAAATTCTTGCAATAGAAACCCGGCAAGTCCCTTAACTGTCCATTTAAGAGAGCAGAAGAGAGAATCTAGAGGGAGCAAGTGACCAGCTAGGGCTTAGTCCTACAAATTGGTGAGAGGATATGAAGAGCAGTGAGGTAGAGCCTCCGTATGGTCTGTGGCTAGTTGGACCTGCAGGGGTAGCCACTGGGCAGGGTGGGCGGGGCCATGGTTGCCCCAGAGAGGAGGCAGTGGAGCTGAGAGGGAGAAGGACTTGCTCAAAGTCCTCCAGACTACGTGGCGAAGCGGGGCATCTTCCACTTTCTGCCCAGGCCCCTGACTCAGGCAAAAAATGGGGGGCTTATGTGGAGGGCTGGGGAGCTGGGACTCCACTGTAACTGTGACAAAACCACACTTGGGCTCTTTCTAGTCCCTGAAGGAAAAAGGCCCTTTGCTGTGCAGGAATGAGGGACAGGAGAAGCTGCAGGAAGGGGCTCTAGCCCTAACAGGTCCTGCTGTATCATTGGCTTCAGTCTCTGCACAGCAGTTCCAAGACACCCTGTCTCTGGACTAAGCTATTTTTCTGAGTAGTCCCCAAGCCCTTGGGGGTCCCCCGTACCTGACTCCCTGAATCTGACTGCCTCCAGCCCCATCTTGCCCATGGTAGGTGCTCTAACAGCATCTGGCACCAGCCCTGCCTTCCTGAGGAGCCCATTCCATTCCCCTAACCCTACTGAACTGGGGGAAATTGAGGCCCAAAGTCTCCTTCATTCATTGAGAACATTTGAGTGTCCTACTATGTGCAAGGTTCTGTGTTGGGTGCTGAGGATACAAGACAGATCTGGTATCTCTCTCTCTCTCTCACACACACACACAGGGCTATTCTAAATTGTGCTGACCTAAAAGAGGTATAGCATAGAAAATACAAATAATAAGATATACAGTACACTATAAGTTCTGCAGAGCCAAGTGTTCTTCACAGAATGCTTTTGTTGATCTTTTTGAATTCTTGTAGCCTACTTGTGGTTGTAATTCAACCATGATATATGGCGAATGGAGTTGTAGCCCATCTGCTGATAGTAGTTTCCCAGGGCTCCTGTAACGAATTACCACAGACTTGGTGGCTAAAACATCAGAAATTTATTTTCTCACAGTTTGAATGTCTGAAAGCCAAAATCCCTGTCACAGGGCTGAGATCACGATTCAAACCATGCTCCTTCTGGTGGAGACTCTAGTCCTTGCGTCTAACAGTTAGTTTCTGGTGGCTGTCGACATTGCCGGATTGTGGCCACAGGACTCCTGCCTCTGCCTCCGTGGTCATGTGGCTGCCCCTTCGTGTGTACCAAATCCCCCTCTGCCTATCCCTCATTAGGACACTAATGACTGGATTTGGGGCCCACCTGGATAATCAAAAATAACCTGTCCACGTAACAATCTTTAGTCACATCTGTGAAGTACAAAAATTTGCAAGTTCCAAGGATTAGGACCCGAAATCTTTGGGGGTCACTGTTCAGCCTGCTATACCACTCTCTTCCCAGTAAGTTTGTCATTAAATTTGATAACGTGGCCTACTGGTTCCTCATCCTTGAACAGATTACATTAATTGGATTGAAATTTCTCAGCCTCAGCACTATTAAAATTTAATCCCCATCATCAATATTTTCTCCATTGATTTCTTAAATCCAGACCTGTGCTCTCCAATACAGCAGCCACTGGACAATTTGTTGAACACTTGAAATGTGGCTGGTTTGAACTGAGATGTACTTTAAGTGTCAAATACACACCAGAATTTGAAGTTAGTATGAAAACAAAGAATGTAAAATAAATCCTGAGTTACTTTATATTAATTACATGTTGAAATGGCAATATTTTGGACATACTGGGTTAAATAAAATACACTTTAATTTCACCTGTTTCCTGTTACTGTTTTAAATCTGGCTACTCATAGATGTGAAATTACATATGTGGTTTGCATTCTCTCCCTATTGGATGGCACTGGTCTAGGAAGTCATCAAATCCAGCCTGATCTGTGGTGTTTGCCAGTTTCCATGGTGTAAACACTCCTGTAGTGGCTGATTGAAAGCTGTCAACATAAAGTCATTGAACGTGGAGTTGTGAAGAGGTGGACAGAAGCACACTATTGCACAGTATCTCCCCCAGACAGACAACAGATGCAAGGAAAAGAAAGTGTAGAGAGATGAGCAGAATGTTGTAAAATAGGAAGTGCTTAGTTCTGGATATTACCTTTGTTTTTAACATGATTTTATATAATTCTCAATAATGACCTTAACAACTGAATCACAAAAATTCCAAAAATTTCATTTTACTTAAAATTGGCTCTTGTGAGTGGCTTCCCAAGGGAGGGTTTTGAGCAGAGGACGTGATCAGACTTAGGATCCCTCAGGCTGCTGTTGTTGAGGACAAGTCGAAATCATTAAGAGATTGGCATTGGCATTAGCAAGAGATTAAGGGGCTCCAAACTGAAGAGCTGTGGCCTACTGGCAGGGTTGAAGCCACTGGGTGGTGTGAGGGGTCCTCCAGCTACGTGTCTGGGTGCTCACCGGTGCAGTTCTCCCTGTGCCCACAATGTGGCAGCAGAATCTAGGTGACAGTGCTTCAGAGTGGAGCAGGGGACAGCTGTCCCTTGGCTTGGATGGGGAGCTAAGGCCCCACAGGCAAGAACTTAGGTTCCTCAGTGCTTCTGCCCTGTTTGGCAGGGTTAATTGGTGTGTGGAGGAGGAGAGACCCAACCCACCAGGGTATGTTCCCATGAACCTTGGCACGTGCCAATGCCCTCTGCTTTGGGCAACTTCCACTGGAGGCTACCTTCTCTGGCCCCCTATCCAGTCTCCTCAGGGCTGCCTCTGGGCTCCCCAGACCCCTGGCTTCCTTCAGCACAGTCCAGAGTGTGCTGTGTGGTCCCAGCACTTCCACTCCAGGCTGGGACACTAGGACCCAACTCCTCCCTCTTCCTGGACTCTCATTGTGAGTGCAGCCCTTTACAAGCTGTGCCAATCTATTCTCACCACAACCTTTAATACCTTACTTGGGGCCTGGGCCCAAATCCAACTCTGCTACGTACTAGCTATGTGACTTTGGGAAAATTACTTAACCTCTCTGATCTTGGTTTCTTCCTTTGTACAATGGACATAGGACTAAATGAACGACTGCAGGGCCTGGCACAGACTAAATGCTCAGTGTTAATAAATGGTAGCAATTAATATTTTCCCCCATTCTGCAGATGAGTAAACCGAGGCCTAGAAAAATGAAGTAGAAGAGGCAGGATTAGAATTTGGGGCCACAGACAGGAATGAAGCACAGATAGGCCTATGACAGTGTCAACCTGGATCATCAAACCTGACAGTCCCTGCAGGGGGCGGGTGCACCTGAATCACCAGGTCCTATGGCCCAGTAGGAGCTGGAAAAAAAAGCACAACTCAGGATCTAGGCTCAGGGGGAGTGTCAGGAGCATCAGGGCTGAGTCCTGTATCCAGACAAGGACCACTGGCTGGAGGTCTAGAGACCAGTCACTTCTCTTTGAGCCCGCATCTTCCCTTGTAAAATGAGGATAGGCTGGGTCTGCTCCACCATTCTTCCTATCTGGCCTTTCTTTCACTGAGGCCCAGCACACTGTTCACCTTCTGGGGACTGAGGGCCCCCACATCCACCGGCCTCTCGCCTATCTAAACCCTAAGAACACCCTGAGAGCCAGCTTCATTCACCATGAAGGATGAGGTGCTCACTCCTCTCCTACCCCTGGGCCCAGACTCCCCAGTGACCTCCCAGTCGACTCCCCACCCGCTTTTCTCCCTCATTTCCTTCCACCCCAGGCCCTGCCCACCCCCAGCCCACACTCCACTCCAGGAATCCTAGGGCTGCCTGGCCCCCGGGGGAAGCAGCCAGGAAGAAGCTGCGTGTGTGGTTTGGGCAGCAGAGGAGGGTCGTGGCCTCGGCCGGGATCTGGGCCAGCTCCTGGAAGGCAGGGCCTGCCTCCCTCAGTCAGGTTTTCCTCCCACCCCCTCGCTGCCCCTACTCTGCCTCCCTTTGGGGCTTTCCCATGTCACCCTTCCCTCCTTCCCTTCTTAGGTAGCCTTGGGCAAGTCACTTCTCTACCCTTAGCTTCCATTTACTGTCTGTAAAGTGGGATCTTCCTTTGTACCTCCCTCCAGCGTGGCTGCAAAGATACAAGCAGATAAAACACAGATATGGCATTTATTGGGGCGTCTGCCTCTGAGGAAGTCCTTGATGCACGCCAGCCTGGCTCGGGGATACCCCTGTTACCCACCCGCTTCTCCACATGCCGTCCACCACCATTTCCTATGAACTTGACTCCTAAACAATGTGGATGATGATTATTTGTGTTTTATATTAAAAAAAATTTTTTTAATGTTTATTTTTGAGAGAGAGAGAGCACAAGCAGGGGAGAGGCAAAGAGAGAAGGAGGCTCTAAGTTGAGCTATCAGCACAGAGCCTGATGAGGGGCTTGAACTCACGACTGCGAGATCATGACCTGAGCCAAAGTCAGACACTCAACCGACTGAGCCACCCAGGTGCCCCATTGTGTTTTATATTTTTAATAAAATATTTCAAACACACTGAAAAATACTTAAGCTAACAGAGAAGCCACAAGAGCACCTACCACACATATTAACATTTTGTCTTAATGGCTTCAGATCTTTTAAAATATGTATGTTTTAATGTGTTAAATACCTACTGTGTGCCAGGCACTGTTATGGGTACTGGGGACACAGCAATGAACAATGGCATTAAAAACCACCAAGACCGTATTAGGGAGCTCATTCTCAAGCTGGGGAGACAATATCCACATAAAGAAATCAAATAGGTAGTGAGTGGGAAGAGGTCATCAGAAGAATCAGGCAGAGAAGGGGATCAGGAGTAAGGGAAATAGGCTTCTTTGAGCAAATATCATTTAAGTTAAAAGTAACTTACTTCTGGCTTGTCTGTGAGGGGTTTGGCTAAGTGAAAACCTGGGGGCAAAGTGTTCCAGGCAAGGAATCAGTAACTGCAAAGGTCCTGAGGCAGAAGCACATCCAGCACATTTGAAGAACAGTGAGGGAGCCAGCGGGTCCTAGGGAGAGTCCTAAAAACAGGTGGCTCACTAGGTATAGAACCTGCCCCATGCTTGACTCCTACTTTGAATCATCTCATTCAGTCCACAGTCTATTTTACAGAGGAGGAAACTGAGGCCCAAGGTGGACAAGTGTCTTACCTGGGGTGATCCAGTTAGCAAGATGTCTTGGGGTTTGAAGCCAGACCGGAGTCTCCTTTTAGAGCTGGGCCAGGGCCCTGGAGTGCCCTAGGAGGAGGCGGGAGAAGGGAGAGGCCACCCCACCCAGGAAATGCCTAGAAGGGAGCAATCCACCCCTGGCCTGAGGTTGACCCGAAGCTGGGAGATCCAAAGGAGGAAACTGCTTTCCCTTCAGTGCTCCCACGAAGGTATGGGGGTGCCTGAGATCATTGAAGATCCTGTGCTCAAGCCCTTGCCTGGGCTCCCCTGAGCCTGTTTCCTGCATCAAGTGATGAGCCTAGTGGCCTGGCCCTATTGCCTTGGGCTATTGTAGTAATCACAGGCCTGTTCCCAACCAGGCTCTTGGGGGAGGGGAGAGACAAAGAGTCATTAGTGCCCCAGACCCTCCCAGCCTGGGATGGTACCTTCTCAGGTGCCATTCATGGGCTGGGCAAGTCTGCCCAAGTCTCGGTTTACCCGTTTGTACTTCCGTGCACCCAGTTAACCCCCTTCAAACTGATCGGATGAGGCCAAGCTGGGCTTGAGTCACCCGAGAAAGGGCTGTTTTAAAATCCACATTCTGGGGGCTCACTCCAGGGGCATTCACATCTGGGGGACCTAGAATCTGCATTGTTAACAAGCATGGGGGTGAGTTCTGACACCACGAACGCCTCCTTGCCATGGGACCCTTCTCTGTCCACCCCCAGGTCTCTCTTCCTGTGAAACTCCTCATGCATTACAGGCAAGCTTGAATTTCCCCCTCCCTCCAGGACACCTCCTTGGGTCAGATGCCACTTCTGGGCTCCCACAGCCCCCGTGCGTCTCCCATCATGGTACAAGGTGGTCACGGTTTCCACTCAGCCCGGTCCCCCACCCCCTGCAATTGTGAGCTGGGGGTGTGGTGGGGAGGCAGGGCTGCTTACTGCCTGATGACTAAGTCCCCTTTCAAAGACAGAAAGATGGAGACTGAGGAGGGCAGGGACTTGCCCAGGGTGATAGAGGGGAAGAGCTCAGATAGCAATTAGCAAGAACTCTGAACTGCATGGCTCTTCCTGTCTGCCTGGAGCTTTCTAAGGGCTTTACAAGTCCTAATTCAATTCATCTCCACAACAAGCCTTTGAGGTAGGTACTAATGGTCTCCACATTTTCACAGGTGAGGAAACGGGCACAGAGAGCTTAAGTAACTGGCTCCAGGCCACACAGCTTGTAAGTGATGATGCCGGGGTTGTAAATTGACAACGCTTCCCATTGTGAGGCTCTCGTTTTGCAAAGGAGGCAACTGGGGCTCAGGGCTTGTCACTCAGCCAGTGGCAGGGTGGCAGGGACCAGAACCCAGGCCTCTGAGTTGCCTGAGCTGCCTGTGTTGGGGGTGGGATGGGCAGTGGCCGGAGGGATCTGACCCTTCTGTCCAGCCAGCTCTGCGCACAGCTCGGGCCAAAGCTCTCCCCTGGCCTTTGCCCATCTATCTTAGCTTCCCCAACTGTAGAGTGGGGAATAGGGCTTCCTCCGCCCTCACCCGTAAGTTGAGAGTATGAAGTCATTTGAAACTAGGAAAGGCTTGGGAATAGTGCCTACCAGAGTAGGTGCTCCTAAGATTTGTTGTTCTGATCACCTCGCTGCTCCCCCACGAGCTCCTCTTCCAGATGCAGCCCCAAGGGCGTGGGCGGGCGGGGAGCGGAGGTGTGGGGTGGGGGGGGGGGGGGGAGACAGCCAGGCCCCTGTTGCTTGGCAGCTACGTCAGGGTCAGAAGTCAGGCTGCTGGGGTTGGGCCCGGGTCCACCTGCCCCACCGGGGCTTCTGGGAACTCCTCCGTTCTGCCCGGCCCTGAGCCCGGGCAGCCTATGATCCTCAGCCTTGGAAGGAAAGGTTCAGCCTTGAGGCCATCGTCCAGATGAGAAAAGGCGGCCTGGGAGGTGGGTGGGGACAGGCCGATTGTCCCTCTGAGAGTGGAGGCGGGGTGCAGCTTTGTTTATACACTGTTCCCTGTGCAGGGGAGGCCCTTCCCCCATCTCGGAACAGCCCACATCCAATCTCAGGATGGTCCCAAATGTCACTTCCTGAGGAAGGGTCTCTTACTTACCTGCCCCTGTCTTTACCCGACGGCCCTCCTAAGGATCCGGTGCTGCCACACGTAGCCTTGGAGTCTGGATGCTGAAGGATGTGTAGGAGTTCCCCAGGGGCCGGGCGCTGAGGAGGGCATTCCTGACTGACCACCCAGCCAGGGTAAAAGCATGGCGGGGGAGGTGTTCTGACCCACTGGGGTACAAAGCGGTGTCCCGTGAAACTGTAAATATAACTTGGCAATCACTAGACCATAGCGTAGATGGGGAAACTGAGGCTGAGGGGGGTCAGGGAATTGCCCCAGTCAGAACTCTCCTGGCTTTCGGGACGGGTCTGCCTCATTACCCGAGTAAGCACGTCGCTCCTCGTTGGAGGAAGGAAAACGCCTCCTCCAAGTTCGGGAACACTGGCCGGCCCCCTCCAAAGCTCGTCCCCAGCCGCCCACGCAGGAGGCCTGGCTCACGGACTACAAGTCCCGGCAGGCCCCACACCGCAGCGCATGCTCGGCGAGAGTACCTTCGCGAGCCCTGCCGAACCCGGGGGCCCAGTCTTCCCCCATTGTCTGGCCCGCAGGGGCGGGGCGGGCGGCGTATGGGCACACCTATTGGTCGGGCAGCACATCGGTTGCGCTCTGCGCCCGCCTCCGTGCAGGCCCCGCCCCGCGCGCCCGCGCCTGGGCCGCCTGGCGCCCCGCCCGCGCCTCAGGACCGGCGGGGCCGCGCGGCGCATCCTGCGGGCGGCGGCGGCGGCGGCGGCGGGCGCGGCGCCGGCAGCCGGACGCAAGATGATGAAGTTTCGGTTCCGGCGGCAGGGCGCCGACCCGCAGCGCGAGAAGCTCAAGCAGGAGCTCTTCGCCTTCAACAAGGTGCGGCGGCGGTGGCGGCGGTTCGGGCTGGGCAGGAGGGGGCGGGCCGGGGGCCCAAGCCGGGGGCCCGGGGGCCGGAGCCACGTCGGGCTCGGGGGGAGGGGGCGCCCAGCTGGGGCGGGGCGCGGGGGCCCGGACGCTCGCCCCTCTTCGGGCCCCGCTTCTCGCCTCTTTCCCTGCTCCACTCTCGGACTCTGGGTGGGTCTGGGTCTCTCGCGGACTTTCCGAGTCAGCTTGTCCGGGTCTCTGTGGGCCTCACTGGCCCTGGCTCTGCAGGTCTCTGTCTACCTGGGTCTGTGTGTCTCTGTCTCTGTACGACTCTTTGCCTGTCTCTGGGTCTCTGTCCCTGTCTCTGCCTGTGATCACCTCCCTATCCTCAGCCTATGCCTGTGTATCCGGGGAGTGGGGGGTGTCTCTACCTCTGTCCCTGTGTATCTCTGGGTACCTCTTCTCTGTCTCCCTTCATCTCTCTGTCTCTGCATCTGTGAGTCTTTGCTGGTCTTTTCTTGCGTGTGTCTCTGCCTGCATATGTCCCTGTGCGGTCTCTAGAACTCTCACTCCGACTCTCACTCTCTGTCTCTTTATTTCTCTTCCTTTGGGGGCTCTCGGAGCCCCTGCTCAGCCCTGAGGGCAGCCCAGGGCCCCAGTTTGTTTTTCTTTTGCACCCAGGCCAGTGGGGAGGGGTGAGGAGGAGAGGCAGATGTTGGGGGGTGGGGCTGGGAAATCCCTTCCATGTTCCTCTCCTTCCTTCCCCCAAGGCCCTAGGCTCTGCCTTGTGGGGCTCTGACCTGCCCTGTGCTGCTGGGGGCTCCAAGGAAGATGCCTGGCTTTGTACTCAACTACCCTTCAGTGTGCGGGGCCTCAGTTTCCTTTGCTGTGAAATGGAGCCACCTGGTTGTGGGCTCTGGCTCCCTGTATCACATGGGCCAGCTGACCTGCCTTTGAGCCAAGGTGGAGGTGAGGGGGTGGAAGGTTGCTCCTTCCTTTCTTTCCCCAGGTGGGGCAAGAGGGGCCATGGGAAAGGGGCTGCCTGCAGCCCCCACCTCCTCCCACCCTTGCACTGCAAGGACACTCTCGTCCAGGAGAACGCCCTGGGGTGACTGGACCTGCAGTGGCTGAGGTGGGAATGTCTCTCAGGGCAGGCAAGGTTTCCTGGTGATGGGGAGGCTGCCAGGACCTTCAGACTTGGCAGCTGAGCACTTGCCAGGGGCCTGAGGGGCCCAGAGGGGAGGCTGGTGCCCAGGGTCTCCCGATGGCCCCCTTCCTATGCTGGGTGGCTATGAGGGCGAAGCCCTGGGAGGCGAGAGAATGACGGTGACGGTGGCGGCAGGCATGTGTTAAGGTGTCACTTCCTTAGCCATTGAGTCGGGGTGTGAAGAGGAGAGGTGGTGGAGAGGCTTGGCTCCGCTTGGCCGGCCCTGGGTTGGTAGAAGCCGAGGGCTCCCTGCTAAGGAGGGTGAGGCCCCATTCTGAGTGGGCAGCATTGGCGGGAGGGGTGTGGTTTGGGGCAAGGGGCTTGGTCACAAGAGGAGGTGGTAGGCGATCACTAGAGAATAAATGGGTCCCACATTCCCAAGCGATGGCAGGGGAGTCAGAAGCAAGCCTGGACTTTGGACTTAGTCTCACATCCAAGTCCCCGCCCTGCCCACAAGGTGCCTGTGGGATGTCCACTCTATGTCAGTTTAACAGATACTGAGCTCCTACTGTGTGCAGGGCCCCCTTCTAGGTATGGGGGACACCGCAGTGACCAGAAGGGACAAGTGCCTCTTCACTCAGGATGCTCATGTACTTGTGGGGGAGACAGTGAAAAGCCAAAGCAAAAGAGTAAAACGTGCAGTAGCTTGGATAACAGCCAGTGCTGTAGATAAAGTAGGCTGAGGGTGTGGAGTGTGGGGACAGGGAGGCTGCTAGAGCAGGGTGGCTTAGGGAGGGCTGTGAGGAGTTGACTCCCGATCTGAGACCTGAATGGTGGGAAGGACCCCTCTTTGGGCAGTGCTGGGTGAAGCACGTTCCAGGCAGAGGGACAGTAGATGCAAAGGCCCTGAGGCAGGAGTCTGCCTAGTAAATTGGAGGAGAGCAGAAAGCCATTGGGCCCGGAGTCAAGTGAGCTGGGGGAGAGTGGGAAGAAGAGGACAGGGAGGGGCCAGGTGGTGAGGTGGGAGCTTGGAGAGGGTCCTGAGCAGAGGGTCGGGACTGGCTAGACACCGTCAGATGGTCAGATCTAGCAAACGTGTGGTGATGCTAGCGTGGGGGCGGGAAGGGAAGGGAAGCACTCCCCTCTACCCCCAGCTAAACGGACTGTTCTGTCCTCAGGTTGGGCGCACTGCCCCTCGTGCCCAGATGGGAAACTGAGGCTTGGGGAGTACTGTGACTAGCCTGAGCCCATGCAGGCTGCATAAAGGGCTCAGTCCCTGTCTGGATTGGTGGAGGCCCGGGGCTACAGGCCTGGCGACCAGGGTTTCTTCTGAAATGTGTGTCTTGCTGAGGCAGTGGTCAGGAGATACCTGGACCCACATGCGGTGTCCCACATTGGTGTTGAGGACAGTGGGTGGGGGCCCCTCCAGCCGGGCCTCTGGGGATGAGCAGGAGCTCCTTGGTGGATGTGGGAAAACCGAGGAAAGCACGAGTGGGTGGAAGGAAGGATCGAGAACCTGGTGGGCAGGGGTCTGTGCGGGGGGACTGGCCCTGCCAAGAGGAGTGGCCCCGGGGGAGGGGGAGGGTCAAGAGCCTCCACCTAGCTGATCTTGGGTGTTGCCCTCCGATCTCCATGTGGGGCCTGTGGGGAGTGCCAGGGACATCATATGAGACTATGGACAGCATGGCGGCTCACCGCTAAAAGTGGGATGCAGAACCCTGCTCTGGGGGACAGGTAGGGTTGACTTTTGTGCCTGCACCCCGTTGGTCCTGTTTCTCTCTGTCGCCAGAGCCCTGCACACAGCGGGCCGGACACGGGTATTGAGAAAGACAGGGGCTTGGCAGGGGGAGGGCCTCTGCGGTGTGGACGGGACACATGAACACCTGTTTCAGAGTCGAGGACACTGAGGCACAGAGCTCAGACGGACCAGCTCCAGTCCTGCTCTGCAGCTGCCATAGTCTGGAGGCTGCCTTGGGGTGGGACTCAGGTGGGCCAGTGGCGGCCGTGCCTGTGCCTGTGCCAATGCCACTGCCCTCCCCTCCCCCACAGACCGTGGAGCATGGCTTCCCCAACCAGCCCAGCGCCCTGGCCTTTGACCCGGAGCTTCGCATCATGGCCATCGGCACCAGGTCTGGGGCCGTCAAGATGTATCCTTTGGGAACTGAGGCCTTCAGGGCCCTTCGGAAGCTCCTGATTGCAGCTCCCTATACGTGGGCTCCTTGGGCCGGGTGGGGGGGCAGGGGGGCTGGCCTGGGAGGCCGCAGTAGGCGCCTCGATCCTGGCGGAGGTTGGTGGTGTGGCTTCTGCCCTGAGACTCTTCCTCGCGGAGATGGTTGGGGGGGGGGGGGGATGGGGTCTGCTTGCGGTGGTCACAGCTGTCCATCGCTGCATTTCAGCCAGCCAGTTACCTAGGCGACCCTAGCGTCGTTCCAGCAATTAATTGACTGGGGACACCAGGCCAGGAGGCTAACCACGCACGGTACCCAGCAAAGGTGTTGAGTGGGCCAGGGTTACACAGTGGGCCTTGCCCTGGTGACTGGGCACACACGTATGCCAATGTGAAGACACGTGTGTTCGGCTGAGGGGCTGGGGGCAGTGCCAGGCTCAGCATGGTGAGCGCGGCGCGGCCCCCACCTGGATGCTGGCGGCTGCACAATGGGCCGTGTGAGCCGCACAAAGCGGGCATTTTCCTGCAAGCGCAGGGTGGGGGTGGGGTGGGGGCAAGCAAGCAGCTGAATGCTCCTTGCCTGCCATGGAGAACCCCACCCCCACTGCCCTCGGGGAAGCCCCTTGGGTGGGGAGACAGAGGTGTGGGGTCTGGCTGGAGGCGGCTCGGTGAGGGGTGCCCACCCTCACCCTTCCTCTTGGGACCCTCTGGCTCTCAGTACCCTCGTTGGGGACACTGGTTGGCGGAAGATGAGTCAGTGCCTGGAAGGAGGCAGGGTGGGGATGGGGGTCTTCCCACCCCAGGGCTGGGTGGCCAGATAGGGGTGGGCGTCTGGGCCTTTGGTCTGTGAGTTTGCCTTCTCCAGGGAGTGTGGCTGGGCCAGGATGCCCCTCCTCTCCCGTGGGCCCCTGAGGCACTGGTGGGGCAGGGAAGGGGGTGGGGAGGGGGCAGTGCCTGGACCCCCTGCCCCCAAGTCCGCACCTGCCCTGGGGGGGCATGCACTTCCTGGCCAGCTCCCACTCCTTGTGGTGCTGTCCTGACTCACAGGTATATCGTGGTCCCGAAGCCCTTTCTTCTTCTCAGTGCCCTGCTCCACGCGACTCTGTTGGCCACTTGAGCTGTCGCTCCGTGGTCTCACGCACAGGCTCCTCCTGCTCACAAAGAACCTGATGTACTGGGGAGGAGACATCCCCGGAGGAAGCTGGGGCCCTCCTCTGTCCCCTCAGTCCTTCCCCCGGTCTACCCTAGCTCCCAGCCCTGGGTCGGGAAACTGAGGCTGGCCACAGAAGCCACCCCTCCCCCTCAAGGGTGGCCCGTCTCCTTGGCAACCCTGGTTCCCGCCCAGCGCTCCTGCCCTCTCTTTTGTCCCCTCTTCTGTGTTCTCCTGGCTCCTGCAGGGAATCCCAACTCTAGCTCCAAAGCAACCGGCTCCTGCGTTGTTGCTGGGCAACGCTGACCCCTCCCTAACCCTCCCTCCTGGGGCCCCCTCGGCCCTGCCCGACTGGTGTTGCTGTGACTCTGGCACTGACACCAGACACTTGAAGCGGGTCACCCAATCTAAGCCTCTGCGGATTGTCTGTGAAATGGGCAGGCTGAGGCCTCTCCCTGGTCACAGTGGGGGCTGCTGGCTGCGTGCCCCAGAGGGAGGTTGGTTTCCTTGCCCATAGCCGGAGGTTGGCTTGGAGCTGTGGGAAGAGGCAGCCTGGACTCTCCTCTGCTCCAGACTTCCGTGCCCGGGCTTGGCCTGGCGTCTCTGCCTGTATGATCCGAACCTGGGGGGCCCAGCTCTTATGTACACAGACACACGCACACGGCTAACACAGGGCAGAGCCCTGGCTGCCTGCCGGGCCTGGGCCAATTGTGTTGGGTATGTCTTTATTCTCACTTGCCCTGGATCAGCCCTACAAGGTGGGAGTGGCACTCACTAGCCCATTTTACGGATGAGGAAGTAACTGACTTGCAGGAACAGAGTGGAGCCTGCACGCTGAGCCTGGGGATATCTTGGGGGGATAGGACAGTGCTTCTTCAGGGAGGGGTCCCATCTGGACCTTGGAGGGCTTCTGGGTAGGCAGGCCTGGTTGGGGCCCGTTGGAATCGTTCTCAGAAAGGAGGATCTCCCGTATCTGCTTCTGCCCTTGACCTGTGCTCTCAGCTACGGTGCACCTGGCGTGGAGTTTACCGGCCTACACCGAGACACGGCCACTGTCACCCAGATGCACTTCCTGCCTGGCCAGGTGAGCCTCCACCCTCACTGGCTCCCGTGGCCCCCACGCCCTCCCCATCCCAGGCCAGCCCAGTCTTGGTCTCTGCTCATCCACCAGGGCCGCCTCCTGACCCTGTTGGACGACAGCAGCCTGCATCTCTGGGAGATCGTCCACCACAATGGCTGCGCCCACCTGGAGGAAGCACTCAGCTTCCAGCCACCCAGTCGGCCGGGCTTTGACTGTGCCAGGTACCGGAGGACTTGGCTGGGGACCAGCTGCCGGGCGCAGGGGGTGGGAGGGGGAGCCCGGGGGAGGTTGTGGAAGCCAGCCTTGCAAAGGTGCTGTGGGGGTAGGAAGCCTCCCTCAAGCTAGGATACGGGGTGGCAGGGTACCTGGGGCTGGGCCCGGGGCCCGGAGAGATGTGCCCTGTGGATTTTGCAGGTGTGAGATAGGGGGCTCTGGCCAAGTCTGAGGTGAGCAGGTAGTGTCCATGCTCTGGGGACCGCTGGGGCCTTTAACGGTTTGGAGGGGGCGATGGGTGATAATGTACATGGGTGAAAGGGCAGCTGGGGGGCAAGGAGCATCGTCCCAGGCTGTATGAGGTGCCAGCAGGATGCTCCAGAGGTCAGTGGCGTGGGCCTAGACCCCCAGTGAGAGTGTAAGGGGCCTCTCGGTCTGGCCCTGCTGAAACAGAGTTGTCCTACTCCTCCTGGGGGCTGGGTGACACCCTCACACGGGGGTGGACTCCTGGGGTCTCCCATCCTCTGCAGGCCAGGTCCAATCTGGGGCCCTCCTGCAAAGTCAGGGAGACATCTTGAGGCTGGCGACAGGGTTCCTGGGTGAGGCTCAGGAGGGTTGTGTGTGTCCTAGAGCCCTTGGTCCTGGCCCGGGCACTGGCCTGGTTCCTACCTTCCTTCCTGGTGAGGGGGAGGGGTCGGGAGCCCGTCTCCAAGACCTGAGGAGCCTATTTTTATCCCTCTCCTTCCCAACATCCTGATGAATAATTGAGTGAGCTAATTGTGATGCCCGCAGCCACCACCTTCGCCTTCCCAGTGCGCCAGCCAGCCCACTCGATAATCCGGCCTCTGTGAGCGCAGAGGGTCCATAATGAGCTGCCAGTAGCAGCCCAGCCCCCTCCACACCACTGCTCAGCGGGCGGACGGGCTTGCGCCCTCACCCACTCCCCTCATCCCTTGCAGTGGCCCGCTCAGCCTCGCCCGTGTCACGGTGGTCTTGCTGTTGGCAGCCGGTGACCTGGCGGCCCTGGGCACCGAGGGCGGCAGCGTCTTCTTCCTGGACGTGCCCACCTTGACGCTGCTCGAGGGGCAGACTCTTGCCCCGGACGACGTTCTTCGAAGGTAAGAGGCAGGCGGACCTCCCAGCAGCCTCTCCACGCCCGGGTGGTGCTCCTGCCGGCTCACCTGCGCCCCTCTGCAGCGTGCCAGATGACTACCGGTGTGGGAAGGCGCTGGGCCCCGTGGAGTCACTCCAAGGACACCTGCGGGACCCCACCAAGATCCTCATCGGCTACAGCCGGGGCCTGCTGGTCATCTGGAACAGGGCGGCGCAGTGCGCGGACCGTGTCTTCCTGGGGAACCAGGTGTGTGAGGGAGGCCGGCACCTGCAGCCGGGGCCCTCTGCTTAGGGCCCTGCTCACACTGCCCCCCCCCACCCCCCTGCAGCAGCTGGAGAGCCTGTGCTGGGAGCGCAGCGGCAACACGCTGGTCAGCTCGCACAGTGACGGCAGCTACGCCGTCTGGTCTGCGGGTGCCGGCGGCTCCCCCGCGACACAGCCCACGGTAGCCACCACGCCCTACGGTGAGTGCTGGGGAGGCTGAGGGCAGCCCTGCCACCTGAGCGTGGGGCTGACCGGGGACCCCGAGCTCAGGCACTTGGGGCTGCCCGGCCTTGGTGGGGGTACCCAGGAGGCCTTGTGTGAGATGCCATGCCGAGCCACGTCCTCGAAGGTGAGGTTGCTGGGGGGCACGGTTGGGCAGTGGGCCTTCCCCTCGGGGTCAGGAAGCAGCTGTGAGGCCAGGATGATGGAGGCAGAGCAGGAACGGGAGAAGCTTGGAGAAATGTGACCTGGGGCCCTTCTGGTCCCTGTGAGCGAACGAGCCCGACACTGTCCCACCCCTCCAGGCCCCTTCCCCTGCAAAGCCATTAACAAGATTCTGTGGCGAAACTGTGCATCTGGGTAGGTGGGGAGCTGGTTCTCAGATGTGGGTTGGGGGCTGTGTCTGCAGGGGGGAGGAGGGTGGGCTCTGGGGCACAGGGATGTCCTGCAGCGCTCTCCCTGGGTCGGGCAGTGTGCACTTGGGGTCTGGGTGGCTCACGTGGCTCCCCGCCTGCCGTGCAGGGACCACTTCATCATCTTTAGTGGAGGCATGCCCCGCGCCAGCTACGGTGACCGCCACTGTGTGAGTGTGCTCCGGGCTGAGACTCTGGTGACGCTGGACTTCACCTCCCGCATCATCGACTTCTTCACAGTTCACAGCACACGGCCCGAGGACGGTGTGTGCCCTGCCCTCCCCACCCCATGCCCTGCGCCGCCCCCCCCCCCACCCCCCACCCCCGTGGCTCTGCTCACCCAGCCCTCGCCCCGCAGAGTTCGACGAGCCCCAGGCCCTGGCTGTGTTGCTCGAAGAGGAGCTGGTGGTGCTCGACCTGCAAACGCCTGGCTGGCCTGCTGTGCCTGCCCCCTACCTGGCCCCGCTGCACTCATCTGCTATCACCTGCTCGGCACATGTCGCCAACGTCCCCGCCAAGCTGTGGGCCCGCATTGTGAGCGCCGGCGAGCAGCAGAGCCCCCAGCCCGCCTCCAGCGCCTCGGTGTGTGCCCAGGGCCTCCTGCAGGGGCGGGGACATGGGGAGGGAGGGTGTTGCAGGCATAGGCCCGGAGGTGGGGATGTAGCAGGTGTACACGGGGAATTCAGGCAGCTTGGGCCCCGGGTGCCATGCTGAAGGTGAGGAGAGAAGGTGTTTGTCCTGACCTTCCGCTTCCACATCTCTGCCTCCCTCTCCCAGAGCTGGCCCATCACCGGGGGCCGGAACCTGGCCCAGGAGCCATCACAGCGGGGGCTACTGCTGACTGGGTAGGCAGACACATGTGTTCCATGGCCAAGCACAGGTGTGACGTGTGCGTGCGTGTGTGTGTGTATGTGTGTGTGTACGCGTGTGTATTTGGGCAAATGGAGCGTGGTGCGGCCCATGCAGGTGCAGGAGAGCCCATCCTGGGCCGGTGGGTACTGACCTGCCTGGTGACTCAGGCCCCAGCCCTGGTGGGACCAGGCCATTCCCCTCTCCTGCAGGGTGGATTGGGATGAAGCCTCCCTAGGCCCTGGTTAAAGGCCCCGCCCTGCCCTGCCTTTTGGTCTAGAATTGAGCTCCACCCACCCGGCCTGCCCTGGGACCGGAAAATCTGGGCTGGCCCACGCTCATCTGCCCAGGGCAGGTGCTAGAGAGCCCAGTCTGGGCCTGGCGGGCGCTGACGTGCCCAGTGACTCAGGCCCCAACTTCCTGCCCTGCCCCTGCCTGTGCTGGGACCCTCAGGCCTCTGACTCCAGTGTCCCCTATCCTGCTTGAGAGCTCCTAATCATGGCTTTCAGAGCTTTTGGAGGTATCCCAACCAGCCCCAGAGACTCACACACCTTTTGTCGCCCTGGCTCTGGGCTCCCACCACCGCCCAAAGGTCCCTGACGTGGGCTCTGCAGCTGTGTCCTGAGGCTGCACCCCAGATTTGTCTGCTCCTGCCCCCCGCTTCCCCTCCCTGCTTCCTCCCAGCCTCCCCAGGCTTCCTGCTGCTCTGCCTACATGGCTGCCTCATGCCTCATGATCCTTCTGCTCTATGGCTAACGCCCGATCGCTTTTTCTGGACGCGCCCGTAGTCCTCTGTTCCCTGCATTATCTCCTCTGTCATCTCCTCGTCACACTGGTGATTATTTCCATACCTTCTCACCCTGTTTGAGGGGCCCCGGTGCATGTGGTCTGGCATACTGTAGGCACTCAAGATGTGTTTGCTCTATACAGTAGATGCCTCCTGTTTGCTGTGTGCAGTGGGAGTCTGGTCAGTGCTTGGCATACGTAGTAGGTGGTCAGCGCGTGGTCACTGGATGAGCGGGATGGGGGTGGTGCACGGGGACCCGGGGTGGGCCTGATGTTGCCTTCCCTACAGCCACGAGGACGGCACCGTGCGCTTCTGGGATGCATCTGGTGTGGCCTTGCGGCCGCTCTACAAGCTCAGCACAGCTGGCCTCTTCCAGACAGACTGCGAGCACGCTGACAGCCTGGCCCAGGCCGCTGAGGACGACTGGCCGCCCTTTCGCAAGGTAGGCCCTGCCCCGGCCCTGGGGAGCCTGGTCCCAGCTCTGCCCCATGTCATCGCTCCATCCCGCCCCGCAGGTGGGCTGCTTTGACCCCTACAGCGACGATCCTCGGCTCGGCGTGCAGAAGGTGGCGCTCTGCAAGTACACAGCCCAGATGGTGGTGGCTGGCACTGCAGGCCAGGTAAGGCGGAGGTGCCCCGGCTCGGGGTCTCAGAGGGCTTTCTGGAGGAGGTGGGCCTGACCTAGAGGGTCTAGTGGAGTGGCGGGGGACGCACATGCGCAAAAGCCCGGAGATGGGAATGGGGCTGCAGGTGGGGCTGGCTGGGGTGAGGCCAGCCGGGGAGGTGGAACCTCTAGGAGGCCTGGAGTCCAAGCTCTGGCCGCAGGGAACCACACCAGGGGCGGGAGCACGGGTGTTTGGTGAGCACTGAGAGTGGGGACCAGCAGGTCTGGGTCGCTGCCGTGCCCCAGCACTCAACACGGTATATGGGGCTCAGTGGGTAATTACCGTTAAGTGGGAGACAGGCTAGTGGGGGGTGCTTTGCTCCAAAGGCCAGTGGGTCTCGGTGACTGCTGTTCCCCTCTGACTCGTGCAGTATGCAGAAGGTGCTCAATGTATGCTCATTGCTAAAGGGAGAGAGACTTGCAGGGGTGGGATATTGTGCTCCTGGAAGGCAAGGACCAGCTGGTCTTGGTCACCATTGTGTTCCCCAGTGCTCAGTGAAGGCCCTGGTATACACTAGGCTTTCAGTGAGTGCTTGTTAAGCGGATAAACGAGAGACAGTACTGGGACTGGCCTAACGGTGGCTTTGCGGGCTCAGGTGGGGCCCGGGTAGTCCTGTCCTCCACACTGACCCCTCCCCCCCCACCCTGCCATGGCTGTGTTTTCAGGTGCTGGTGCTGGAGCTAAGTGATGTGCCATCAGAACAGGCGGTCAGCGTGGCCAGTGTGGACCTCCTCCAGGACCGAGAGGGCTTCACGTGGAAGGGCCACGAGCGGCTGAGTCCGCGCACAGGGCCACTGCCGTGGCCCGCTGGCTTCCAGCCCCGAGTGCTGGTTCAGTGCCTGCCACCAGCTGCTGTCACCGCTGTCACGCTCCATGCCGAGTGGAGCCTCGTGGCCTTCGGTACCAGTCATGGCTTTGGCCTCTTCGACTACCAGCGCAAGAGCCCTGTGCTGGCCAGGTGTGTGTGTGGTGGGCCCGGAGCCCGGTGAGCGGGGGCTGTACTTGCACCTGGCCCCAGCCTCCTGGGAGACCTTTGGTGTCTCCCCACACCTGTCTGGGCCTCAGTTTCCCTGAGATCTGACATGGTGCAGGTAGGGCGACCTTAAAGTCGCCTTCCCCGCTGGCAGCTCTGTCCTTATGAAAAGTGCTGCTGGTAGAGTGTTAAGCGCCCCCGGCTGCTGGGCGCGAGGGGCAGAGGGGCTCCGGCTTCCTGAGCCACGGGGCCGGCAGGAGCGCGGCGGCTGCTCCGGGAGTCTGCTCCGTGGCACAACTGGCACCTGCCTGCCCCCAGGTGCACCCTGCACCCCAACGACTCCCTGGCCATGGAAGGGCCGCTGTCCCGGGTGAAGTCGCTCAAGAAGTCTCTGCGCCAGTCTTTCCGGCGCATCCGCAAAAGCCGAGTCTCGGGCAAGAAGCGGGTCGCTAATGCCAACAGCAAGGTGAGGCGGGGCTGCGCTGCCCGGATGCCACCTCTCTGCCTGCTGGGGCCAGGCACAGCAGTGGAGCCTCAGCTCCGAGAGCCAAGCGTCTGTTCCCTTCAGTAGCCCCGGCCCCTGGGCCCCCCTCCCATCCCCCCCCCCCCGCTGATCAGGATGAGCCGGGGAAGGTGCTGGGATGTCGGCACCAGGCTGTATGGGAGCAGAGGGGGTTGGGGAGGCGGAGTTCTAGAGGCTGTGCCCCTCCAGTTGCAGGAGGCCAATGCGCAGCTGGCTGAGCAGGCCTGCCCCCACGACGTGGAGATGACCCCCGTGCAGCGCCGCATTGAGCCCCGCTCTGCCGACGACTCCCTCTCGGGTGTTGTTCGCTGCCTCTACTTCGCTGACACGTTCCTTCGAGATGGTGAGGCCAGGGGGACGGGCTGGGCGGATGGGCCTGAGCCGGCCATCTAGGAAACGGGGAAGGGTGGGACCGCGCCGTCTGGGAGGTTGGAAGGCGCACCCTATGCGCCGGACTGAGCTGGCGACAGTGCCCCGGCCACCCCAAGTGGTCCCCCCTGGAACTTCCAACTGTGAGGGGTTGGTGAGTGAGCCGGGCCTCTGAGACCTGAAGAGGGAGAAGGGAGCCCAAGATCTGGGGGCGGAGAGTGTGGGGGTCAGCCAGTGCCAGCAGCTGAGGTGGGTATGTGTTGGGGAGATGACCCGGGTGTGGTGGCTGCAGAAGAGGGGGAGGCTGGGGAGACGCTGGGTGCTGGCCACCTCACTCTGCAGTGGCGAGTGCCCTGAGTGGTGGGAGCCCCGGGACGGTCCTCTGCAGACCGATGTGGTCTGGTTTATTGACTGATTCACTGATGGATTTTTACCTCGTATCATGGAGAATTTTCACCATACACAACAACAGGAGTGCAGTCGCCCCACAAAGACAGCCAGCCATCTGCTGCTGCACTGTCCCCGCCCCACACGGTGGCTTTTAATAAATTTTTATTTATTTATTTTTGAGAGAGAGAGAGAGAGGGAGAGAACGAGTGGGGGAGGGGCAGAGAAAAAGAGGGACAGAGGATCTGAAGTTGGCTCTGCACAGACAGCAGAAAGCCCAAGCAGAAAGCCCACTGTGGGGCTTGAACCCATGAACCATGAGATCATGACCTGAGCTGAAGGCAGCCGCTTAACTGACGAAGCCACTCAGCACCCCCCCCCGCCCCACAGTGGCTTTTATCTTGCTGGAGCATGTTCAATGAATATCTGTACATCAGGACTTGAGCGTGTGTCTAACAGACATAAGCGACAGCCATGGTGCCTGCATCGCACCCCGCGGGACCGATGCTGATCCGGTCTCTTGTCACACTCGGGCTGTGGTGGCTTTCTCCTTTCATCTCCAAAGTGCCTTTTTATAGTTGATGTTGGGTCAGCATCTAGTCATTCTGCACTTGGTTGTTTCACTGATGTGACTTTCAGGCTCCGAATCCGAGCAGGGACCCCCTCCCCCTCCCCCCGCCTTCTGATGTCATGTATTTGTTGAGGATCTTTGATCCAGTGGATTTTCTCAGAGTCTGGACATGGTAGCCCCAGGCTCTTTACCTTGTTCCGCTGTCACCACGAGAAGGCTTATGGCGTTCAGGTTCCCAGCTGGCTGGGTGTCCTAGGTCTGGGCAACATTTTGAGTTGCTTATTTTCCCTGGGGTGTGGCTCCCCCTGGTGGTTGTTGCTGAGGCCACCGATTCATCAAGGGCACACAGCAGTGGCTGCTGGCTCCTGCTGGCTCCTGCTGGCTTCTTCTGGCTCCTGCTGGCTCCTGGACATTGAGCTGTGATTCTCCACCAAGGACCTTCCCCAGAGGTTCAGCCCACACAGGGAAAGCTGGCTAGACAGCGTCCCGCAGGCCTCATTTCTTTCCAGCCTGGCCCCGAGGACTCCACGTCTGGCTGTTGGGCCGAAAGCACATGGCAGGGGGGTGGGCTGTGGCCAGCCGGAACGCATCTGCAGGGTGCGGGCTGGTTCCAAGTCTGTCAGTAAGACTAGTGATGGCATATGGTGAGGGGGTGTCAGAGCTGCATGGGGGGGGGCGGGGGGACTCTGTTCCTGAAATGGGGGCTGAGGGTACAGTGGGATGGGGTTGGAGAGATCGGGGTCTAGTTTGGGTGCCTGTTGACATCCTCGAGATGTCCTGGAGGCCATTCCCACTTCTGCAGGAGGACTGTATCTGAGGCCCCAAATTTCGTCAGTAATATAGAGAAGGTGCCTCGGGCCTGAGGCCCTCTGAGGTCCCTGGGGAGGCGTGGGACACGAGAGAACTGATTCCGGGGTATCCGGAGAGGAGGGGAGGAACCTGTATCATGCGGCCGACACCCCGCCTCACCAGCCCCCGTCGTCCCGCAGCGGCCCATCATGGACCCACCATGTGGGCAGGCACCAACTCGGGGTCCGTGTTTGCCTACGCGCTGGAGGTGCCGGCGGCCGCGGCAGGTGGCGAGAAGCGACCCGAGCGGGCGGTGGAGGCCGTGCTGGGCAAGGAGGTGCAGTTGATGCACCGTGCACCCGTGGTGGCGATCGCCGTGTTGGATGGGCGCGGCCGCCCGCTGCCCGAGCCCTATGAGGCCTCTCGGGATCTGGCACAGGCGCC